>NC_086366.1:10998426-11339259 GCF_036324505.1 Eleginops maclovinus | reverse complement strand
ACGGATCTGTCTGAATGTGAACCTTTATTTTCATCCCTCAATCATATTTTGCTTTTTCCCATGGCCTTAAATGACCAAATATTTATAATTTTTTATATCTCTTTTATTTCATCCCACTTCTCTCTTCATCCTGAAATCTTTGTTTATGGTTTGAGGTATCAGTTACAGTTTTAGATTAGTGTCAACCACATTTTGTTTTGTTGGTATTGAGTTCTGGCAGAGTTGTTATATGACATGTGACTGACAGGGTGTGTGTGTGATGAATGAGCACGCAGAGTTAACTGTATGAGATGAACTAGCATGATGCCAAGTGCCCAGAAATGTGTGAGCGCCAACAGGCAGCGATGTAGAGCAGCGCTTCACTTCCCCAGGCCCCTCAAGTCAAGCGATGCTTTGTAATCCCTCACTCAATTACATCAGTCAGTGCATTGAAAGAGCAGTTGAAAGACTGGTGCTGCCTCCGCATCTGCTCTTTTTCTTCCAACTAAGTGATTGCCTGTGCCCAAATGGCCTTTGTTGAGTTGCCCTGGCATCTTCCCACGTCTCTTTTTAAATTAATGAAAGCCTGACTTCTCTTTTGATTAGTTGTGTCTTGCATTTTCCCTCTGAATTAGAAAATGATTTGCTCAGTTTTTGTTTAGCATTTCTGCACTTTAGCTATGAAAATGTTCACTTCTGTTTTTTTAAGCTTAGAATGCTACTTATCATGAACATCAGGCCACTATACACTCTCATGCTGCTGCTGTAATGTTCAGCCTGTTGACTCATGCTGTGTAACACAGATTAGACACTAATATTTGCAAGATTTAGGTAAGCAGGTTTGTGGACTGTTAAAGTTCCTATTTTTTTTGTGTTGTAATGATGATATATAGGCTACTAGTCCTTGAACCATCGGCTGTATAACTATTTGGTTTATTTTTTATTCTTTAACCTTTAATGAACTTCGTCGTCTTGATCTTTTGTAAGATTAACTGTGAAGCTTTTTGCAGGGATGAGATTGACCTAGTTATTGTACTCCTATCATCCCTATGCCAAGTGAAGTCTGTTAGAGAAGCCAAACACGCACCTTGAGCAGATTCCTTGTGATCTTCCCAAAAGAGTTTGGGATGATGAGCAGAACAGGACTAGTAGAGTGGCTCGAGGTCCGGCGTCGTTTCTGGTATGTGGGCACTGCCCAGTCCAAAGCTACCAGCCCCTCATCGCTCAGCTGTAGGTTGTCCCGCACAAACTGGACCGGGCTGTCGTACCGACAGCACGCCTCGTACACACTCTGGAGCAAGGCGCTGGCTCGCCACGTCCACCCGATACACGGCGAATAATTACTGAAAGTCCTGCAGTGTTTTAAGAGATAGTTGGCCAGTGCAGACGGTTTGCAGATCAGTCCCACGGTGCGTGGCTTCTCATCGGTCCTGTCCCCCGCCTGGGCACCGTCGCTCCCCTCTCGCTCTGAGACGCACCTCCCGGTCTTGTCAGTCTTTGCCAGTTGTGAAATCCCCAGTCCCTGATGCAAGGCATCCGACTGGCTCTCGGTGTTGAAATATTTTAAACCGGGCCAGATTAAGACCACCAGGATCACAAAGCACAGAGCCACAAGCCATTCCAGCATTGGCACGGTTGGGGAGAGCCAATGAACACCACACGGTCGCTTTCCACACCGTATTATGGTTCCTAAGTTTTAGTTATACATTTAAATGAGAAAACACAGTCCACAGAAACATGATGCGTTTTACACTGTGTTTTACACTGCGTCAATTTTGTCCTAAATTGATGCTCAGCTCGTCAGTGAAGTTTGTTGTTTACCTACGGTGCCAAGGCGCACTAGTCCCTCGTCTTTTGTAGGCGTGCTGTCTCAGTTACGCAGCGTCTCTATTGTTCCAGCTCACTCCAAAAGCGACTTCATTTTTCCATTTCTGTTGACACTTTGAATTAACGATATTCTGTCAGTGATTCATGCATCCAACGCAAACTGCTTCGTTCGAGCTGTTACTTCAACCCAGCAGCTGGCAGCACAACAAATGTCTGTTGGCTTTGCAGAGCGGAGCTATAGTTGGAAACGCCTTCATTAATGTCCAACCCCCCTCAGAGTGAGCAGGTACCCTGCTCGTATCTGCTCTTATTAGCCATCTCCTCAAATTGGCCTCATTTCGGTGAACCTAGTACAAGAAGTGCATCTTGATTGTTTTTTACACAAAGTAAATCTTCCCGAATCCCTCTCATGAGCCTCTCTCTTTCTCTTGCTCATTCTTTCTGCCAGAGAAAGAACTTAAACACCTTATACTAAACTGTAGTTTGCACAGTAATTATTAATACATCTCAGTGATTTTTTTCTGAAATGATTTGGCAAGTTAAGTTAAGTTTGCAACCAGTGTGCAAGAAATGACTAATAAATTAAGCTTGAGCCTAACCAGTTTTGAGGGGCTTATTTAGTGTGGTCATCACCATAACGTACTTGTAGGTGGTGAACACCTACAACTTCACATTCACAGCAGAGAGACAGAGACACAGCAACTTGCGAATAGTTGTAGCCTTGGTTGTTGTTGTTGTAAAGATAAATAACAAGAAATGTTTAATGTACATCTTTATAATACAGAAACACAGCTTAGTGCTATTACTCTTGAAAAACTTCTGTGCCATCTGTTTTTGAGGAACAAATTATTTTGGACAGTCATTTAACTGATGCCAGCATAACACATCACTGCAGTCTACTGAACAAAAACTGATGGCAGTGTGAGCCAAAGAAAACAAACCCAAGCTGAAGTGACAACACGGTACATCGATGCAGTGTTTGTTCCAATTTTTAATGCCACACCATTCCTGTGGTTTAGCCAGTGGAAAATACAATAAAAAAGGCAAAATGGGATTAGCAATCCCGAAAATGAAGAGGAATGAGAGGCTGGAAGGATCTTGGTGTCACCTCAGAGACACTTTGAATGCCAGGGCAGAACAGCTTACAGCTGGAGCATTAGAGAGCTGGGGGAAGTTGTGATGTGTTAATTGAGTCAGTATGCAGTTGCAGACACTGCTCATGAGACACTTCCCATTTGTGCGTGAAAACCATCTGAGTTGTTTAAAGCCCTACAGACAGATTATGTCCCGCTGTAATGTTACTTTAGAAGCTCTGTGGTGGTCTAGTTAAACAGTTTAGTTGTTCACTGTAATAGGCCGTCTGCACATGCCATTTTATAGCTATAGATGTATAGCTCGTGAAGCAAAACCTGCATCAAACCATTTTTTTCTTATCATAGAAGATGTGCTTTTTTTACATCTGGAAACCAACAACACATTTAATGACCAATACTGATTTTCTTGAATGTATGATGTTTTCAGAGGCTACTGATTGTCTGAACTGCAGGTTGAGCTAGATTTTCTGTCTGAGTGGTTTTCATATTGGCCTTGACATAATTACATTTGAGCCAAAGCTAGAGATACATGACTGAGAGTCACCAAGGGAACACAACCTGTTGAAATATTTAAAGGCGGAAAATGTGGGTATTTTTTGGGGTTGAAATGAATCATAAAGGTCTTGAAATTGTATTTTGGAGAATCAAAAGGAATGATCACAGTAAAACACAAAAACACATTGTGGATAATTGTGTAGAAGTGGCTATACACTTGACTTTGAAGTTTCAGATATGGGAGTTCTCTGAGTCTTAGGAGCAAAATATTGTTCTTGACAGCTGTACGTTACAGTATGCATTATTTGTGACAATGTAAATGTGACAACATTACATTATGTTTTGTTTAAATGCTCCATAGTGTTCTTTGTAATGGCTCAAACATAAATGTCAAAGTTTAGAGTTCCACATTTCTGCTTCACTCTGAAAACAGAAAGTATATATGAGGAATAATGAAAGGAAGTATTCATGCCAGAATACACTCTATGTTTCCAAAAAGGCCACAAAAGATAAATAAATAACGTGAATACAACAATACAATTTGCATTGATAAGAGGAGATGTGGAAGAAAATGTCAACAAGGCCACTTGAACTTTGGGACCAGAACTAAAAGACTAGATTAGATAAGGCTTGTACATCAAGGTTTGAACTTATAGCCTGGGATAACTTGGTTGAAGACCCTTGAAAACATCACAAAGTTTGTCTAAAAAAACCAAACCACTGCTGTCCTGTGTTTGAGGACCATGACCCTCATCATTAGGTTATTCCACTTTTAAGTATAAATTAAAATCTGTAGGGGTGAGATTGTCTGGAACATGCAGCCCTTATTTCTGTCAGTATTGGTATTGTTACCAAAGAGGCATTTAACCAACTACTGAGGGAGAAAGGTGCAAGGAAGATAAAAAGAACCAAACCAAGTAACTCTCCAGTCATTGATCCTGATAGGAAACTCTGACACACTGAAAAAAAGCCTAACCTAATCCACAATCAAACATTGTGCTTTGACACACACATTTGCACTCTTTTCCCTGCAGAGCTGACAGGAGACGAGAAGTACAGAGCTGAAATGAGGCCGGAGCTTAGAGGTTGCACTTTCTCTCATCAGATATTTAATGAATGAGAAGTTTCTTGGCAGAAAATCTGCTGAAATGTACACAACTTCTCGGTGGCAGATTAGATTAGTTCTGAAATCAGAGCAGGCCAACATTTCCTTCATGAGTGACACTGGCAAAATAATGTCCACTTAAACAGGACGAAACTTTAATGAAAACATGGGACGTATTTACTCTGACAGGAATAAAGCAATAGTATTTGCTATTTAGAAAGAGAGGATAAAGCCAATATCCATTGTATGCTGTTATTGTAAAGCAACAGTTAGATATTTATAAAAATATGCTCATTGTTTTTAGCATTGCGTAGTAAGATTTTGAACTTGGCATTACAACCCCATCATTGAGTTCTACGAGATAGCATTAGCAAACCGCTCTTAATCTGTCCAATTAACCAACTACTATTGGAGAACTTAGTTTCTGAAATATGGCCAAAAGTTGTTTGTGGTGTAAGTAAGTAACCAGACAATTGATGTAACAAAACATAATCTAAATTATTGAAGCACTTTTGCAAATACAAATCAAGTTGAACTACCAGCAAGCAAATGAGAAATACAGTCAAACTACATTATATGTAGTGCACTATTCACAACACTGCTGTTATTAAAGACAGTAGGAGTGAGGCACAATGCCCTATTCAAGTAAGGACACTAAACATGAGCTGCAAAAAGAGGAGAGAAGACCTTGACATTGAATCCAAACAGCATGGGACAGAGAGCACACTGTGCAGTCTCATGATTCATTTGATATCTTACAATTTAATTTGTTGACCTAACTAAATATCCTTCCTCCACATTTTAAATCTTGTTGCCTCCTTGGTGGGGATGCAAACCATCTGTGGTCACTTAGGAGGATTGTTATTTGATTTAATATTGAGATTCTGACCTCAGTGTCTCAGTAAAAATAGAGAATGCTCTGCTGCAAAGTGTCTTCCTTCTCTCCCTCATGCCCGGTCACCATGGCACAGCCTTTAACATCAAAACAAACAGAGACTGTGTCATGGCTTCAAACTGATTACTGTAATTCAATGGAACGTGAGCAACATATTGGTTCAGAGCTGTTTATGCTTTTCTCTTGACTTTTTTTTTATTGTTTCAGAGGTAAACACATTTGAAATCAGTGAAGCAACATCCCACCAAAGCCATTACAAAAGGGAACGTTTACAAAAAATCACCTCTAACCACCTCTGTAACTGCAACCATATGCAGAACTTGTGTTAAGGCTAGCTTTAACATTTTATAAACATTTAGTGTGGTGCTGCAGTACATGTCCTTCCTCTGAACCCTGACTCTGACACAGATCTATTGTGTACTGACTGACGATCAAACAGATGTGTCCACTTCTCTGGGTGAATATTTGATGGGATATAGGCTGTGAGGAATGTTGGACAAACGGAAAGAAAATCTGAAAAAAATGTCTCCATCTTCAGGCACTTTCATATCATCACTAAATCAAATATTCACTCAGAGTTTCATGAAGGAAGAAAAAATATAAATTTAACTGCAGATGATTTTGTAATTGGTGAGCAGCCCATCTAGCCACATTTCTGCATTACCAGGTTCTTGCACATATAGACCACATCCTAAGTAGCGGCCTTCCTGTGCAATTTGAACTTCCTTTCACAGCGAAAATGTACGTTTCAGCCGAGGCAAAACAAATTCTAGCAGCTCGCTCAGACATCAAGATACACACTGAACTGTACATCAGATACAGCCACACAGGATACAAAGAGATTAAAGAGAGCTGATCAACTCTGTGACATGTTTGCAGTGCAACATCAGCAGAAGCAACCACCCAGTCAACTGCAGGGGCTTCAAATAAGGTAGTCGCAGACTTCTTCAGACATTTTTATTTTCCAAGATGGGTCAACAATTAAAACATCTGACAAATAAGCTGTTCATTTTGGGGGACTAAAGAGACGCTGAGGCAACGTGTTAAGGAAAAGGAACAAGGAAGAGAGACATGTAGAGAAAGTGATATGTGGAGGGAGCACAAATGAAAGGGACAGGAAATATGCAGATTTGGCCTGACTTCTTTGCCTCTTGACCTTTGTCTTCAGCAGAGAAGAGTGAGTTGCTCCTTGGAAGCTAGATTAGACGAAGTTTACACACCTTGGATATCATTTCCGAGAACCAGCACCTTATCGTGGTGGAGAGGTTTGTGTGCCCCGATGAACCGGGGGGCTGTGTTGTCTGGAACCTTGTGTTCCTGGTAGGGTCTCCCATGGCAAATTGGTCTCCGATAAGGGGCCAGACTAAGATTGGTTCAAAAAGACTCCATGAATAACACAATTGGAAGCGAGGATACCCGACCCGGAGGAAGCCCGGGGTCCCCTTCTGGAGCCAGGCCCAGAAGGAGGACTCGTCAGCGAGCGTCTGGTGGCCGGGCTTGCCACGGAGCCCGGCCGGGCACAGCCCAAAAAAGCAACGTGGGCAACACCTCCGCTTCTCCGTCCCGCGGGCCTACCACCTACGGGAAACAACGATGGGGTCGGTGCGCTGCCAGAAGGGTGGCAGTGAAAGCAGAGGGTCTCGACTGACCAGACTCAGGCGACAGAAGCTGGCTTTGGGGACGTGGAATGTCACCTCTCTGGGGGGGAAGGAGCCGGAGCTTGTGCGGAAGGAGGAGCGTTACCAGTTGGATCTGGTGGGGCTCACCTCTACGCACAGCGTCGGCTCTGGAACCTTACTTCTGGATAAGGGTTGAACTCTATTCTTCTCCGGAGTTACCCAAGGTGTGAGGCGCCGAGCGGGTGTGGGGATACTCACAAGCCCCCGGTTGAGTGACGCTTTGTTGGAGTTTACCCCAGTGGACGAGAGGGTCGACTCCCTACGCCTGCGGGTCATGGGGGGGAAAACTCTGACTGTTGTGTGTGCTTATGCACCAAACAGCAGTTCAGAGTATTCAGCCTTCTTGGAGACCCTGAAAGAAGTCCTGTATGGGGCTCCTGAAGGGGACTCCTTAGTCTTGCTGGGAGACTTCAACGCACACGTGGGCAATGATGGAGACACTTGGAGGGGCGTGATTGGGAGGAACAGCCCCCCTGATATGAACCGGAGTGGTGGTTTGCTACTGGACTTCTGTGCTATGATACGTGTCATGGTTGACACGTATCATCAACATTGCGTGGAAGTCGGAAACAGTACCGAAGGAGTGGCAGACCGGGGTGGTGGTTCCTCTCTTTAAAAAGGGTCAGAGATCAGAGGGTGTGTGCCAATTACAGAGGCATCACATTACTCCCCGGGAAAGTTTACTCTAAGATGCTGGAAAGGAGGGTCCGGCCGATTGTCGAACCTCAGATTGAAGAGGAACAATGCGGTTATCGTCCTGGTCGTGGAACGACGGAGCAGCTTTTCACTCTCGCAAGGATCCTGGAGGGGGCCTGGGAGTACGCTCATCCAGTCTACATGTGCTTTGTGGATTTGGAGAAGGCGTATGACCGGGTTCCCAGGGAGATACTGTGGGAGGTGCTGCGGGAGTATGGGGTGAGGGGGTCTCTGCTCAGGGCCATCCAATCTCTGTACTCTCAAAGCGAGAGCTGTGTCCGGGTCCTCGGCAGCACGTCGGACCGATTTCCGGTGAGGGTTGGCCTCCGCCAGGGCTGCGCTTTGTCACCAATCCTGTTTGTGATATTCATGGACAGGATTTCGAGGCGTAGTCGTGGGGGATGGGGTTTGCAGTTCGGTGGGCTAAGGATTGCACCACTGCTTTTTGCAGATGATGTGGTCCTAATGGCTTCATCAGTCTGTGACCTTCAGCACTCACTGGATCGGTTCGCAGCCGAGTGTGAAGCGGTGTGGGATGAGGATCAGCACCTCCAAATCTGAGGCCATGGTTCTCAGCAGGAAACCGATGGACTGTCCACTCCAGGTAGGGAATGAAGCCTTACCCCAAGTGAAGGAGTTCAAGTATCTCGGGCTCTTGTTCTCGAGTGAGGGAACAATGGAGCGTGAGATGGGCCGGAGAATCGGAGCAGCGGGAGCGGTACTGCAGTCGCTTTACTGCACCGTTGTGACGAAAAGAGAGCTGAGCCAGAAGGCAAAGCTCTCTGTCTACCGGGCCATCTTCGTTCCTACCCTCACCTATGGGCATGAAGGATGGGTCATGACCGAAAGAACGAGATCGCGGATACAAGCAGCCGAAGTGGGATTTCTCTGCAAGGTGGCTGGCATCTCCCTTAGGGATAAGGTGAGAAGTTCAGTCATCCGGGAGGGACTCGGAGTAGAACCGCTGCTCCTTCGCGTTGAAAGGAGCCAGTTGAGGTGGTTCGGGCATGTCCAGCTGGGAAGAGACCGAGGGGTAGACCTAGGACCAGGTGGAGGGATTATATCTCTTCGCTGGCCTGGGAGTGCCTTGGAATCCCCCAGTCAGAGCTGGTTGATTTGGCCAGGGAAAGAGAAGTTTGGGGCTCTCTGCTGGAGCTGTTGCCTCCGCGACCCTGACGGAAAAGCGGGAGAAGATGGATGGATGGATGGGTGTCATTCTAACAGTATGTTCTCCTGCAATTATTTTGGCCTCTTCCTTTCAACTAAATCTCCAGAAGAGAAGGCCAGGAAAACATATGGGGCAACCTTTCAATCAGAATGTTGTAGGTTTGATGCCAGCCATTGCAGTCAACACGTTGGTGTATCCTTGGGCAAGATACTTAACCACGAGTTGCTCCAGGTGGCACAGCGAATGCATGTGTGTGAATGCTAGCTTCCCTGTGCAGGTGTCACCTTGCATGGCAGCCCATGTGTCTGTAGGAATGGGTGAAAGCTGACTTGTATATGTATGAATACTGTATGTAAAGCTCTTTGAACTGTCATAAAAGCTGGGCTAGTTTATCATTGCCCGTATGTTCTTGAGACCAAGACATCAAGGTACCTTGTCCATGAAAAGCTGTTTCCTTTGATAAGTCTCTTGTCACAAGCAATGGGGGCCTGCACCAACCCCCATCCCTCCCCCCACTTTTTTTGCATATTTAATCAGAAATAGACAATTACCCAATATGTGTGAGCACATTTTAGCATATTGGAAAAATGTTCTGAGGAAAATTACAATTAACCCATTAAACATTTTAAATCTCATTTCAGAATGAATATTTTTTAAAATATCCTCAGGATAGTGTTGCATTAAACTACTGTTTATGAGCTAAGACAATATCAAATGACTTCGCAGGGTGCCTGGCTCCACTATGTTGATGAGTGAATAGTATAATTTTAAACCATTGGCCCCTTACTGACCAACAGGGCAACTAGTTTTAGCCTTAAACTGTGTGTTTTTAGGTAGGACAACAATGTTATAGACTCATTAGATGAAGGGATTTCCAGTTTGGTAAAATAATGATAATAAATTTAATTAGCTGTACTTCAATCAACACATACAACTTGATTTTATAGTTTCTAACTGTTCCCAACTTCTCAACTTCGTATCTGCATTGTGATGATTTGCCAAGGTGACATTTATTGGATTTGTTATCTTCTTCTACCCATTGAACTGAACTGCAGAAGACATTTCATTTCCATTATCAGTAGGCTATTTGTAGGAATAGGGCCAGCTCATGTTTTGTGTTTTCATTCTAACCTCGGTTGCGATTGGTACAGAATACTAAATACATTAAAACACAAATTGAAAAAGAGCTGTTGGTCAAGCAGATGATTTAAAGTCCCATTTCGGGATAGGTATGATAATGTGGGGTAACCAGCTAGATGATTGTTTACTCCTACACAGGAACTGCTGGTGTCAACACATATTTGAATAACCTTTATATGCATCAAATATTTTCTGAGTAAAAATGAAATACACGTTCGATTAATTCCAATCTTTTTCATGTTTGACCTACTTGTATATTATATTGCACCCATCTGCCTATTCAGTTTAAGATGCCTACGTGATATAGTGTAGGTAATGTAATGATGCCTTATTCACCCACAGTCAGTAAGCATTAAGAGGGGGGATGACACCCCTTTTGTTAGGAAAATTACCAAAAAGCAGCCCCTTTTAATCTGCAGGGGCAGAGGGGTTGTTGAACATGTTATTCTATTCTGCGCTTAACCCTTTATCTGACTGAGGTCTGTGTATCTGTAACCTGACCATGTCTATGAAATATAAGCAGCCTAACCGTGATGTATTGATACATCTAGGGTGCTGTTCGTGGCGCTGAAGCTGCAGACAGATTCTTAGTTGTAACTTTCAAAATCTAATCAAATCAGGTCCTTCCTTCCTTCCCTTTTTAAGATAAACAATTTCCCCTACTGCCCATAGTGTAAGTTAACAGAACATTTTCATAGAGAGACATTTGAACTTTAGCAAAAAGGTATTGTTGTTTCATTTGATAGCATTACTTATGGCTTGTGCATGAAAGCGGGACTTTGAAAGCGAAAACACATTGACGTATGATCACCTCGTAAGTTAACATTATCAGTCATTTAACAACACTGAGAGCAGGGAGAGTGAACCAACACAGTGAAGTTGTATGATTTACTGCAGTACAATGAGCTAAAATCACTATGCAGTTTGTTCATAACCATGTTCGAACTTTTTAACATCCTGACCCTTTTCGTCGCATTTTTTCACATTATCATCTGATGCAGTATAACCGTTGTTCTTATCAGCAGAAGGGGCATGTGTCAATTATTAAAAGTAACATTGTTCTGTCTGCTTCCAAGGGTAAAAAAGGATTGCAGGAAGAGGCACTAGTATGTGGCAGTAAAAGTACTGGCCGCTTCCCAAACATAAGGTGAGTATGTGTTTATTGTCATTTATAGTGCTCACAGAGGTTTTATTGATACAATAGCATCAGGACACCGACTGTGTAAAGATGTTTTGTTCTCAGCGTTCACTTTGTTTCCAAGGCCTGCAGATTTCTGTCCAAATAGCCTTCTCAATATTTGTTACTTTCCATTTGCAGTTCTTTTTATAGCTTGCCTCAGTCTTTGAAGTCCATTGTATGGGTCCTGAACTAAATAAGCAGGTTACCATACTTACTTTTAAAGGAAAGTCGTCTTAAACATGCATTTACCTCATTAATCATACAGTGGAGTATTGTTTACATCTAAGTACCACTATAGAGAAGTCAGTCAAGTTCAAAGCTGATCTTCACCCTGGTTACAGATGGCTAAGGATGATATTTGCAATAATAAACATGGGGAGAACAATAGTCGTTAAATGTCCTATAGCTATTGTCACTGCAGCACATGCAATTAACAAGATGAAAGCCAATCTCATATGTTTATGCTGGATCTCATCCAATTACAGCCGAGGCGAGGTGGTAAATCCAAGCCGCTTTGTTTGACTTTTTCACGGATGATAACTCTCTTTGAGCTATATAGCTGAGCTGTGTGTGTGTGTGTGTGTGTGTGTGTGTGTGTGTGTGTGTGTGTGTGTGTGTGTGTGTGTGTGTGTGTGTGTGTGTGTGTGTGTGTGTGTGTGTGTGTGTGTGTGTGTGTGTGTGTGTGTGTGTGTGTGTGTGTGTGTGTGTGTGTGTGTGTGTGTGTGTGTGTGTGTGTGTGTGTGTGTGTGTGTGTGTGTGTGTGTGTGTGTGTGTGTGTGTGTGTGTGTGTGTGTGTGTGTGATCTTTGTGCCAGCGCTGAATGTACAGTAAACACAACATGACCCCTCAGAGCTGGCTGAAGGAGCCTGCCTGCAATGAAGTAGAGAGAGCGGGATCAGCAACTTGGTGAAAGGTTGCCTGAAACTGCTGATATATTCAACTGACAATATAAATCACGGTACTAAAGGATTTCTAATATCCTGGGAATCTTGAGTTTCAAGATAAGGGGATATCTAAAGTCATTCCATAACTGGAAACCAGTGACCTCAGAACAGCACAAGTCAACAGCATAGGGGCGCATAAAGATTAGAACACTGCAACTTTAAAAAAAAAAGAACACTGCAACATATAATTAACTTATGTAACTTAATGAGGTCAAAAGGACTACGCCTCGATCCACACTGAATCTTGAACAGTCTGATGACCTCGATTTAAGATGTGCAGATTGATCCCAGCTGCCTGCAGGGTCTGAATAACAGCTGTTTCTTGTTGGTTCTTGAACAAACACATTTACATGTAAAAAATGTCTGCTGCCAAGATTAACACAGTTTCTTATTATCAGAATCAAAATATCTGTACTTGTATATTATAGTATTCCTTACTCAAAAGTACATGTCAATCAGTGACCTTTTATACCGCTATGTTTCAGCAAGTATCTCATGTAGATGGTTAGACTGTCAAAATGTAGTTGCTGCTTAAGGTTTACAGTATAGCTCACACTGCTCTCATATGGGCAAACTGTTAATTATCTAAACAAAGACTGAGGCAATGTTAACGCTATTTGAAAGGTTGAGTATATTTTCGTAGACCTCACATATTATTGTTTGAACATTCAGAAAAGTTCAAACTATCTAAGCCAAATTGTAAGTTCTGTAGTAGATTTTCTCGCAGAATAATGCATGCCACTCAGTTCCATAGCGTCTGACATGCACACACAAACGGAGACAAATTCACACACACACATCAAATCACTCTCCGCTTAATTAAAGAGGCTTCACCTAGCTGCTTCTATAATGAGACATATAAACCCATGAGATCTTTACGTATGTATCAGTCACCGGGGCTGGCGGTCAATCTTCCTCTGACTCCAGTGAGGGGGAAGTCAGTGTACATTAGCATAAATTACAGTCACTGAGTCGTTATCTTATTCTGATGAGAAAAGTTCAACTGTCACGAGTTGTAGGATTTTCCTCAAGATTCTCACAATATACAGTACAGCTTGATATTTTCACACGTTCAAATCTCCGGTTATATGGTCATTGTGGGCAGAACCATGCACACAGCTTTTTGAAATCATGCTTCGTATGATGCTAAGTTAAACATCATACGTCGCATTGGTGGGCCATTGGCACTTGTTTGTTCCAAAATGGTGAGGCCATGATTAATGTCTCTGCAAACTGTTTCAAGTATAATAATACATGTATATTTTAGAAGGATTTTGAAAGTGATAATCATTGTTTTGTCCTCCCAAATGTAGAAAGTTTGGCTGCTTTTTTTTTTAAACAGTTTATTTCAGTATCATCTGAAATCAGAGCTAAAAAAAGATAATGCTCTTTGAACATGATAGCTTATGTCTCTAAGAGCTCAATGTTCTTGCACATAATTTGATTCCCGTTTGAAATTTTTCTTTTTCTTATAAATGTATGATAAAAAAAAATCTAACTTTCATTTTCTTGTTCGTGTTGATGGCGACCTTCTATAGAAGTCCTCATCCCCTTTAATTCCAGCCTTGAATCTCAAAGCAAACACAGTGCCCAGATAACAGCGTGTGGCAGACGCTGAAGGTGAATAAAGGCGAGGCGATAAGAGCATGCAAGGCTTCCCAACAACCTGACATGGGCTTTTACTCCGTCCAACATTTGTCCATTAGTCATAACACTGAACAAAGGAGCACAGAGCTTTTTACCTTTCAATTCACTCATTCATTGAAAATATTGCCAAGAGCTGCCAGTGAAAATGGCTCATGTTTTTCATTTGAGATAGTTTTCACGACTGTATCTGTGGTACTTGTGGTAGTGTTCTTTCACGTGGAAATTTGTATCATCACACACACAATCACCAAACATTTTTTTAGCACCAATGACATCAACAGTGAATGGCAGGAAGGAAGTTTTAGCATGAAGGGATGAATAAACATAGAAAGTGGCCTTCAACAGAGGCTCAGTAAACAATGGTGGCTTACAAACCCATCCCTTACCAACAATGACGTGACAAAGAAAATAACAATGAAAGCTCACGGGCACTATGCCGATGATGGAAAACAAAAAATAAGAAAGAAATGCATTTCACTATGGTATAAAACTTCTCAGTATATCTCCAGTAACAGACTCACTGATAGGGCTGCAGTGATACAAAAATAATGTGCTTTTGGATCATAAAAAGGTTGCTGGCTTTCCCCATCATTTATTTTTTCTTCTGAAGATATAATATAACATCTAACCCTTTGGTCATTGCTTCATTACTAACATGGGAATTCATTCATTCATTTTTTTCCCATTGGCCATCAAAAAAGAAAGTTCATTGCGCAGTAGTTTCAGTGTAGATAAACAGAAATAGAAATATGCTTAAGGTACTACTCAGACAGCATAATGCTACTTTCATAAAGATTGGTGTTTATATATATATTTATTGACTAATACCTAAAGTCAGATACATGTAATAGAGTAAAAAGCAATATAAATCCTTCTGAAATATAGTGAAGTTGTATTTTACTTGGGTAAATACATTATTTTATTACATTTATCTATACTTCAAATCTCTAACTTTATTTTGAGCATGCAAACCATATGTAGTATATTTTTAATGTCTTAAAAAATATATATATTGTTTTTTTTATGGCAAGTCGAACACTCTTTCTTAACACACATATTCTAACACTCGTTTACCATGTTTTTGTAATTGCTTACACACTTTTTTGAAATCATGGCATATTTTCTCATAACACTTAACACTATTCACAAAACCAGAAATGTCCGATTTCTGTGTCTTACTTAGAGAAATTTGTGCAGTGTCTTACAAAAAGTGTGAAGTTACATTGAAAATGGGGTGCAGAGCTGAAAATGTGTTAAGAGTTTTGGAGATTTGAGCTGAGGTTTTGCTTTGAGTGTGAGTTTAAATAATTGTGCTTTATGTGTCATTAATTCACAGTAACACAATGTGACTTTAAACCTCTTTAAACCCCATTTTCAAATGTATTTTTCATGCATTTCATTTCTCCAGTATGCCAGCAATTATGGCATCTGTCAAAGAGGGTATTTGTGTTTCCCACATGGATTCGCTAAAGGTCTTAAATTCACATAAGTTTAATAACAGTCAGAAGGGTTCACAATGCCCGTTCTGGCAGCTTGCTTTAGTAAACAATATTTCCAGAGATCCCTACAATGTAAATGCTGTTTCTCCGCCTCTGCTTTACCAACACAGCCTGCCTCTAAATGCACTGTGTGTATAATTTATCACCCATTAAAACCTTCTTGTGTTGCTCTGAATAAACACATAGATCACACAAATCTGTGTGTGTCAAAGCATAAAGTAAGACCTTGCTGTGATAGTGCCATAGTTTATTTTTAGTGATAAATACGGAACGATTTCTGAGAAGAGGAGATATGAGCAGGGCAGTTCTCATATATGTAAACAGACCACATGCCTATATACTGTACACAGAAGATAGAGCCAAACAGTTGTGATAGGATATGAAGTTGTATACCTGTGGTTGCTTTAACAATCTAGACGAATCTGTAGCTTAAAGCATTTGATTCTGCATCCTTTATTTCATGTAGACATGAAAATATCCTGCAATCTCAGTGCTTACAGCTTTACCCTGCCGTCTGCTCTGATGTTATTTTGGAATTGCTGGCATGGTAAAATGACACATAATGGTTTTGTTGAAATTAGGTGTGTGTGTGTGTGTGTGTGTGTGTGTGTGTGTGTGTGTGTGTGTGTGTGTGTGTGTGTGTGTGTGTGTGTGTGTGTGTGTGTGTGTGTGTGTGTGTGTGTGTGTGTGTGTGTGTGTGTGTGTGTGTGTGTGTGTGTGTGTGTGTGTGTGTGTGTGTGTGTGTGTGTGTGTGTGTGTGTGTGTGTGTGTGTGTGTGTGTGTGTGTGTGTGTGTGTGTGTGTGTGTGTGTGTGTGTGTGTGTGTGTGTGTGTGTGTGTGTGTGTGTGTGTGTGTGTGTGTGTGTGTGTGTGTGTGTGTGTGTGTGTGTGTGATTCAATTTAAGGAGAAGGCACCAAATATTTCTACCGAGTCAGATTTATTTTATGTGCAGAAGCCAGTCGTGGCTGAAGCTATGAATAATGAAGGGACTACAACAACACTGGCAGCCACTGTTTTATTCAAGCGTTCTGGGTATACCACTCCATTAAAAACATGGCAAATTGAATGATGTGCTCAATATATCTCCCACAAAATTCATTAATGTAGTAAAAACAAGTTTGGGAACACAGAAAATGTACACTCTGGCTAGGGACTATGAAGGTTCTCTTGACAGGATGTAGCATTACAACAACATCAATAGGCAAAGATAAGACATTCAAAATGAAGCAGCTAGTCTGTTACTTGGAGCTCGGTATTAGTTGACCTTGTGCCACCCACATTTAAGGTTAGCTTGTATACTAAGTTTCAATTAATAAACGATTTTGAAATGGAACAGTCACAACATAACAAGATGCTTGCTCTGTTACATGTACAAATATATATATATACATTTATAGTTGTGTGGGCAAACTGTAAGTAGATTCTTAATAGAAATCTAAGTTGTATTTCACATTTACTGAAGGCATGAAGTAATCCGATTAATGAATACATTTGCTATAAGTGGGTAATGTGGAACACAAGTTAAAAGTGTAGTTGTGAAGTGTAACAGTAGCATATAATACTCATAGTGCACTCAAGTCCTATAAACTGACTGAGTCCTATTAGTTATGGTGCATTATAACATGAAGCTACCACTCATACAGACTGAGGAAGGCTGTAGCAGCAGAATCCAGAGTCTATAGTCCCTAAAAGGTAAGGCATGTTGGGTTTTTAGCTTCGACCAGCCTGTCTACTGTATATGCCAAAAATCTGAAAAAGGGACCATAGTTGTTTTGCCATTGTATTACATTTACAGGTTGGGTTAACACTTATGGTGTCCCATCTAGGTGTTACATCGAAAAGGAATTAGAACATTTACAGTAAATGGAGACGATGAGTTGGAAATAAGGGTAAGCTTGAGCTGGAAGCTGAGAGCCAGGAAGTGAGGCTGGGGCAGGGGAAGTTGGTCCAGAGTAATGCAGAAGTCCAAGTGGCTGATTATTTGTATAGGCTTGATTACGGAGATGAGGTGCAGCTGGTGCAACTCGGCTCTGACTCCAGCACACCTGCAGGCACACACACACACACACACACACACACACACACACACACACACACACACACACACACACACACACACACACACACACACACACACACACACACACACACACACACACACACACACACACACACAGAAAAGAGAGGGCAAGAACTACCCCAGTGGGAGATGGTTTTAGAGGCACTGAATTAGAGGTAGGCCTGGCAGAGTCCCAGGGGGAGATCTTTCAGAGCTCTGGCTGACAGACTCAAGAGAGAGAGAGAATATCACTGAGATCACGGGAGACAAGGGGAACATTTACCTCCATTAAAAGACAAAAACACTGGAAACCTTATACATATTACCACCACAATGACACCTGCTATAAAACTCATATTCATGGACTTTAGCAGCTACATGTAACACCTACTTTTAAAGCAATGCAGAAACAGGTGTTCATTAATATGCTGTAGCTCGCTGTGTACTGAGATCATAACAAATTAACGCACACATGTATAAGGATGTGAAATATAAGCTGTGCTAAGTAGACCAGAAAGTAGTCTTTGACTGCAGAGCTAAAATGTCAGATTTAAAGGTCACCTGTGACTTATATCAATGTATGACCATAATGTTGAATGTGTTTTTATAATTGACAAGTACAAACTCAATAAATGTGAGATGACGAGGCAAAATACCTTCTTTGCCAAAATATTTGAGACTCTCACACTCCACTGTTGAGACGGATCAGAAAAGTGTTTCTAATGGCTGCCTGAAAAGAGCTTTTAGATGTAATGCACACACAATGAAACACACCCATATACACAAGTTTGTGGATTTTCTTTATATGAAGAAGATTGAGCAAAGGAAATACCTCAGACAAAGTCAATGTGAAATTGGTTGTGTATTAGGTTACCTTGAAAGCCTGTATACAGTAACATCATTATTGCTGTGCTCTGATACTCGTTCATTGGGCCAGACACAGATCTTTATCGAGAACCAAATGCCACGTAGGATGAGTGTGATCTTTGTGCAACAATAAGAAGGGGTGTGGTTTGGCTGTTCTAACAAGGACCGAACAATGAGATATCCTTACATCAGTTCCCTGTTTAATGTTTTATTCAGTTAAATTCAGCAAATGAAAATAAGGTCTTTCTACACCCATTGGAACCTTTCTGTCAGATAAGCAAACCTTCCTCACTGGGCTGGTGATGAATCAAAGCCCTGGTTGGTTAGTGCCACATGCAGAGGTCAAAGTAATGAACTGGAAAGGGGCCACAGCTCACTAAGAGCCTCCATGGGCAATTGCCCCGACATCCTCTCTCCTGCAGTTTCTCTGAACAGCATGATAAGGGCTCCATAATTAGGAAGATGGATGGGTCTACTATAGGGCTGGATTGTAAAAACTAATGGATACACTAAGCGGACATCCATTATCAGGCTCTTTGAGGGCAGCTGTCAGCAATGCAGTATGGCAAAAACATACTATCCTTATACATCACACTTTTTAGCCAGTGTGATATCTTTGTAACAAAAAAGGGGCGTAACAAACAAAAGTTATATAAAGAGTAAAACTATTATTATAAGGAAGTGTACAGTTACATCTTGTAGAACTTTTCAGTGTATTTAAATTCCAGACATAAAAAAAGATAGATATCCAGCAGAGAAAATGTCCAACACTGGAGGCTGCTGCAGTCTAAATTAATATTGTATCTTCCTTGTAATAATTCACCACTTTTTTCTTTCCAATACTTATATTTTGAAGTCTGAGGAGAGCACTAACAGCATTCCATGGCAGCTTTTTTTGCAGAGTGTTGGGTGTCTGTTCAAAGTGTTGAATGATTTGTTAATGTGCTCTCTAGCATTAAAATATGTCTGAAAGCTTCAGAGTGAGTGTGAAACTTTTGAGTTAAAGTGTCTAACACTGCTATAATTTAATCTCTAGCAGATGATACAGCAGAGAAGAGACACATAATAATACAAAGATAATCACATGAAACAATAGAGCAGGACTGACCTTGAATAGCAACAATAATGACTTCTCCCACACCCACACTGTTGCTCACTGTAAACCAAACGAACAAACCCTAACACAATACAGCCCTATTGTGGTAGAAAATACAGCCCAAATTAAATTACAGCAGAGGTGTCATACAGTATGCAACTGCCACAACCATTTAGTGTGAACAAAGGTGAGGAAATCAAGAAGCCTTTATATGCAGATCTCCTAACATATCAAATCTGATAACGAGTGCAGAAAACAACCAAATATAATTATGTTGAGACTCAATAAACTCGAACAGGAAGAGAGGGACAGTGGGAATAAATAGATACAAGAGAAAATTATGTTGGATGATGCAGAGACAGTGGAGTTACAGTCGCAGTGAGTCAGCTGGCTGATGTGAAATGTCAGGCTATTTACTGAGGCGAGAGAGGGTAAAGGAAAGCAATAGGGAGCACTTTGGGCTGCCATCAGGACCGCTGCTGGAGCTTTTAAGAGCTTGAATGAGGGGTGGTGTAACTTCATTAGTGTCCCTGGGCAGCAGTGAGTGCAGATGGGGAGCACTAAGGGACTCAAGGGAGGATCCCATCTGCAGCCAAACAGAGCAATTAGACACACCGAGCCTCCGCCACCTGCCTCGGCTGTGACAAATGAAAGGTGGATGAAGATTGCCGTGTAATTATGACGGGTATTTAAGCCAATTATCTGGATGTGTGTGTGTGTGGAGTAACTGTGTTTTTCATGTTTGCTTTTTTGCTGTGTGTTTGTGTGTTAGTGTTAAACAAACACTTATTGAGTGTAAGATGGAAAGATTGCCTATTTGTTTCTATGTCAACAGTTTGTTTAAGGCCTTGCATCAAATGATCATGCAAGGCAGTAAATACTCAGTTAATTTTCCTCCATGTTAATAGTGATTATAAGGTTTAAGATGCATGTTTTTTTAAACGGTTGACTGGAACAACACAATTGGGTCACAGGCCTTTTTTGGTTGGGTGCCATACTCAAGGGAGGTAACTGCTGTTTAAGTTTCAACTAGACGACAAGGAGGACTTGACTCAAACATGTTATCAAATTTAAACAACATATAGACGTGATTCTAAAATAGCAACAATTTCCAATTGCTTCATGTTTTTCAATGGACTAAGTTAATGTGACTCACTGACGCTCTTCAGTGTGTTTTGCCTTGCAGCATCATCTAGTGGATGAATATTGTCATAGCAGCTCATCCTTTGAGTTTTTTCCTAAAGTAAATTATAATAAACTAAGTGTTGTGAATTGGAATGGTTGCACATCAAAATTGGGATTTGCACAATGAAAGCAGCATATTCAGATATTGGGAGACTATAGCTCTTTCTCATTTCTCAATTTTCGACTCCTCGACTCCGCGACTCGATACCACAATTAATCAATTATCCAGTTCCATTGCGCCTGAATGCTCTTGGTATATGTTTATAATGGTCATGGGATTCCTGGATGGGGATGGTGATGGTGGGTTTGGTTAGGTAACATTATTATTGTTCTCCTTTTTCCTGTACACTGCCTTGGTAGGGTCAAGGGTTAGACTCATTGGCTATTGAAGCGAAACAAGGGAAATGAGGTGCCGAGGACAGGTATTGCATTCTGCCTAACGTCAGTTTTATGACTTAGATAGGGGTTTCCCCTTCCTTGGACTGTACAACCAAAAAAGGTGTATAAATTGGCACATTTTGGCCATTTGGTTTTTGAGAGCAATCTTTCATATTCAAAGACTTTTATTATATTTTTGTAGCCCTTATCTTTACATTTGCTTTCCCTAATCTCTGCAAACTAAACACTTTGTTGTGTAGGTTTGAGTAAAAGCAAACTAAACCATATGCTTACTAGGTTTATGACTGGCCCGTTTGTCATATTTATATTAGATTGAAAATGTTTGCCCCCTCTTTCATTTTTCCTTTAGTGTGTAGCATCATCTTTTCCCTCTCCTGCAGTGTGTTACCTTAGGACAGCTCATTACTGTTACTGTGGCTGAGACAGAAACTGGATGTTAGCTTGTAAACAACACAATTAAATTAAAAAAGAGCAAAGACAGGGGGGTGTTCACTTCTGCATGAAATAGATTTACTGTAGGACACTGTGTCCTTTTTTATTCATTATTTTTATTGAGCACAGCACAAAATGTTCTTTCCTCCTTTTTTTTCTTGCTATCATTACTTATTACCTCTTCCTAGTTTAAAAATAAATACAAATGAAAGCAATGTATGTGGACGAAACCACTCATAGCACACAGATTTTTGACATAATAGCAATAGTGCCATCATGTGGCTACCGATAAAACACTTCAATTGCTGGTTCTGTGCAGTCATTCATACAGATAGGACTTCTATCTTTGTAATTTAGCTTTAAAGAACAGAATAGCCTTCACAAACTTTAACAGTGACAACCTTTAAAGAATGGAGTATTTACAGTACGAAATGCATACAGTGGTGAACGTGAGACTTCGATGATCTGAATACATGCATAATATTTATGATACTAGTTCACTGAGTTCAAAAGAGCAATTTGGTAGGCTTGCCACTCCTATACATGAAATCAATACTTGAAAATATAGAAACAGACCAGATAAACAAATAGTTTTAGATGACCACAAATAAAATTACATGGTTATACATATATGTTCTTTCTTTGTTTTTTAATCCAAATAGTGGCGTCACACAGAAACACAGCATTAAAAAAACCCACAGTATTCTTACTAATTTGACAAGTAAATATATAATTGTGTAGACAATCGGTTGACTTGATTTGTAAGAAAGAAAGACACTCTCACTCATTTGCATACAGGCTACAGTTTGCAGGCAAGTGCTCTCTCATCCATGTCTTCATCTTGTGCCACGAAAACATTTACTCACATATGCATGAATGCTGAAATAGGCCCACATGCAATGCACCTCCCGTGTAAGTTCCGACATTCGCACACGCAAATGCACCAGCTACCCCCCACTACACACCCGCTCAATATCAGTGGTAAACCATGTGAAAATACACTGAAGCAAAAATAATGTGGTCTTCCTCATAACAGTTTGAACAAAATAGGACACTGAGTCAGACTATGTGATATGAATGCACATCCCAGGATAATATGAACCTTTGGAATTAAAATGTCGGTACAATTCACCAGATGCACCTCTTATAAACCTTAAATTCTTTTCCACTCTATTTAGCACAGGGCATTACGCCACTGACAGCAAAATGCATTTACAGATGGATACACTGTAAGCAATGCATTCGATTGAAATGTTGTCAAGATGTCCGTGCCATTCAAGCGTGACTGTCCTATTATCAAGGGGCCCAGTGTTTCTTGAAAACACCGCCCGCATTGTCACACACAGTCATAACGTGATCAATATGTTTTCGCCCGCTGTTTCACTCATTATCAACTGGATGATTTGCCATTCTGTACATACTGTACAAGGGAAAACTCAACAGCAGTTCCTGAGGTCCAATGGAAACGACTAGTGGCTACCAGTACCAATGTATGACTCGTTAAAAAGCACTGAATACTTGCATCTGCATTTTCCCCTTCATCATCCACTCTATACATCTCTTTATGACCTGTCTTCTCTCCATCTGGGCTGACGGAAGTAGATTAAATATGCAGACACTAACAAAATATACTGTGGTTTGTACCTGTTTTGACCTGCTCAGAGGCTGTATTTTAGAGAAAATGCTTATTTTCTAGAATATTCTATTTCATACAGATATTATGTTAAAATCTGGTGCTGCTATTAAAGATTACCTTACCAGGAAATGAAAATGTAGTTTGGATTTAATGCCGAAAGTAATTTAGTGTTCTACATCCCATTCCAGTGTCGGGCCAGGTGGAGTTCTGAAAGATCCAATAATGTCAAAAGGCAAAAGGCCTTTGCTTATTCTAATTCAGTTTTTAGAGCTTTAATCCACTCTATGAATACTGTCCATATTAACCATTTTAGATATAATCCCATCATGCGGTCATATATCATCTTTGCTTGTCAGAACGTTATTTAGCTCCCTTTTGCTACGTTTTTCTTTTGCATTATTACTTTGGGATTCAAAACCCAGCTTTGTTTTGTCATTGGTCATTCGTTGCTATCTTATTGAAGGTCCTTTTGGATGTTGTTCAGGTGGATGTATAAACAGTCATGAAGGAAGAATGTATCATCCATGAAGCCAAGCACACTCACTCACATTGGGAGGTACAGTATGATGTATGCACATACTCTCCTTTGTGCTTGACTGTGATATAAACAAATACAGAATACTCATGCGCACTCACAAGCGCACGAGGTCCGGCTGTATTAAGGTCTATTCCTGTTTCTGACAGCTACTACATGCATCACTGGCTGGTTTTGTCTTAGCCAATCAGCAAATGGCTCACTGGGTGTTTCCTTTTACTGCAGCAGGAGTTAAGATGAGCAGGGCAGAAACGAATGACTGAAAAGGAAAAAAAGAAATGCTGAAAGGTGTAAGAGGGAGTGGGAGAGGGATCGAACCACTTACTACAGTGACGTGGATTTGTTAACTGCACGTCAAATAAGAGAGCGGTGTCACAAACAATGGACCAATAGGAAGCAGAGAAATGGGGCCACTTATGACATCAATGCTGGCATGGGATGAGAGTTGCCTGCATGAGGGAGCTTTCCAATGAGTAGACAGACGGCGTGAGCATACAGTGATACTCCACTCATCAGCTATACAGAAACGCAACCCACACGCTTTCTGCTTTATAATCCATATTTAGCTCATTGAGCATGAGCCAAATATTTTCTTTTTTTCATTCACACTTGTGTACATACGAGCATGAAAAACATCCACAGATGGTGATTCCTGCAAAACATTAGACACTGTGGATACAGCATGTCTGCTCTGTTTGTGAAATCCCTCATGTAAAAATACAAACTATATTCCATACAAAAAACATTCATATGCATCTATTGCACTTATGCCTTAAAACCGTAACTAGGGATGTCCTTTTGTTTTAATATACATTTTAATATATTTTAAATAATAATAATTATCCTATTTAAGTTAAGGTATTAGGTTAAAATGCTTAAGATTTTCATGAAATCCTCCCCTGTATGTAATTGTCCGCATGGTCAGCCATTTTTAATGCTAGAGCTATTACATTCTGCATTTACTGTACCTCACTGTATTGTAGTTTTTATTGATTATCCGCCATTGCAGCGCTGGATTAAAAAAAGTGTGGAAGTGTTTGTTTCTTATTTATTCAATCATAAAACTAATATTACAATTTATGTTATACATTATATAGAACATTTTTACCTATATTAAATTGTATGTGCCTACATTGTATCAGTTGAGGGATCATTTCTCCCGTTGAAGTGCATGCTCAGATTTGTGTATTCTTTTTTTCTTAAGCTTGTCAACAAGAAGGAAACCAAATGTCTGTGTAAGACATACTAACTGAAGACTAAGATCCACACTTCTCCAATTAATGGTTTAGGCTCTAGAGTCACCACATCCTGATCCACCTTGGAATCCTTCAGTATTATGTGATGGTTGGTCACAATAAAAAACCTTAAATCCAAGGTCTCTGCTCTGCTCGTGCATTTGCACAAAGCACTCACAAATACTTCTTGCATGCCTGTGAAATAGGCACAAATAATATACGTCACTGATACACACATGCAAATGAAGAACTGTGGAGGAATCCAGGTAGCCAGATCAGGTTTCTTCCCCCAACAAAACACACACTCATACACACACACACACACACACACACTGGATGGCACTGCGGCAGCTGCTGCTGCATCCATATTACAGTCATGTTACTCATCAAAAGCAGAGCAGAACAGAGTATTAGCTCTAGGTTGTGAGTATGATGCATAGTTATAATAATACACATGAAAACAGTGACTATCTGAAAATGATTCTTTGATATGTTTTACAAGTATACATATTTCAGTAAGTAGCTTGTTAACAGTACATCTTGCCATTATTTCAAATTTAAAAAATACAATTTGAGGGGAGAGGAAAGTTTTTTTCATATGGAGAGTTCAACCCCCACCTCTAATGACCCCTGACCCATGCAAGTATGCAAGTCTATATGCAATGCAAATCAGCTTGCATGTACGTGTGCACGCACATCATTCATGAATATCGATGGACGTGTGTACACATTGTGTGTGTAGTATGTACTGTGTGCTATATAAATCAACAGTCCCAGCATGATGGTAAAACATATATTGATCCCAGAAAAAGCATATAGGCTGACATGTTCCCATTTACACACACACACACACACACACACACACACACACACACACACACACACACACACACACACACACACACACACACACACACACACACACAGTGTGGATAAGCTCTTATTGATCTGAGAACTTCTTGTTTAGAGAGATGGAAATCACCTGCAACTTGTAATGACTTTTAAATCCTACCTGTTATTACGGTAGCAGTAATGTGACACTGAAACATAAATGCTGTTTTAGTGGAAAGACAAAAGAAAAATGTGTTGGAACGGCCATTAGAAATTAAAAGTCAATGTAAAATATTTTAAAATGTTGTTTTTGATTTTGACATTCCAACCTTCCCCTAACCTTTGTATGTAGTGGTTGTATATATTTGAATCAGGAACAAGCCACAGATTCACAATATGCTGATGCATGCTATTATTCAGATTTGGTTTGTAAGCAACAGACATTACAGTCCCTTGGCAGATGTGGTAAGGTGTAAAGCTGCAATAAATCAAATATCCCATTTATAGAGATCAATATTGCTTGATAGTATTATGTGTCATTTATATTTAGTTTGTCTGGTTTCATAACAATCTTATCAGCTATTGCAGAGTGTGGTAAGGGCAATGCCTCACAAGAAGCGATCAACACACTGCTACTGTATAAGCTCAGTGGGACTCAGGAAACAGCTTTGAGAGACATTCACAAACTTTGTGTAGAAATACCTTATAGAATTGTTGGAGACATGTATGACATCATGACTGCTGTGAACAAGCCGTTCCTCTCAGGAAGGGACTTGACGAGAGAGAATGAGGCCGGGATGTGGCTAATCCCAGGGGCCAGCAAACTTGTCCGGTTATGTTCCCACATTGTTGAAGTGATGATGACAAATTACAAATTTCCCTGTCAATATTTGTATACGAACATGAAAAAATACACACGTTGTACAGAGTATGAAAGCATTTATATATTGGTGTCACACATTGTTTTTAAAATGATTCACTTGAAACCACCTATTTGACTTCAACAGTATCTATTTACACTGGGCATTACCAATAGACCCCAGGGATTTTACTGTACATTAATCTGCATTTCCATCTTGCATTCTCACCCTCCCACTGTAAGCACACAGCTCTTATGGGAAGGTGTTGGGACAATAAGAAACAGACAGCCTGCAAAGTGGGGGGAGTGGGGAAGTTGGGCCTTTACAGCCTTTATTAGTTATTATTCTCTTTTTATTTATGATTCCCAGATGTTTATAAGACAAGTCCTGGTTAAGTACTGTACACAAGCACATGACGCACGTACCAGGATAAATTGCTAAACATGCTGTCAGTTTATGCAGAATTTTGCGAATTGCCTTTTAAAAGTTAGGTCAGTTGGGACACAACAGTCCATTGCTTGTACCTTCAAATCATCAAAGTCAAATGTATTTCAACTACACATCTGTAAAGGTTTGTGACTGCATCTTGCTCTGTTGCCATGCAATAACTGTCACAAACACACAGACTCACAGGGTGAAAACAATAACAGCACCCCTGTCGTGGCTGTTCAACTCCTGGCAAAGTACCTTAAATCGCCTGTGTTGAAGTCCCTACCAGGAGGTAGGTGTCTCCAGGTGCTCCTTTTGACATAATGACACACACACACACACACACACACACACACACACACACACACACACACACACACACACACACACACACACACACACACACACACACACACACACACACACACACACACACACACACACACACACACACACACACACACACACACACACACACAGTCTCAGAAGCTGAAAGTAATACCATATTAGAACAAAGCAACAAAAAAGTTGCAAGTACATATAATGCAGCTGAACAGTATATGTTCTCATCTTTTACATTCTCCTTCAAACTGACATTAAAAGGTCCTACTCGTGATGCCGACTGCTGGGTTTATGGCTTAACAAATAAGGCCAATTACATGTTATTCTGGGTCAGTTGTCCGGGTAGGCCTGCTCACTGTGAGCCAGTGAGAAACTGGTACAAACCCCAAGAGAGATATGGCTAAATGGACTTGTGCCTCATCTCAAATTGCTTGCTTTCTTTCCTGGTTCTTTTGACTTAGTATGTTTATGTGTGCGTGTGTATGCACACATGAAAGTGCAGTACAAGTTTTATTTTTGTTTTTTTATATATGGCAGCACAGATAATTTTTATACTGGAAACATGCAGCTTCTTGCAAGTTATTACCGAGCCAATCGGGAAATGTAGCTTAATTTGTCCTGCATTTCCTTCCAATAGGTCACCTCTGTACACTTAGTGAGTAGCCCCTGGGGCGCCTCAAATGCCAGAAGAACATACACAGACCACCAACCCTGCAGGGACATTTTAGTTGGATTAGGGTTTTTATCCAAAAGCTATTTTACCTCCTTATGACTTGTTTGTGCGATGTTTTTTAGTCCCATCAAAGACTACAGCACTGATCTAGCTTTCACTGTTTGGAGCTCTGCCTGTCTATGGCCACCTGGAGGCTTTAGTGAAGCACTGACAGCATTGATCCACATGTCGTTGGATTTGTTAAACCTTTGAGTTTCTTTGGACTACCTCTTATAGCAGGGTTGGACCAGGCATTTTTCATATATTTGCCTGTATAGCGTGATGCTCTCAGGTCATATGTGAATAATATGCTATTATTTCATATCTGTAGGCTCATTAACTTTCAAATTAATCCAGAAATAGAAATATGTGCTCTATGTTTGGAGAACTTTGCCTTATTCATTATAGGTATGTGATTTTAGTTGAATTTTATACTAGGGAGGGCAATCAACTTTCTGTTCTCAGTGGTTGTGCATGTTGGATTGTCATTTTGAGAAAGCTGATGGAAAGTTGTAGGGGGAGGGGTTTTCCCAAGATTTCCAATAGTCAAACAAGCACTTTAGTTGAAGCATACCGGCCTTTAGGAGATTCGAAGATCCTGAACTCCTTGACTTGGGATACTTTCCCGGAAACAGGAAAGCCCCTCTTTTCTACTTCCAGACTTCCAAGAGCTCATCTTCATGTTGACTGCATATTGGAGATAATGATACAGTAAATATCATAATACAAGAAGTATAAAATCACCGTTATGTAACTAAAACAATTGCATGCAGATCTTATCTTCTCTGTGGATTCCCACAATTTACATCATAACTGAGAGAGGGTATAAGATCCTTTTTTAAATGTTGATAGCAACCTTGAACATGCTATTTCAACACACAGCACTGGATCTCAGTGTACAGTTATACACCATTCAACCACCTGAATGGAGTCTGCGTTATTACTGTTATTTAACATTTGAGAATAAAAGGTATATTGCAACAAAGAGGGTACGTTATGTAGAAAGTAGGTCCGTATTATAATCAATAAAAGAAAAAATGTGGTATATTTAATATAGAGCAGAATTTAACTTCTTCTTTCTTTTAGTAGCGACTGTCAGGGTATAACAAATGACTGCAATAAAGGACTGGCTGCAATTCAGTCCTCCACACATATGCATTTCAAAGCTCTTATGAGAGGAGATGTGCGGTAACGTGACAAACAAATTCAATAGAGCAGAAGAGATGAATCTACAGAGAAGAAGAAAACAGATTAGTGTTCCCTGCAACATCAACTATCAAACCTTACTTTCTTCCAAACTGTTGGCTATTTTCATTTCTTTTACCGCTGTTGACATCATCTTTGATAACAAACGTCACGATAGCATTGATAAAAGTGTGATCCACTGTGGCAGAATTTTACTTAAAACATCCGTAGGCCAGTCACACACAGTATTATTGGTAGCTGTCCAGAATAGAAAGTGCTGCAGAAGCTTAACCACTACACTGTCCCTCAGGAATGGATTCTATTTCAGTATAAGTACACTGTCTGCCGATGGATATGGATGAGGTGATTGGAGGAGGTTTAGAGGAGAGAGACAGGAATATTTTATCCCACAGCGAGTTGCTTTGGATATCCTTCTCACTGTTAAGCTCTGATCGTCTGATGTATCCTTGATTGGAATGCTTATTGCTAAACCAAATATATGTATTATTTGGTACAGTACAGTAAGGTAGATGTAAAACATTGAAAGCCCGATAAAGTATCTTCTCCTTTCTGTAACAGTGTGAGGCTAAACCACATAAATCCCTTCTCCATTGAGGTCAAAAAGCTCCTCCAACCTGACAGTGAAGGTTTCTTTTTTACAGCTAAACTGACACAAAAACTTCACATTACTTCTCAAGTTTCATTGGAGTGGCAATCAACTTAATTCCTCTCTGCGTCACTCCAACAAACATGCATGTGGTCATTTGTAAAGCAATAGTAATAGATTTTCCTGGGAGGCTTATTGCATGGCTCAATCTCTTGCATTTTTTGCTGTGTGTGTGTGTGTGTGTGTGTGTGTGTGTGTGTGTGTGTGTGTGTGTGTGTGTGTGTGTGTGTGTGTGTGTGTGTGTGTGTGTGTGTGTGTGTGTGTGTGTGTGTGTGTGTGTGTGTGTGTGTGTGTGTGTGTGTGTGTGTGTGTGTGTGTGTGTGTGTGTGTGTGTGTGTGTGTGTGTGTGTGTGTATTTTAGTGAGTCAGTGAAGTAAGAGCAATGTGCTGTAACATGCTGAAAGTGCCATGGTACCACATACTTAGGGACGGGGTGTGTGGGTGGGAAGAACCAGGGGATAACAGAGGAACTCCAGTTTGTGAGGTAATGATGAGTACAGGGAAGGGCCAGGATCAGAGGGACATGAATTTGTGAAGGCTTGGACTGCTGATGTGCACTGAAGGCCACAGTCTCAAATACAAAAGCACATAAAGTATAAACAAAGGCTGTATGGTAGAACCATTTCCCCTGTTAAAATAAGTGTTGCAAGAGACAGTCTTTTAGCATCCATGCCGTCAGATGATTCTGAATTCAGAGTAGGAGCAGTTGTAATGATGCTGCATCTCCATGTTTTCTAAGAGTGTGTGTTTCTTATATGTCCACATCTGTGTGTCTTTGGTTGTGTATTTGTGTGTGGTGATGTTACTGTTCATGCATGTGCAGCCATGCATGCACGACTGTTTCCCTGTCTGCCTGAATACATCTTCATCTTAGCATTTGTTCTATGTCAGGAAATGCTCAGAGCTGTGGCTGCATGCTGCGATTTCATCATGTTATGTATGACGGATATTTTAATGAGAGATTTTCACGCCAGATCTGAACAAAGGTATCCCCATTATGGCTAATATTTTGCTTTTTCACAATTGTTGGTGATTAATTATACAATATGTGTCATTAATACAATGCATTACCATTCACTTGCCCCAGTTCTGCAGAGGGGAATAGACATAATGATGTGATGCTGAAAAAACAATGTTAGAGTACTAGATATTACAAAAGCTGATCACTGACAACTAAAAGTGGTAGTCGTTATTTACTACTACTACGCTTTTTTTTGTGTGTGTGAGTGATTTAGCTTTGTTGAAAGGAGGTGGTCAGGGAAACTGAGCTGGTTTGATGTCGATGAAGCTCGGCACAGTTGCATTTACTTGACTGGCCCTACCACCTGTCTCTCCTTCTTTGACTCTTGTACCTTTTTCTTTCAACCATCTGTCAGTCAGGTCTCAACTGATTTGTTGAAGTTTTACATGGCTCTTCAGGCTTAATTCCTACACTGTGTCTAATGTATTGCTATTCCATCATATACTGTATATTAGCTGGAAAATGTGTTACAAGAATGACATTTTCTGCAGGCAGTTCGGCTGTGAACAAAAAAGCTGCATGCTAATCAAACCATCAGGGAGGTACTTTAGCCTCAGGAATGCAAGGTTTGACATTGCAGTGATTGGTAATCTGCCAGCATTAAATCAGTGACATGGAGACAAAATGGAGACTATCCCTTGTGCATACAGAGATTTTTGTTTTTTAAAGGTATATATTTCCATAAGATTTGTAGTCGGAAGTGTTACCTATAAAGTAAGCAAGACAAAAACAGCCATACAATTATTATATAATGCTTTGAGTATTGTGAAACCACATCATTAAGTTAGTATTGACAATTATTTAATCAGCTGCCTGTATAGAGCTACGTATGCTGCAGTGAGACAAACAACAAGTAACAACAGTAATGTGAATAGCAAACAGGTATTAGCATAAGGTTCAATAGCAAAGAACAACTCAAGCTAGATGGGATGCTTGTCTGAAGGACAACAAGAGGCCCTTGGAGTTGCAAACATAAAAACACACAAACACACACACGCCCTGTGAATAACAGTCCCTCTCTTATTTACCTTATGTATTTTGCAGCCCAAATAAACTACATTTGAGATGTTATTCTTAGGCCATAAGTTCTACACAAATGTAAATGTTCAATTGATATATTAATGCAATAGGAACGTATTTACAGCCTATTGTTCATGTTTGTACTGGCCTCATTCTGAAAAAAACTGTAAACTGTTCAGTAGCCTCATCTTGTCACATCTTTAGTCTGTTCCTGTCGTTTACATATATGGCGACAGGCTGTTAAATATTCAGGCATTTCAATATAATTCATTGGTATTTTCTATAGTAAGCCACTCGTGTCTCTTCATCTCATAACACTAATACTGCCACACCAAGTTAGATCTTATATCTGCTCTGTTTAAGTGGGATTTGGAGCACAGGAGGGATGAGTAGCCCTGCTTTGTATATGTGTGAGTGTTATCCCAGCGGATCACAGTGGTTTGTAGATAGCTTGACAAACACACATTGGGAGAGGGTTAGTCAGAGGGGGCAGATGTGAGAGCAATACACACAAGGATGGAGGGAAAGTGTGCAAATAAATTGGATTGAGACCAACAGTGAAGCACAGGTACAACCCCTCATAGCACATCTCTTCTCTGTCTCTTCATACAGTGAGGTCACACAGTACTATTCTTATCCCTGCAACCTATTTGCACCATTATGTCCGTTCTATCACCATAGTATGTGTTTTGTCTTTTTATGTTAAAATAGTTAATGTTACATTGTCGGAGGAGCCTGAGACTTAACATTTAGATATTTAGACATTGCATATGACAATCAATCCTTTGAATCTCGAATTCTAACTAACTCAGTCATAGATCAAGCATATTACAAATCTACATAAATCAAACATATGTTTTTTTGAACTTTCAAAAACTGGCCCTTTGGCTACCTTTGTTAAAATGACACACACACACACACACACACACACACACACACACACACACACACACACACACACACACACACACACACACACACACACACACACACACACACACACACACATTAGATTATATTCAACTTTATTGCCATTGTGCAAAGTACAGGTACAAGCCAATGAAATGCAGTTAGAGGCCGCTATCACAGCCCTGATAAGCAGTGCATGGATTCCTGAAGGGTTAGCTGACTGCTTATCATGGTGCTGACGCAGTGGTGTCCAGTAAAGTTTGAACAACAGGGGCTGGCTGGTTTGGTTGTGTTATCCGAGTCTGGTTTGATGGGATCAAGACACAGCAGGAGCCACTATTAGGCAGGGTGCCTGTGTCATTTGGAAAGAAAAGGTTGAGTATGATGTGTTCTGGCTAGAGTCACAGATATATATAACTTTTTTTTTACCTCCTTGTAAATCACATGGATAATATGGGTGAATAATAAACAAGAACAATAAAATGCATATTTAATCGTCACATTGTACATTTACACTCTCATAGCTATCACTCAAGTACAAACCCTAAAAAGGGAAGGTGTATGAACTACAAGTCATTACTGGTGCGAACAGGTTTTTTCTTTGTGTAGAGAAACAAACAGGATTTGGTACAGTTTCTGCTGCGCTAACCCATAACAACATTTTATTCACATGTGGTTTAGTTTGAAAAGCAACAGAGATACATATCTGTGTGTATGCATGTGCTAGTTGCATATGTGCATAGCGGTCTTATTGTGTTTTTTCACAAATAACTTTATTAAAATGATACAGTTTGTTAGTGATTCCACTGAGCAGTTTTGTACTTGCTTCAGAGACAGCCACATCATAGATGTCTCTGCTGATTTTAGGCTCCATGAGGTTGGAAACTTAAATGTTTAGATGTCTAAATGTTTGATAACGATGCGTGACTTCAGTAGGACATAGCAATAATAAAGCTTACTTTTAAATATACAAAGCAGCTGTCTAAGCATTTAGTGAAAAAGATGTTGTATGTCTTAATTCTTTCATGCGTACTGTTCATCTTGTCTATGTAGAGAATGACTGATGCTTTGACTTCTTCCCTTACTGAAGCCGTGTGCTTCTCTGTAGCAAATCTCAGACAACATTGTTAAGATAATTATGAGGCATTCCACAGCTTTCTGTATCATTTGCAATTGAGTGAATGCAATACATAAAGCTATTTGTTTTATGTAACATTTATCAAAGCTGTTGAAGATCTTCTTTCAAAGCTCTTAAAGCAGAAAACATTTATTATCATGCCTCCTATAGCTTTGAATGTCAAACTGTATAAGAATGACCTGACTTTTACACAGGTCACCTGAGCTGTTGTTCACTCTCTGAAGAAAAGAAAAATGTTTTCACGATCAACACATTTCTGTCTCTGCAGAGTTTCAATATGCTGTTAGTTTTGCATCCTGTATATTTTCAGCTGCTCAGAGATGGCAGATTGTGCCACAAGCAAGTGACCAGAATCATAACACATTTTGGTGTCGATCCAAAAGGATATAAAAGCTATATTACTGGACTTCTTGCCTATTTGACCAGTTACTCACCATGATTTTTATATTTATTTTCTGTCAATGCTTACTAAAAAAGTCATTTTTGCAATCTTCCTTATTGGTTTATAATAAAGAATAGAAGCCACACATAAGTAACAGCTATTTCTAAAAAGGCTACTTTAACAGCAAAGACAAAACGTTGCCTGGACATGAAATGTCTTTGCTATTTATTATCTTAAAATTCCCCTTGTGCATGTTTGCTTGGCATGTTTGCAGAAAGTTCCCCCAAAAGAATATACAGAGATATATGGAACAGTAAATAGTATACATACAGTATATGTGTGTTGTTAATGTTGAGATACATCTTTTATTTGCCGAACTCTGCACGAACACTGTGTTTTCCCACTCCTTGTGTAAGGCTTCTCTTTGAACCTCTCATACAGTCAGACTCTGCTTATTCTGTGACGTCCGCAGGGGAGCACTAATTTGGTGTGCTTTGTTTGGAGCAGTGAGTCGTGTGTCCTTGGCATAGAAGTTCTCCTCAGTCACTGCTGGAGTGTGCCACTGCTCCCAAAACTGTAGAGCGCCACGGGTAAAGAGTTTCCCCCCTCAGAGCAGGAAAGGGTCAGAGCAGCTACTTCAAATAACATTTCTGATGTTTAGGGAAGAAATGAGAGAGAGATCAGTCATCTCACTGCTGCACAGCCCCTTCCCTCTCCTCACATTCATATCTGTATAACACACTCAAACGCAAGGAGCCAGAGCTATACACACGTATGCACGTACAGGGGCAGGAGCACAGCCTGCGTTCTCCTTTAACAGGCACAGGCAGTCTGTTGTCTCTGGCAGCCAAACAACTGGGCAGTGACGTCTCTCTGGCCCAGTGTGTCAGAACATGACAAATTGTTTATTGTGCCATTATCCTAAAAAGGTTAAGACAACGGGAACACATGTTACAATGTCTAAAAAGCAGAAGTTACACATGCAGCAGGACAAGGCTGTTGGCTCTAACCCTGTTTGTAACTTGGATATACTGAATACAAAGGCAGTGAAGCTTGGTATTGAAATAAATGAAATACATTGATGTGTCGGTGCACAGTGCAATGCAATATGTATGACCCATGTTTGAAAATGTGTGTGGGTGTATGTGTGAGAGATGGTTGGAGATTCTTGGCTCATTAGAAGTTAGACAATTGTTTAAACTAATAAAGAAAAAACAAAGAGAAGGAAGAGATGAGAAATCAATACTCACTCTTGATAAGAATTGCCTATCACCCTATAACATTCCTCTCGGTATCTGTGTAGTGGGTAGTGTATTTTTAGTTTCTCAAAGTCTGTACACTGTGCACAGCCAAATATTCAGATCCCTTAGGTCTAAGTTAACCATGACAAAGCTAATTAGTCAAGCATGACAACATTTAAAATCAGTTATCATTATGAGTCACCCCATGAGCTAGCAACTTGCAGTGTTTAGAGAATCCTGCCAGTTGTATAGTTATTTTTGTTCTCATAATCTAATGTGAGTTACAATAAATGGGCGACATGATTTCATAAAATAATTGGAGTTTTATTATTGAAGGCTCTTTTTCTTTTGTCTGCGTTAATAATTGGAAAAACTCAACTGATTTTAATACTTTGGTCACTGGCAACTCATACAGTATTGAACGTATTCATACAGAAGGAACTTTTTTTTAACAAGCATTGTAGTATACTTTGCTAAATATAAAGTCATCTGTTACAGAGTAAGAACAAAAGCATTTTAAAAAGTCACACATAACCTGTGTTTCAAAAACAACAAAAGAAATGTTTCAACTCTGCAGCTTCAGCAGCCAAAAAAGCACACAGTCCCAGGCCAGCAATCAGAGAACAATACAACAGGGCACAATGATGCAATAAAATGAAGAATCAGGGCATGTGGGTTAGCATTATCTTAACAGGGCATTGTTTCTGAAAATGTTTTTATGAAGATTGTCGTAATTTAGGCCTTCCCAAAGTGATGAAATTTAACACACTAGGTGTTTGCTAAGTTAATATGCTAATGGCTCCTCCCAGTGAGTTCTTTGTTCGCCGGAGAGTGTCTTACCTTCACTGAGGTGTGTGAAGCCTTTCTGCTGTTGATAGTAATATTTGACGTGATCGCAGAGCACATTTTCAGCTCAAGATATCTGAAAATGGTGAGCTGTTTGTTGGGACAGAGAGGCTGAGTGGAGTGGTTATATTGTGGCAGAACCTGGAGCAGATTGAGGAGGATTTTGCAGTGACACCAGCATTACGTTCAGACAGGCGAGTAGGCCTTAGATAACAAATGTACTGGTCAATGTAAGCAGTGTGTTAGAGTAAGCGATCTCTATTTTATTAAAAGTTGTGTGGCTGCATCTGCTGTAGACTTTCACTTTGTTTTTATACATTATCTGCTGTTGATTCTAACATTAGTGGTATTTTATTTGACTTTCATATCCCCCCTTTTGAGACAAGCTATAGGCTACTTACTATGACTAACAATGTCTATGCATGGGCTGCAGAGTGCCCTTCTGTTATAGAAGTAAATGTTATAGGTATATAGGTAAAGGCACCCTGGTGTGATGTTGGTGTATACTTTTTCAGTAGTTGTATGTATCAATCATATAATATATTCCTTCCTTCTTTATGTTTATAGATATATAGCACTGTACAGTATGTCCTGTTCTGTTCTTTAGGCCTACCATAAGCATAACACAAGCTTACAGGAACATCTTGTGAAGAGGTCCTGTCATCCAATCTAACAGGTCCGAGCATAAAGCAGAACGTTAACATATGGTGACAGTATATCAGGATGTATACCGTAAGTGTGGTTGTGTAACTGTCCCACATATATATAACCTGATGAAGGCCAACAATGAAACACACACGCTCACATCCAGGTCTCTTCAAGTACTTCACAGTGATAGATGATATTGTTACAACACTTCCTCAGTACAGCTGGAGGAGTGTGTCTGGACAGTGTCTTTGATGGCAAAGGTCGAAGAATGTTATTATCATGGCTACCTTTGCCAAAATTTGATTTATAATGTGTTACTGCTGATATACAGCAACGACAGGGCTGCTTCTTTATTGCACATGTGGGTCCCACTGTATATAACAATATCACAGTTCATTTCAAGAATGTATTCTTTTAAGATGGTTGAGTTGGCGACTGACTAGGACACATTCAGCGTGGACAAAATAACTAGCAGTCAACATCCTTTGTCTGTCATATGTAGGAAAATCAGGACTGAGTCTGTTAAGTCATTTGTCACTTTGGAAAGTTGTCAACCACTATGAAAAATGATCGAAAAGCAAAATGAAACTCAAGGATTTGGCCTCTTGTGCACTAAATTTTCATTTCTAAATCTGCCTGACATGCTCACAAGGTTTCTTCATAGCTTAAATGAGAAGGAATAGTTTATACTGGCAAATATCCACTGTCTGTTGTGATGGTATGACTCAATAATGAGATTTATGCCTTGATTGCACTTGACTCATTGTATGGCCTCAAGTTGTGTAACACCGCTACAAACACCGTTCCTATGTTTCATCATAACTGAAAGTACTAATGGGGGAAAGGACAGACATCACACATTTCTGATGCATAAATACATGTAACAAAATGTACTCTGTGTATTATAAATATGTTTTGACTGACGTTTGTTTACTTCTTCAGCAATTCAGATAAAACACAGCTTTAACTAGACTTTAGCACACGGAAGACAGTACAACACAATTTTATAATGCTCTTTTGCTTTTCCTCAAGCAATTTAAATGATTTAGTTGTATGAATAATACCCCAGAAAGAGACTATAGCTTTATTTGATTGCAGTGCATCCTTTTAAATCCTCTCATAAAATGTAGGGCACACAGGTGAAGGCTGCTAACTTGTCCAAGGCCAGTCTGGTACACAGTAGGCAGAGGATGATGTGATTTAGGATTTTAATCCGGGGGAAAAAATGAGTAGCAAGATGATTATTACGAAAGCTAGATTCTGCTTGTTGTTGTTTGTCAGATTGTGCTTCTCTGGTTGTCTGTTTTTCTGGCCTACATCCATGAAAACGACCACTGGGTGAATCTAGACTAAAGGAAAGCGAAATAAGCAGCTTCCATTGTATTAAAAACATACCTATTTCTACATAGTGTGTTTGACGTGTGACATTTGAGTTACCTCGGACTGATAAATGATATCATTAAAAGTTGCGTGGTACCGGTACAATATCCTGTCATATTTATGCAGTTTATTACCTCCAAAATGTATTACATGATCACTATAGTTAATTCAGATAATGGGCTGCTCCATCTTCCAGAACAGGCCAGGAAATCTCTGTGTAAACATGGCATCCATCCACTGTGAATGGATTTACATCAGTCTGCAGAATGAACCGAAATGCAGGGAATAGCCAAAGGAATCACCAGAGCAGCACAAAACAGGGATAGTGTCTTGTGGGAGGGGAGATAAAGAGAGAAAGGGTGAGTGAGAGACTATATGGAGGAGTGGAGGCAGTGGCCTAGATGTGTGAAACGCAGATGCTTTTTTGGTTCACCGGTTGACTACCAGAGTCAACCCAATAGTAGACCAAATGTAATGGGGAAGTTCTGAAACACAACACTTAAAGAAATGTTGGGAACTTTATCTCTTGGTGGGGTATTTTACATTAGGCCATATCCTGTTCATACTTACTGAAGTTTTGTTTTGGAGGCATGCATTAGTGACCAACATGTTGGGGTCATCTGCACACAGAGCAGCAGGTATTATCATGGGAATCCTAGGTTGATCATGTAGACTGAGACGCTCACTCTGTCACTACAACTATTATTTTGCCGGACGGTCATTGCAGCATTCCGCTTGACTGATAGTGATGGCCTTGGAGGCAGACAGCGACAGAGGTTCATCAAGAAGCGCTCATGAAAAATATCCCCGGGCAGCGTTAGAGCGCAACGGCTACGTGAAGACATGTGTCACCCCGTTGCACCAGGACGCATGGAGCCAGTCGTGGCTGAGACTCGCCGTGACATGGACTTGCCGAAGAGTGTCGTCTGCGGTCTGTGTTGCCTCCGTCTCCGTTATTCTCGCTCTGCTGCTCAGATTGGTCGACTGGGATGCAGGCAGCAGCAGCAGCGACGCAAATAGCAGCGGCTCTCGTCTTCATTTCGTGGTGAGCTGCGCTGGGGAGCTGCTTTTGAGTGCTTGTTACTGTGTCTCCCCCGTTTTTACACTCGTATGTGCCTTTTTCTGGGTCGGGTTTTATCTGATTCGTTGCGGGGTGCTCATTCGCAACGCGGTGTTTTTGTTAGCCGTGTGCAACTTGGGTGAAGCCGGAGCGCAGTCCCTCCTGAGCGGCGCCGAGGAGCAGCTGCTGTCCCTTCCCGCAACCCTGGTAGTCCTCGGCTGCCTGGGCAGCGGGGCTCTGCTGGTCGTCCGGCTGTGTCAGGGAGTGTCCATCCTCGTCTTCATTAGCGTCATCAGGACCGTCTCCCTCATCTCTCTTGGCAGAATCCGGGCCAGCTGGAGACCCTACCTGGCCTACCTGCTGGGGCTGCTGGGGGTTTTGCTTGCGAGGTATGCTGACCGGCTCCTGCCGGCCTCAGGGACCAGCGGGACGGGGTGCTGTGGCTCTGTGACCGGGGCGAAGGAGGAGGACATCCCTGTCTTCAAAAGGAGACGGAGGTCCAGCTCCATAGCGGCCTCGGAAATGATGGCTCATAGTCAGAGCAACAGCAAGTCCCACCGCAGGACTTCGCTGCCTTGCATTCCGAGGGACCAGGTAAGACGTGTTCAACTTCTGAACCCGAGCACACTTTATGTTTTATTTTTGTCTTTCTTATTACATTTCAGCTAGGCTGACTGTTATTCTGTGATTTACGCCTTTTATGGTGTTTAGATCTTCTGAAACCTCTACACCATGCACACAGTGCTGTTTATCGTTGCTCTGACACTTTGGTTAATTTGGTCATCATCATTCTGCTCTGCTGTTTTTGCTTCTGATAAGGCGGGCTTAGCATGCCAAGTTACTTTGTGTGCTTGTTGGCGTGTAGTTGTGTGTGGGCATACATAGGCGTGAGATCACATGTAAATATTTTGAAAGCCTCTGTTTATCTTGGGTGCGGGCAAGAGGCGAGTTGCACATGTTTCCAAACTTAACACACGATGGAGCAAAATGTGATAGCACTGTGTCCTCAAAAGAACCTCCTCTTGTGATGCATGATTATTGTGGCAGCCTAGTTTCAGTGGGAAAAAAGGCAGATAGGATTATAAATATCATAGTAATATTATATATCAATCTTTAAAATCTTAATTTAAAAAGTATTCTTTGTGTTGGTCCTGGAGTTACCTGTTCTATTTTGAGAATGTGCAAGATAGACAATTGGTAGTGACTGAAGGTATAGTGATAAGAGGAGATATTTGCAATATGAGCTGTGATTATGGCCTGGATGTTACAATAATTCAAGAATAAGCTGGATGTGCTATGTCCTGAATGTTTTTTCAAAGAGCAGAGCCCCTAGCACACCTTCAGAACATACTTTCCTAAATCGTGTTTGTTTATTTAAAATGTTAAATCGTTTAATTTTGGCATATAGGTGTTACACTTTTTAGGATTGTTTTTATGAGTCTGTATGTCAGCAGTCAGCATCTGACTCTATTCTGATTTAAATGTTATAGTTTGCAGATGTGTTTATTAAAAACAAAATGATTCTGACTGTGATTGACTCCTGAACTTTAACACTTATCTTTATTTTTTCTGGAGAAAACAGATTGATCGCAGCCTTGTATTATATTGTGATTTTTTTTGATAAAGTGATTAATATTAATTGTAAATGTTCTACCAAGTTACTGACAACCAGAGTATGTTTATAACATGTTTCTATATAGCCTTTTACCAGAAATGTTTATACTTAGGTTCTTTGTCTGTTGAATCTTCACCGTTTTAATACTTTTTAATCATTACTTGACAGTAATCACAATCTTCATTAGAAAAGTAGGACCCCATTATATAAAGAACTTTTCAAATATGCCCTTTAACATTAATGCTTAATTTTAACTTTGCTTTATATGTATTATCTCTTTAGAATGATAAGCCAATTGCTATGTAAAAGCTTATAAATGTAAGATCGAAAAAAAAAATCAACCATAATAATTTATTAAAAGAAACATGCGACCGGATGGAAAGGCTTTAATTGCATGATAAATAAAGAAAAGGAAGGAACATATGGTATGCCAGGCAAATGGCCTGTGATATCTCTCAGCTTATATTAAAGCATTTTCCACAACTGACTTTAACATCTGATATGTATGTATATCACACGCTCACTCTTTCACATTTTTATATCAAGAAAACATATCATTTGATATAATGTCTTTTCACGACTGGGTGATCTGATGCTGAAACAAATTATTTTTCCACCAATCCTGCAGTTTTTGCCCCTGAGTGTGCATCATCTAGTGCAAACTATAAACATCAGATTTAGGGAGAAACAAATGAGTAGCTGGCAATGTTATTGCCACATGGGAGATCCATACACATGGATGTGCAGTGGGGATTCACGATGATCATTCTGAGTGGGGGGAGCTTGTGTCAGGCTCACCCATGTATGGCCTAACTGGAGAAGCAGTGTAATCCTTACAGACACTTGTCTCTTTACGCTGTTGGCTGGCCGTGTTGCCTCGACTCATTTATAGACTTTGAAAGAGGGAAAGACACTTTCTGTCACTCAGAACGAATACCTTAATAGCATTAATTAAATGACTCATAAGCTCTCACTTTAAGATGAAGGTTTGTTTACTTTTCTGGCATTCTAGCTTTCACACGTTATTGTTACATTTAAAGCTGCAATATAGCAGTGCCGTGTTACAGGATATTAAACAAATCAGATTTTTTAATTATAATTTTTCTAAAATTCTGATGGATTTTTGTTGTTAACATTTTCACTGTTTTTTCTGTTGTAATCAACTTGGTGTTAGCTAATTTTAGGTGCATTTCCGAGCATTTCTATGATTGCGGGATTGGTTCCACAAGGCTCTCAACATGGCGACGGCTGAGCTGGCAACTAGGATGGCTAACATCGGAAACAGTTTCAAACAAAGTCAACAGTGCTGACAGAGCAACACAGAGTTAATGTAAAGTGGAACAAGAGGGTGGGCGTAACACTTTCATGACAACGCTGTCGCTAGGCACAGCATTATTAGCGGTCACTGCGCTATAACGACCATTAGCTTGCCAGTTGAACCCACAAACAAACAAGGACTCACATGCACACATGGTCTGACCTGCTACATAAACAAAGCAAAGAGAAAATCGGGTTAAAACGAGTAGTGAACACACATTTATTCTATGCTCAGTATGCCATTACTCCACTATATCTTCACATAGCAAATCGTTTTTGGCTGCTATATTAGTGTTCTGGACGTAGAATTGAGAACCCTTAAGGCGTTTTATTTAGTTTCAATACAGTGAGCCACCAATGGTCATTTTACAGCAGATCACAAACACCTTTCAGAGTGCTATGATCCAGAATCACATGTTGTCTCATCTCACAGCTTTCACTATCACATTTGGAAGCTGGAGCTGATCCCACATCAGCTGTTTGACTTTGCTTGGTCGTCATTACTTATTGGTATCCAGGGAACCTTGAGTTACTGGACTCTCTGTACTATTAGAACAGCTCCATTAGTCGTTCTGCCCTGTCATGTGTGGAACAAGACCGATGACAAATTGAACTTTGAAACTTAAATTACCTCAAAATTGACCAGTTGCTGAGGACAGCGTTTCCTCCTGAAGCCTGTCCTCGCTGTGTAATGTGAGGAGCAGTTTGAGGAACTTTGAGATTGATGCAGGGCATAGAGAAACACAAACAAACAGATTGCAACTATTCTTCAAAGTCAAAACAATTACCAGAAAACAATGTAGATTACCTGATGGAATTATGACATTTTTGTGTTTTATGTAATAATGTGAGAAACGTTACATCATATCCGTGTGAAGCAATGAGGCTGAGACTGGTTTAATCTGCTGCTTCTTTTTTGTCCCTTCAGTGAGCAGAAGCCTCCGTGGATGCTGAAGTCACATGCTTCATGTATCATTCATTCGCCTAATCTGATTCCATCACCTCTGTCCCATTTTGCTGATATCGATTCACCAACATTATTACCTCAGCTTGGTGTATAAACTAGGCTTCATGCTTAAATGGAACATATGCCTTAAAACAGGTAACTCGAAACACACGTAGTGCTGATGATTCAAGTGTTTATAAAGGAAATTATGAATCAGTAAGCAAGTAAGTCATTTTGGACAGGTCTGCATACCAAATCGCCTCATGTGGTAACTTGACAGGACATAGGTATTTAATATTTCAAGAATACATTTTTCGCCCTCGTCTTTTATCAGACTTAAATGATTGTTCTATATAATAAATACAGTAATTCACTTTAATTGTGTGTTTCAGTCAGCCGTGGACCATTTTATGACCTGCCATTCGTCCATTAATGATGTATTACAAAACTGAAATTCAACCTTTCGTCAAATATTAAATTATCTTATTTCCTTCTATTAAAGTCTCTCTTTGATACAAACGTTCATAGTTTGTAGGTAGGACTTTACTGAAGATAATGAAGCTCTCCAGAGTGCAGTTCTACCTGAGAAAAAAGTGGGGGTTTTCATCAAGCGTTGGTTGTGCAGTATTCATGAAGCAGGCTGGTGCAGCCTGCAAAGCCAGAGGCAAGACAGGCACTCTGCTGAACTGAAAATGGGAAATAGCTTCGTCTATGTGGCTTTATTTAATTGTCTTTTCTAGGAGAGGGCGATTTATTGTTCTGGTGTTGTACTGCTATGCAGAATACTTCATCTTATATTAAGGGAGTTTTAAATACTAGGATCATGATGGCAAGCTATTTTTTTAAATTGGTGGATTTTGACATGAATTTGACTCCATAGTGACCTTTTTTCTTCACACAGGGACCTTGCATTTGACAAAAGTTATTTGTTTTTTAAGGGTCTGTGTGGGATGGGGAATTCGGGGGTAAAGGCCTCTGCTAGTGTATTTTGTGTCACATGCAATTGGAAAGCAGTCGGTTTATATTTCCAAGTGGCCATGTTTTTTTTAAAACAATATATCATGCACAGTTTCCTTTCACACTCTGATACACAGTCACAAACGTTCAGTACAAAACATTTCATCAAATTCCACTAAAACATAAAAAAAGCAAATGTATGATAAGCACTGGAAACATGTTGAGCATTTGCAGGGTGAAAAAAATGACCCTGCATTCTTGTCATTTCAAAAACGTTGTTCATTTAAAAATGGAGGTCAGACCTTGAACAAGGCTATACTGTGTTGCATAACATATTCATCATCTCATCATCATATACAGTATGTGTCTGAAAGAGGAGGGAGAGCGGAGCGACACATTAAAGCAGAGACATGTGCTCAGAGATCTATTTGAAGGAAGGCCCACATTTTCTCATTGACGCAAATACATTTCCAGGGAGACATGCAACCTCTTCTGGTTGCTAGAACTATCTGACTTTGTGTAACATTGAGGCTTATTATACCTTTGATTGAGATAATGGAGCATATATAACACCAAGGGATTTTAACAACCTTTTTCAATCACGCCAATGTGCCAGTGCATAATTGGAATAAATATTGACTGTCCTACTCTAAGTCAGTTTTGAATGTTCATTGATAGAAGAAGGGAATTAAAAAGGAAAAAGGTTAGTAGTGTAGTGAGACATACAGGAATAAGGCATGGTTAAGAAAAACATGGTAAGAGGTTGGTGTAGTAGCCAGGCCTCTGTAGTCGGATGTGCAGCTGTTTCATATCATTCAGAAGAAACACAGAAAAGGTAGACATAGCGACAGACACTGAAGATAGTCGACTGAGACAGAAAGATGGCTTAAAAAAAGAAGTGATTGAAGGAAAAGAACACACTGGCATTAGCACAGGCTGCATCCAGCCCCAAGCAGCAGTCAAACAGCCAAATGTGGGTTAGATTGTGTGTGTGTGTGTGTGTGTGTGTGTGTGTGTGTGTGTGTGTGTGTGTGTGTGTGTGTGTGTGTGTGTGTGTGTGTGTGTGTGTGTGTGTGTGTGTGTGTGTGTGTGTGTGTGTGTGTGTGTGTGTGTGTGTGTGTGTGTGTGTGTGTGTGTGTGTGTGAGAGAGAGAGGAGGAAGGGGGTGGACAAACTAGCTTGAGGGGACCTAATGCAGGAGCTACTGCATGAGAGAGGAGCAGGGAGGGAGTGAGAAGCGGGGAAAGAGAGAGTGTTGAAAGATTTGCTGGGGAGGGTGAGGAAAAGAGGGGGAGTGAGGGGAGTTTTGCTGCCAAACGTAGCAGGAGTGTTGATAGTGAAAGGACAACTATCGGGTCCCTGTGTTCAACCTCTCTGCGCCGTTTTCTAAACACACCATCGCTCCGAGCTTTCACACAGACTCATAGACAAATCTGCTGAGGCATGTTTTGTGCGACAGATCTTGCATGTGTGTTTTTGTGTGTTTGTCTCTGCATAATGTGAATATGGCTCTATGCCATATGCTCCCACAGAGGGAGGAGAGGGCCAGGGAAAGAGCAAAAAATGTGTGTAAGGAGGAAAGGCAGCAGGGAATAATTTTAACCTGGCTAGGCCACCACACACACACACACACACACACACACACACACACACACACACACACACACACACACACACACACACACACACACACACACACACACACACACACACACACACACACTATACATACACCTACAGTGGCTTCCCTGCTGGCTGTCCAGATGAGGTTTGGTGGCCCTGGACAAGGATTGCCTTGTTACTTGATTCAATGGTGTGTTTTAGCTCCAAAATATGCTCGGTGAGAGGTGAGAGGGGGGATGGTTGTTGGCCTGGGAAGGGGGCAGCATCGACGAGCGGAATCGAGATCTTTCCATACTGTAAATCCGTCTGTATGTCAGTCTACCTTTCTCTTGCACTACAGTAAACATTCAGTCAGTGGCAGAGAGTTATAAACAGTTCTGCTCTGACTGTTTTATGTGTTTCAGGACATTTGTCTGTTTGCGCTTTTAAGAACACAAGTTTAACTCAACATTTTGAGTGATTTACAATGTTAACCTATTAACAGCAAAGGCAGTTTGGAGACCATAAAATCAGTGAGGTGATAGGAGGTAAATATTTCAAAAACAAATGTATGCAGAAATGTTTGGCAATTACTTCTGTGTGTTCTTTCAGAGCTATACATAATTTGCCCAGCCTACACAAAAACAAGTAAAGAAACGTGTTTCTAATGTTCTAAAGTTGATCTTTGAAGAGAGATCATTACTTATCTGCACAGTGATATTATTCCAGGGGCAATTTCTCAAAATCCTAATTTACATTGAAGCATCAATGAGAAAATCTGCTATCTTTAGCATCTTTACTTAACTAAACCCTACTGGTGTATTCCACACAGCTAACAATGTCTGTATAACAGACATAGCAAGCTGTAAAGACATACACATATACACACACACACACACACACACACACACACACACACACACACACACACACACACACACACACACACACACACACACACACACACACACACACACACACACACACACACACACAGAGCCTGGCCTTCGCAAATCCCCCAGATGTGCTGCGTCCTCGCGAAGCAGGACCTTTATTCAGATTGAGTTTGAGTGTCATTGTGGGTTTGATCACTGACCCAGTCAAGCGATGTCACACACACACACACACACACACACACACACACACACACACACACACACACACACACACACACACACACACACACACACACACACACACACACACACACACAGCACATGCTGTCAGCTGCCAGCCTTAAATGTACGCATGGTTGTCACAAATATAGCAATACAATCAGCAGCTTGGAGCCGTTTCTCCTCACACATGCACTAGATATACTATACTGTATGAATCACAGACACACCAATGCAATTTTTTTGTGATTAATACAAATAACTGCTACTTTCCTCACAGCCTTTCTGCTTGGCTTTCATTATATCTTGGATCGTTAAGCACATGCTCAAATACAGGTGTGTGTGTGTGTGTGTGTGTGTGTGTGTGTGGGTGTGTGTGTGGGTGTGTGGGTGGGTGTGTGTGTGCTTTTCGGTGGTTTATGCTCGGTCAACAGTCTGCCGACATTGTGTTTGTCTTGGACGCCTGCAGCCTGCCTGTAAATTACCCAATCAGATAATCAAGGGTATAATTGCATCACATGCATCTGGGCGTGTTTTTCCCTTCCATTATCCCTCATAATGTACGCATACACGTCACACACACACTGCAGACACACTGATGACGTACATATAGCAGCTAATTGACCGTTCTAGATTGGTAGAAAGTTTGGCCTTAATCTGGGTTCTTCTCATTAAATCCAAAATGTGTACATTGAGGAGTAGATGTTTTCTTGCGAATGGACCATATTCTAAGATGCAACTCTTTTTAAAACATCACATCTGAAATTCATAGCAAACTGAAGCAGTTATTAGATGAAACTTTTATACGGAGTAGTCAAAATTTGCATGGCCCAAATCTATAAATGCATAGCAGTTCCCCAGCTGATCAAGTATTCATCTGAATATAGCAAGTCGTCTCTTGACATTGTCTAATACAGTGTACCTATTACATGTGTGCACATTAATATGTTGCATTTGTGAATAATATTATGCTGCATTAAACACAGTCATGTGTCAAACTACTTTGGTGCATTATTTTATATTCTTCAGTGCAAGGTTTAGGGGAAAGGTTTTAGCGATCTGTTGATAAAACTGCAGAATTAATTTGGGTAGTATTTTCCCACAGGGCATTTTGCCTCAGGCTATAAAAACTCTCTACTGTGTTTGTGTCTCTTTCATTCTCTCAGCCTTTCTCTGCCTTTTTCTCTCACTTTCTGTCACTTTTTTTTGCCCCATCTCTCTCTGTTTTCTCTCCCACTCACCCAATTTCCTCTCCGTCCAACTTTCACAGGACAAATGCCAAAGGCTGTATTATTGTGTCCTCATCTGCCGTCACTCACTGTGTTATGTAAGAGACTGCTGATGTGTGTGTACAGTATGTGTGTGAGTATCTCCCTGCATGTGTGCTTGTATTTTTGCCTGGCTTCAGTCCTGATATGCCTTCTCTGAATACACAAACTGAGGCCAGGCGTGTTTCAGCTCTACAATGTGTCTCTACCTCGACCTCCTTTATGGCTGCACTTTGTTTTAACCTTATATACAATTGGCAAGAGGAAGGGAAGTTAAAAAAGAAAACCTTGCTTATCTAAATGATGCAATGCGTAAACAATCTGATATGTTACACCCAGCATTGCCCCTGCTGTAAATGTGATTTTGAAATGCAAAATCACACTGAATGGGTTAATCGTAACCTTGTATGAAGTCATACCTGTACTGTCCAGTGTTTAACTCTTATTGCTGTTGGATGCAGTACCTACACATTTTACACCACTTTGCAACACAGCCATTTATAACCAGTCCATAATTACTGTAGTGCATTATCCTCAATTGTAATTCATTTTTATGAGGTCTCCAAAATGATCAGGGTATTTGAAACCAGGTATGGGGGAGAGTTTATTTCAGGTCAAGTTTTGATATTCAGAAATAATTGGATCGTTTCTATAAATGGCACCATGTTTTTTCTGCGAGCTGTGGTAACGCACCTAGAAGGGAGCGCTTGGTTCTCATCTGAAGAGCAGACGAAGGAGTTTGCCTCGGGCTGTGATGTGTGTACAGGATGGTCCACACACTGCACACACAAACCGTCTCTCTATCTCTTACTCTCAGTTTCTCACTGTCTCAATCAAATGCTCTCACAAACGTGCACAAAGCAACATATTCCAATGTACATTTACTATATGATCCGGTTTGGATCCTTTAGGCTTGTGCAGCTTGTGCTAATGTCAAGTGTTACCTTCTTTCATTCAGCTTATTTTCTTTAGCCGCTGCCTTTATCTGCCTCCCACTTTTCCTCCTCTACCTCCCTCTCTCCAATCTCATTCAACAAGGAATTCAATGAACAAGTCTTTATTGGATGAGGCTGCTGTGGTGTAAAATAGGCTGAGTGTGTTTGGTTTAGCCTGAAGACACAGTTACCCAGAAGAGCTGTTTTCTTTCTACTCTGTGTCTTTTTTATTGTTATTGGTCTTTCAGACTAGTGCTTACATATTGTTACATTTTGTGAACGAACACAAGAAACACATCTTACACAGAAACAGGAGTTATAGCTTTTGCATACAGAGCGGCCTCTGTTTGTATCTCTGGATGAGACAGGGACACCATAATCATTTGATATTGACAAAGTTATATGATCAGGTTGCTTCTGGATAGACTGTGTTTACAGTTATCAAACTGGGAGTAATGTCTCTGATAACCAGCGATTACAAAGATAAGCCCAAAAATATTTTTTGTTAAGTCATTATACATACAGCTTCAAATGGAATACCAGTGTCTGGACGCTCACGTTGTTCCCATGGGACTCTGCCTGAAATGCTAACACCTGGCAACGTCAGTGTCAATCAACAAGAGCAGAAAGCTGACAGAGAGAAGTGGGTAGTGGGAGCTGTGACGCACTCCCCTCTCACAGTAATAGGAGTACAGAATGACAAGCTGGCGTCAGTAGCCTAACATGGGTACAACAACACGAGGGAAAAGCACTCCACTTAGACTTGGAGCCTTGGAGGGAGGAGGAAGACGGCAATGTAATGGTGTGCGTGCGTTTGCATGCGTGCGTGTTTCCGATGAGTCTTGCGTGTGATTCAGCTTCAGTGAAGTATAAATGACAAGCATATCATGCAAGATTATTAATGGTATACATTTGAATATGTAATTCAGAGGTAAAGACAGTCTTTTTTTAAAATAATTGAACATTAATTTTCTACCGTGGTGTATATTACATGAAACAATTAGATACATGAACACAAATAACCTGACGAGAATGTCTGGGATTTTTGTGCAAGGATGCAATATTTCTTAACATTTGTTTTTGCACTATTTCTTCTCAGATTCCTGAGAAAAATATTTTGTTTATTTTGTTTCTGCTCAACTTTTTATTTACCATTCCACATCCACACTGGCATTTATTTCTGGTTTTGCATTTTTACATTTCAACATTCTTATATTTGACAATCCAGTTTAACACAGACAACTCGTAAAGCCTGTGTGTTTTGTCTGTAGTGTATTTACTCTGTTCGCTGTTATATTAATCATTAAACACATCAGCAGATACAGGACATATGATCAAACGCAAATGCAAAAGCACTGTTTTATGAGCTGCTGTTGTGTCGTACATGAGAAGGACATTACAAAGATGTACATCTTAATTTGCTGACAGATGCATAGATGCATTTTCTTGACAGTACATGCAAAAGCTTCGTCATGCAACTCTGCTACAGAACACACACACACACACACACACACACACACACACACACACACACACACACACACACACACACACACACACACACACACACACACACACACACACACACACACACACACACACACACACACACACACACACACACACACACAGATGCACACATTTGCCTGAGGCTCTGTTGGTGGCTGCCATTGGCACAATCCATTCACAGTGGACAAAAATGGGAAGATAATAATTCAGCTTTTTCTACAATTTTATCTATACATTCACTCTCAGCATTACCTCATTTTTCAATTTATTAAGGACATTATACTCTGCTCGAAGTCGTGGGAGAAAGTATTTTCCCAGCTCTCTTACCTGCTTTTATTATTCAAGTCATCATAATCTGACTTGGGAATGTTACAAATTATTGATATAGGACTCAGCAATTTGTGTCAATAAGATTTGTATTTATAGATAATATTTAACATCACCGTAATTTTAATCAGCATCTTGTCATGCTTACCCAATTGTTAGTATAAGTGTAACAAATGATAAGGACATCTGTGGTATTGTCATTGTGTGTCGTTATTGCATTCTAACTTGCCATCATCAATGCAAATCAATATTCGACTGATATGCTCAGATAACTGACCAGACGCTTGCTTAACAGAGTGACGTGAGCGTGTAATGAGATCAATAAGCAATTGCTGGTGTGGTCTGGTCTTATAGTGCAGTGACAGGACCCCTGATACTCTGATTGGAAACAATTATCATCAGTGAGCAACGCTAACATGGTTTTGAGTGATGACGGTCATGAGTGCATGTCTGAATTCACGTGCGGGGATTGGTGAGTCATCACCATCCAGTCCATCTTTCCCCCTCGCGCACACATGCATACATGCACACAAACACAAACGCACACAGGCACAGAGGCACACAGGCAGAAAATGCAGACACGGGCAGCTTTGCCAAATCCTTTTGGCAAGCTAGTTGTGTCGAGTGGGTAAACAATGATTCTTAGGGTCACTATGAACCAGCTTTTCTAGAAAACATTATTTGCTGCATTTTTCTTTTCTTTTCACTTTAAGGAGAACAACAAAATTAGGTTATTGAGCAACAACATTAGAAAACAAGACAAATATTTTTCAATGACAAGCCTTCGTTCGAAGACTTAAAAATGTTGTTCTGCAACAGGGAGCAATGGTAAATTGGATTCTGATTTTTGTTTTTGTTTTGATGGTTAAGGCAGTAATACATACCGGTGGTGTGCAGTTTAATGCAATGTACATACTATACATTTAAATACATTTTTAATATAGCCAGATGAAGGGGATGCAATAATAATGATATATCAAATTTAATATATGCTGGTTTGGTTTCTTTTATTGTTTTCATTTTAAAATTGACCTCATATATGAGTCACAATAATTTAATGATAGAGGAATTATTTCTATATTTGATAGTAGGCCTACATTCTTTTCCACCAAATTTTGTTCTGATTTGTGATCATCCTTATCTTTTTCTCTATCCCTCTCTCCATATTATGTCCTTTGTCTCTCCCCTCTCTGTTTTCTGCCCCAGCTGGACTCTCAGAACATTTGCTGGTCAGTAGGGGTTTTGGTCTGGCTTGCTCTTGGAATCCGTGGGTCGTGACAAACATTGTGTGTGTGTGTGTGTGTGTGTGTGTGTGTGTGTGTGTGTGTGTGTGTGTGTGTGTGTGTGTGTGTGTGTGTGTGTGTGTGTGTGTGTGTGTGTGTGTGTGTGTGTGTGTGTGTGTGTGTGTGGGGTGGGGGGTGGGGGGGTGTGTGTGGGGGTGGGGGGGTGGGGGGGTGGATGTGTGTGTGAACTTGTAATCTAACAAATATTCATACAGAATAACTTCCCAAGGTTAAAGACTGTCACAAAATGTGTTACAGTCTTGTTAACAACCTCAATTGCCTTTTCTTTGAAAGAGATGACAGGAAAAATAATCGGGATGTCAAAGTACACAACAAAGTAACTGGTGGATTCAAGGACTATTTTTACCATGTATGATTTTTTTCTTAAGCCCAGGGGGCTGCTACAAGAAATGCTGTGGTTTTGAGGAGAATGATAAAGAACATGCAGCACTAGACATCATTTAGAAGTAGTCAATACTAACATACTCTTTTGTAATATGAATAATTGTGTCAACAGTGTTTCAAGCATTATGGCCTGGCAGGTAATACCTATATAGGACGATGCCCTCATGATAACATTTGTATCACTGGGAATCTCTGGATAGAGATATGATGTTCAGGTATGTTTCAAATGCATGGTGAAACTAAAGGTTAATTGGCATAATAGCACAATTACATAAAACCATGGTTGTTTTTAAATGCATTGTTTTGTTTTTAATAATCATTTAGTTGTATGCTCTTGTTAAACGTGTAGATTTGTCAAATACACACAATAGGCTTGTCCCTGGGAACACATTTAAGTTCTGCATACAGGAAAAACACCCCTGAGATTACTAATGTTCACATAAACAAAAAGAGCTCCCCCTGCAGTGTGCTGTATGTTCACACATGGGATGGTCATCCCAGCAATATAACACTCAGGTGTGTTAAGATAAACCACCATAAAACTGCACAAAACATTGACAATTTAATTGTTTGACCTATTCTGATATGAAATATGCCTGTGTTGGCATAAGTGCAATTAGCAGCAGTTTACGTAACTGAAAGATACAGCTGTCAGAGATTAAGTGGCTCAGGCGTGCATTAAGACTCTGTGATTTCCCAGCCTCTTAAAGACTTGAAAATGTTTATTTAATGTTCATTTGAGGTGTAGGTGAGCTGTAATGGAGACCTTCAAGAAAGAGTGCAGAGGAGGATTTGACGGCCCCGTTGAATGATAGAGGTCTCAATGTTGTGTGGTTTGTAATAGAGAGTAGGATTTGTTTTTAAATGGCACATGCTGTATTCCAAAATGAGATATACATATTATTTAACATTATCATGGAGTTCATTGTGAATAAGCATTACTGTGTTTCAATTCTTCCAATCACCCACCCTCCCTTCCTGAGGGCCCCACATAAAACATGAATCAGCTGCATTAGACAGATTATCTCATCTGCCATTCAAGATGCAAAGTCATCTCCGGTGGATGGCAGTTGCACTGTCAGGTCATCTAATTTTGAGCCACTTTATACATCAGCCTAACTACTACGACAACAAGAGCAGTCCTCATATGCAACATACACTAACAGACACACAGGGACTTAAACACACACTATAAGTTTAGGAATAGTTATTTAAAAATGATAATATTAATTATAAATACAGCAATAATAATAAACCATCTAAAATGTCAGACAATTTCAAGGGACAGAGATATAACAGAACAAATTACAACACAGTGGGGTTGCAACAGAGCAAAGCATCATGACTGAAATCAACCTCTACTGTCTGGTATGATTAGTTGTGCTTCCCATTAATAGCTTTTCTTCATCTTCCTTATATGCAGGTCACCAACTGTACATGACATGCAATATATAGGTCGAAGAAGTCCAAGGTCTTTGTTGTTACTGCGTTCGCTTCGGGTGCCTTTTGGGACTGCTTGTGGTTTTTTTCAGTTCAAAATGATGCCTCTTTTATTCATGAGAATAGAGATTGGTCTGGGAAATGCCTAATCCAGCTAAGCACAAAAATTATGGAAACAAGTGGAAATGGTTATTAAAGGGGATTTTCGAAAACTTCCGAGCTTTCGTATTTAGGGAAAACCTCTCGGAAACTCATTGTCAGACTGTGAAATTGAATCAAGTTGTTTCTTTTTGGACATATATAGTAAACCATTGCAGCAAAGGGACTGGTAGAGGTTGGTGATGGTTGGGAGTGGTATGTAGATCAGCCCTCCAGTAATGAGTATGATGTGTGCTTTTCTTTTTCTTAATCATCAGCGCGTGCTCTTCTTTTATTTTAGATGGGTTGGCATAGAGAGAGGGATGAAAGGAGGAGGAAGAAGTAAAGGAGAAGAAAAGGAAAAGTGTGTGTCACAGGTCTCTAGCAGAAGAGTCTGTTTTTGCTTCAGTCTTCAGATTATAAGCCAGCCAGAATGAGGCTGCATGAGCTCTGAGCAGATCCCAGGTCAGTGTAGCCCTGAAGGAAAGAGAGAGGAAGGATGTGAGCGTGTTTGGCATCATTTTTTTCACCACTTAGCGTAGTACAATAGCACTTGACACATTACTGCAGGACATTTTTTAACAACACATTTTAATTAGTTTATGATTTCACAGATGTGTTTAGGTTGTCTTGATATGAAGGTTGTTTGGCTCAATGCTTGAATAAATGTAAACTAGATTATTGTTTTGGTAACATCAAGCCCATGAGCTTTAAGTCATTTTAGCTAAGGTTTAGGCCAAAAGGTCCTTTCAAACTCTTTTAGTAATCAAATTTGTCCATCTTTATTTTTACCTGCAAAAATATTTTCCATACATATTTCAATGTTTGCATTTTTTAAAACTGTAGGATCCCCTTTAGTGTATGCCTCCTAGAAACCCGGGCGCTAACGTTTTGTAGCTTCATTGTCAATTTTAACATATGACATTTATTTAGGTCAGCTAATTGTTTTCCTAGCATTAAAGAGGGCTTTCGCACTAGCAAGGCCAACGATGTTAAGGTTATAATATTTATTCAGACATAAAAACCGAAGAAGAGAACAACATCTTTTCAACAAATATCTGCAAATTATAACTTCTATATTATTTTTTTAAGTCAATATTTAAATCCATCCGAAACTGACTTCCTACTGGACATGTGGCTCCAGCTTCAGCCAACAACAAATCTACCATCTTAATTGACTTTTAATGAATCAATATGTGCATCCGTTTCCTGATGCAGAAAGCCCTTTTCTGATAATGCACATCACTCGCTGCTCGGTTGTCATGCATCACCTGCTATCACAGGAAACACTCGACAAGTAGTGGGCGTAACTGTGACCAACTGAGCCCCGAACAACAATTTTATGGTACATATTCGAGTCACTTTGATCTTTGTCCCGATGTATCCTAGCAACCAGGTATGTCCAATACAACTGATTTCAGGGTATTGCAAGTCTTCTCATCCCTCAACCGGTGGTGAACATTTGCAATTGGCAAATGCGGAAACAGGGGCGGGTGAGAAAACAGAAGGACGTTCATGAAGCAGCAGAGAAGAGGAGAGCAGAGGAGAGGAAGTGTTTGTAGACTTCATTAGTGAAATGTCACTTGCTTTGGATTGAGTTCTTACGTCTTTGACATTTGAAATAGGGAAAAAAAAGACAGTCGTCTTGAAACTACAGTGGAGGAATCTAGATAGCTGGATCTGGATTTAGCAGTTGTCTTTAACTTGAACACGAATGATGCAGAGAAGACACTCAGCAAATACCACAGGACGCCATCAGGACAACACACGTCCTCCTAAACAGGTTAAGTATTGGTTTTCCTGTGTTTCCTCTTCAGTCAGAATGTGCTCTTTGTAGTCGACCTGTGCCAGCTCTGTGCCTGTGTACGTGCACACATGTGTGCAGGGAAAGGAAAGCCATTTAGTCAGTAATGATGAGATGGTTTAAATAGGACAACTTGAAGCAATGTCTAATTTAGGCTTCTTGATTTTTTAGGTCAATTACGCATGTGAGACTGTAGAATTCGTCAGCAGGAGGGTGAAGCCACTGTTTGAGAGACTCGGTGTCCCTGTGGTTCTTAGATTTTAGATATTTGTTGAGCAGCATTTTCTTTCGTGGTGGATGTGTCATGTGTTATCTTACTCAAACACAATGGTTTGAATAGTTTGATTATCTCCAACATTAAACTTGAAAACAGTTGCATTGATATCTATTGATTTTCTCTAAGCGCCATTTTTGCACATTGTGAGAGACGGTTAGATATTTTGCAAAATTGTAAACAAAGGGTATTCTTGTCCAGCTCAGGAAACACATCTTAGCTCACCTGTGCTCCCTCTAAAACACATACTTCTCTCATAATTATTACCAAATCAAAAGATACACGTGTTAATGATTAATAGCCTCACTAATGCCAGACACTCCTGCAATTCTGCATTCATCGTGCTGCATCCAGATCATGATCTTGGCCTCTGGCATGCTACGTTGGCTACAAATGCCTCAGCATTAAATCTTAAAGCACAGAAACTTTCTTCATATTTTATTCTTTTCTGTTCTGTTGGTGTAGTAGTACAGAGACAACGGGCTGCTCCTCACTGTATGTACAGTTGTTGTAGGTTTCGCTGTCGAGAAGCTCAGCTGCCTGTTCTCATTTTCACTTGACTGGCCATGGCCTGCCTGTGGACTCACTCTCTCTTTGGCTCTTTCTATCTCTATCGCTCTTTATCTCTCTCTCTCTGCTCTCACCATCTGCCTTTATGCCTGATCTGCCTACATATCTCTTAACTGTCTCTCAGGAGAGAGCTGGGGGATGGGGTAGAGAGTGGAAAACTGATATTGTGGGAAATATCAGATATGGGAAGAAGAGGAACATGTGAAATAGGAAGCTGGAAGAAAAAAGAATTGCAAACGGGGTTAGCGAAAGTGAGCGTAATGTACATCCCCATGATAATAACTTTGACATCTGCGTCAAAGATCTCATAGTGTGTGTGTGTGGTTCAAGCCTGATGATTGAAATCAAAACATAACATTTTGAATGCATGGCCTGACATTAAATCTGGTTACATGTTTGTTGTGCCTGTGAGGAATATGTCATGTCAGTTTCTTTCACAAAGGTGCCTTTTGAATCATCTAAACGTAACAAATATTATTTAGTGATGATGGATCGATTTCACTACTCTCTTTACCTTTTTATGGTCTGGAGAAGGATCTGGTATATATTTTATTGATACAGATATAAATACTGATACTGTGTATTGATACTGATACTTCAATCAATATTGTTGTTGATACTACCGTCCATAGTTTGGTTTAGAAAATAAAGACATACAAACCTCTTTTTACAATGATGATAACTTTTATCTTGATTTGATGATGTAGAGGCGATCACATTTTTTCTTTGGCAATACCTCCTGCATGAGGACGTAGGAGCAGCAGCTGCTTTACAAAGGCAGTCAAATATGTTGCACTGCTTTATTGAATGTAGTATTGTGTTCCATGAAGGTTCCTGGTGTTTTCCTCACATTGCATGGAAGCTCGAGTCTCAAGCTATCCTGGGAAATGACTGTCATGTGCTGCTAGGGGCCATGGTTTAGGTGTGTGAGGAAACAACATCAGAACAGAACTAGTTTTTTGTTTAATAAAAGAAGAGAAAAGCACTGAATGCTTTTTTAATTGACAATTTCACTTTTTTTCCAACTGGTTTCACTAAGAGTTGGATAGACAGATGATGCAATCCCCTGCCAAGTGTTTTATATTTGAAATTTCCTGCTTTCCCACATATTTTTGATTGACGGCTACTTTCATGGTCCTTTTTTACAAGCAACTAACTTATATGTTGCAATTAGATGGATTTTCATTACATTAAAGGTACCCTATTATGCAAAATGCACTTTTTGCTGTCTTTTACACATAAATATGTGTTCCTGGTGTGTAAGGAGACTCACGAAGTGGCAACAAATACAACCCTCTCTCTCTTTTCCTCCTTCCCCACATCTCTAAAAACGGGGCTACAAATGAGCTGATCCAGATTTGCTGCAGATATGACGTCATATCAGAAATGTAGGCTGGCTTTACATTGAACTCCTGGCAAGGTCCCACTCACGTGACACGTCTCAACCTATCATCCGCAATATACGAGCTGAATCCACTCTGCAGCACCTCTGTGTATTCAGCAGGATGTCTGCAGGAGGGACTTAGAGTTGTTGTATATGCAATACATATAATGTCACGGTTCTAGTGGTAAACACTGAGAAGTGTTTCAGAAATAATGCTTGATGTGGTTTGGAACATAATATGGCGTTTAATCATGGCAGCGTTTAGCTGAGTTGAGAAACTTCTCTCTTCAGACAGAGATCATGCGCTACAAATTTAAAGCGACAGTCACAGAATCAGCACTTTCGAAAACGGGGCTGAAACAGAGGGATAGCGGACAACCTAAAATTCATGATGATCTGTTTGGTAATTTGAGCAAAACACGCCAGAGAAATGTTTCTTAAATATATATATTTGAGACCTATAATATATGCCATAAAAGAGCATATTAGGAGACCTTTAAGTGAAGTTAGCCTCTACTCTTTGAGTTTCACTTTGATGATGTTATGTGGCTTTGAGTCGTAATTTAAATCAGCAGCTCTACACTTGATTCTCAGACCTTATTTTTCTTATGTGTGTTCATCATCATAAGCCAGTTTTGAATAATGTTTTTTGTTACAATGCACTGCATTTGTTGAGTGATTGTATCCCATCTTCCTGTGCACAGCAGGTACTGTATTAATCTAAAAAGCCTGAAACACTGATCCCTAGGGGCAATTCTGGTACATGCATGTGTGTATACACTCATTTGCCTGTTTGTGTGCCCACTGTTGATTTACTCGTTGACCATCGCTCCGCCTGCTGTCTCCTGTGGGCCTTTATGCTGGGAGGAATCGATAACCTTCTCCCTTGTGTTGCCTCACTGTGTCTCCACCAGAACGTCGCTAGGTAGCACTCCTTCATCTCAAATGCTTATACATGTTTTACTGACTGGACTTGCAAAGGCAAAAATGTAATGTAGCTATGTTGTTTGTTTCCCATGCTTAAATAGAAATCTGACAGAGAAGAAAGGTTTCCTGAAAACAGCTGCAACACACACACACACACACACACACACACACACACACACACACACACACACACACACACACACACACACACACACACACACACACACACACACACACAGTCAAGCTCCTTCTATCTCACTCTCTCCCTGACATTAGCTGAACAGAGACCATTACTGCCAGGTAATGGGTGAATGTCACAATAGCAGGATGTCATAAAGCTCTGGAGTGGTCTAATGGGTTTTGTTCAGGTTGAGGTGACACATGCACACCCGCTCATGCACAAAAACAGACACGCACTCTTCCAGGAAACTATCTTCCTATGTGCTTGATGCATTTACTCATCACATCACAGGCCCGAGCTCTGATATGTTTGAAGAGCTAATACAATCTGTTTAAAGAAGCAAATTATGAGAATCATCTGTCACTTTGTTTGACTACAGAGGGGGGGCTCTGCCATTGTTACCTTTTATGTTTCCCCATTTACTCTACCTACTCTACTTTTAGTACCTACGATTAAACTCTACCAGAGACAAATATATGTACAGTATGTGAAAAAGAGTGACTGAAAGTGATTGAGGACCAACATAACGTGGCATACTAAATAAAATCAGAGCCAAAGTGAGGGGCACAGATACAAGCGGAGTGGCAAAGGCAGAGGTTGTTGCCAGTCTCCAAGCCTTGTGGCCTCGGGGGGGGGGGGCAGGCAGATGGGAGAGTGAAGGCTTATGCGTGGAGTTATCACGTGAGTCATTTGCTTCATGTGCTGGCACAGTGGAGGAGAACAGAATGCAGGATCGAAAAATGAGAAAAAACCTCAAGGCCAGTTTGCATTGCATTTTATAGCTGGCTGTGATTTGCGTTTATCAAGACTTCAAGAGTATAAACAGATATGTTAAGAGGATATCTACTGTATATACTGAGCAAACAGAAAAGGCTCATACAAAGTTCAACAACTGTCATGATTAAGCTTAATTATTTATTCCAAAAGATGTATTTAAAATACTTAATAGCAGGCCATAAGGCCGATGGTTTTTAATTCAAACACACTCTGTGCACTACAGGGCTTTGTCCTGTTTTATTGAAAACCACATTTTTACTAAATGTGTCCTTGCTATTAAAGTGCTTCTCACATATGTATATCCATACCAACACTGGTCCAAAAGTTCCTAAAAATGTTCTCCAAATAAGCTTTTAACTTAAAATAGAGTTGTAAACACACATCCCTGTTGTAGAGTAGTCCTGGGTATTGAATGTAGCTCTAAGATTTTGCAGGATTTTTGAGTTACAGTATCGACCCCTTGTTTTGATGTACCAAATGTGTCATATGGATTACAACGTGTGTGTGTGTGTGTGTGTGTGTGTGTGTGTGTGTGTGTGTGTGTGTGTGTGTGTGTGTGTGTGTGTGTGTGTGTGTGTGTGTGTGTGTGTGTGTGTGTGTGTGTGTGTGTGTGTGTGTGTGTGTGTGTGTGTGTGTGTGTGTGTGTGTGTGTGTGTGTGTGTGTGTGTGTGTGTGTGTGTGTGTGTGTGTGTGCGCGTGAATACATGTGTTTGGAAATTGACTAGAAGTCAATATGATGAATCATTGACAGCTAAGTGTAGGCAGGATGGGGGGTGGGAGAGTTGTTTTATTTCTAATAGGAGTATTGTAGGATGTCACTATGATATGTCTTTCAGTGTCATACATGTTCAACCTAAATAGTCATCATGGTACAAGCTTTATTTTCTATCACATTTTTAGACTTTCACATCACCTGAACAAGGATGTCACACTTAGTTCCTGCTGGGACTGTAAAATGTTAAATTAGTATAAAGACAGATGCTCCAACACACAGCAGAACACTGCTGTGTGCGTCAGTGTGGTGTGACGTATGTTCACTGCATCATCATTGCATTACACCACAAAGATGAACAAAGAATGATTATCTCATCCTCTATCTTTTCATCTCTTTTCTTTTACAGTCTTCGGGCACGAATGTGGTAGTGGACATCGCGGTGATGGGGGAGGCCCACGGTCTGATCTCAGACCTGCTGGCAGACCCTTCTTTGCCCCCCAACACCTGCAGCTCCCTGAAGGCCGTCAGCAACCTCCTCAGCACCCAGATCAGCCTCCAGCCACTCCATCGGCCTCGCATCCCTGCAGACATTAACATCTGCTCTGACTCGGAGGAGGGGCCGGAGAAAACAGAGAGACTGGCCATTCCAAAGGTGAACATTTTTCTCCCTTTTTAAAATGAGTGTATTTTTTCCTGTACTTATGACACTGATTATGTTCAATAAAATAGTATTTTATGCTGAACTATATAATCCAGATAGAAAAATCTGCATCATGGTGACTTGTAGCACTGGTCCCAACCTGAGTGTCAGGACCCTCTCAAAGATCCCAAGATAAATTGTAAGCTTCAAAGATGATTCCTATGAAATTCCATATTTTCTTTTCGGTTGAACGACTTACAATTTATTCAACACGTTACCCTCCTGTTGTGTCCGGGTCAAATTACTACTCTCATCAATCATAAATGTTTTGTTTTACATTGGATTGCCTCAAGGCCTTATGATATCCTCCACAGTAGGCATTTTGACATATTCAATTGGTGATCACCACTTATATTGAATATTGAGTGGTTTAGTCAACTTTGTAACACCAAGGGCGTTCCTGGTAAAAAAAATGGCCGCCAAATGAAATGAACGGGTAACCCTAGATTATGTTCATCCATCAGATAGTACACATCTTAACAGGCTGTTAAATAAAATTTGGTGATGATTCATGGTTTATGTGCTAATGTAAGAGCAGTTAAAACAGGCTGCTTCCATTTTTTCCGGGAACACCCAAGTAAGGTGGGAGAAACAAACACGACAGAAGGGTTATAACATGCCCCCTGGCTTGATGGCCAACTGATTATGGTGCATACCTTTACTCCCATACAGATACAGTATAAGGAGCTGTGTAAAGAGGTCTGGTATGCTCAAATCTCTCTGTCTCCACACCCCCACATTCTTGTAGTCTTCAAACCCAACTGACGCAGTGACATTAGTTGAAGCAATTTATCAGATTAAATGCAGCTCACCCTGGAGCCGCAAAAGGATTTATGGTATTGTTATTCAGCAAATATAAAACTACATTCTCCAGTTTAGGTCACACACTTCCCGTATGAACAAGAGAACTGTAAACTACCACTGGGCTCCATGATCAAAAAAAGTTTCCGAGCCCTCCCCCTCTTCGTCCCACTCTCCCCTACCCCCTCTACCTCCCTGCTAGATGAACTGTCAAAATGGTCCAAAAGTGCAGTATGGAATTATGACACTGAACCAACAGTAGGGAAGACTGCGATACATGCAAAGAATGTCTCAGCTTTGGAAGAGCAATAGCTTTTTTTAAAGACCATGTTGAAATTGCGTCTCATATGCAGTTTTGTGTTTGAGTGTGTGTTATTCAAATTAGACGTTATCGCCCTCCTTAATATGTGTTAATACTTCCTTGGGCTTTAATAGATCTTGATTTTCTCCATCAGGAAGAACATTATAAATGAAATCTGAATTTCTGAATAAGTAAAATTACATGTATTACCAGTTGAACAATTTAAGTTTTGTTGTACGCTGCAGTACAACCCCATTTCTTCCCTTACTGCTTGCGTAGTGTGGGGCTGTAATGTAGCTAACAATGACGCACAGGCTTCCAGAGGGCTTTTTAATGTTTTACAAGGCCACTACTTCAAAATGTATGCGTGCACTTAAGGCGGCAAGGAAACTAAGTAAAGCGTGTGATGCAATGCAGGATAGCCTACCAGGAAAGTGACAAGCAGCTTTAACACTGCCTGAGTGCACTCAAATGCTCGACCCATGTAGTGAAACTCAATGAGATGCTGTCTCATTTTAGCTCATTGGGGATTTGTGAGTCTGCATGAAGCAATGGGTTAAAGTTGGTGATTCAGCTGACTTGTGCTGCCCCTGTTGTATGGTTACAAATAGCAGTTACATAAAGGCAATAGGAAATGTTGATGACCAAGGTGCATTTGTTATTCTGGTGTTTACTGAGCTTAATGGGACAGCAAAACACTTTGTTTCATTTTTGTTAAAAGCTGTTGAACCGTTTTGGCTTTCTTTTCCCAGGGTTTACGTCAAGCAGTTCTGGCAATGTGTCTATTTTATAGCATCTCCAACATATTAAACCACACTTCTGGGGTTCCGATTTATATTTGTAAAAGTTCATATTACAGCTACACATTTTCCAAATCATTGCAAAGGGGTTTTCATTGTCTTCACTTTAGTACAAAAATAAAGAAACAGAGGCTTTATGTGAGACGTCCAAGATAACATGCAGCAGTGCATTACAGTCAACATCATGTCTACTTATATTATTGAAGGCTAAATTATGCATAACAATGCAGTACATATGTTTCAGATCTGAATTCGAAGCTGCATTTCCACACAGTAATACAATAAAAAAAAAAGCAGACATTTCCACCAACCACTTTGTCCTTCTTTAACACTGTTAGATGTCTTTGAATAGATTTCCTTCACTGTAAGAGAGAAGCATACAACAGTGTGTTTGCGTGTGTATATGTGTGTGTCTCTGTTTGTACTGTATGTCTGAATTTGTCTAACAAGTGAACAATCAACTTGGTTTCATTCAAACTACGTGATCCTCTGCTGCCCTCTATGGACCTGTGTGTGTGTGTGTGTGTGTGTGTGTGTGTGTGTGTGTGTGTGTGTGTGTGTGTGTGTGTGTGTGTGTGTGTGTGTGTGTGTGTGTGTGTGTGTGTGTGTGTGTGTGTGTGTGTGTGTGTGTGTGTGTGTGTGTGTGTGTGTGTGTGTGTGTGTGTGTGTGTGTGTGTGTGTGTGTGTGTGTGTGTGTGTGTGTGTGTGTGTGTGGGAGAGGGAGAGGGAGAGGGAGAGAAGGAGAGGGAGAGAAGGAGAGAGAAACAAAAACTGACTGAGTTTGGCTCAAGGCTTTACAACAAAATGTACAACTTTGGATAGATTGAAACCACGGGGGAAGCAAGTGTCACTCTCTCTACTTAGCATTCTGTCTCCCATATGTTTGAAAAAAACTGGAATCGGCTGGAGGTACAAATATGGCATCCATCTAGTTTGATGTAAAAGAGGAGACACAGCAGTTTCTTTGTAAAATAAATAGTTCTGAGTTAGCTCGTTTGCCTGAGGCTGACTTGAATTGTCAGTTCAACTAATAGAGCTATTTCTGTGTGGTAATGTAGCTGTGCTTCTTTCCTTGATGTTCTATTTGGTCTCTAATTTTGCAAACTGTGTGAACTCCGACTTTTGGGCAATTTTACCCAAGCTCTTTCTCATACTTACCTGTCATTTAAAGAAAGAATTGAAGTAGATACAGTAGGTGATATTTAATTCCTATAAAATGTACAAAACTTGCTTTATCAATACAAGGACTTTGGGTATAAAGGAATTGGAGCAGATGTGAAAAGACAGCAAGAAATAAATATGAAAGGCAAAATGTACCCATTTAATTCACATCCAAGTACCCAGGGTATGTTAAGAATAGGTAGGTTTTCTAAGGGTATTGTCATATTTAGTTGTAATTATCATAACTTGAAGCTTCTGTGGGTGTACAGTCTAAACGTGTGTTTGTTTATCTGCCTTGCAGCGTCTCAGACGGAGCTTGCCCCCAGGATTGCTTAGGAGAATCTCCTCAACTTGGACCACGACCACCTCAGCTACAGGGCTGCCTACCATCGAGCCGGGCCCTGTGCGCCGAGACCGCTCAGCCAGCATCAAACACACCACAGAGAGGTAATGCTCACACACAACGCACTACAATCAAGAAGATTACAGTAATGCTGATCACAGTAACGGAAATGGTTTTCTTTCATTGAATCAGTGAATCATGGAACAACTCCGTGATGATGACCATCTCAAAGAGTCGCTCCATGTCTGCCTCCTATGCTGCAAATGTCACTTTCAACCACCTCTACAGCAAACCACTGGGAAGACCAGGTGTGTGTCTGTGTGTTAATTAATAAGATAAAGACAGAGAAAAACGGGTATCAAGAGGATCACACGACAAAAGGGGTTTGGATAGGATTAAATATTGCCCTCTCTTTCAGGTTTCCCCCCCTCCAACGTATCACCTCTGGGCTCTCCATGCCCATCTCCTCCCCACCAGGGCACGCCTGCCTCCAGCCCTACCATCAAGACTTGTGCAGTGCAGCTTCCCGAGCCGGTTGTGCTCCTTATAGAGCAGACCCCTGGCTCTGTGGTCCCCAAGAGCCACCACAGAGCCTTAACTCACAGCCAGAGCGCCCCAAGCTCCACCACCCCTCACTGGCGACCTCCATCACTCTGTGGCAGGTAACAAACATGCACAAACACACTAGATTAAGTAACTCTCTTGTTATTTTTTGATGAGTAATTACAAATTCAGAATGTTCCAATTCTCAAATATTAAAATTAGGCTTTAAAGGCACTTTTTTGTGTCAACACGAGGGCAATTAGTCTTTCAATGAGTCGTTTCTCTTCTCTCCTCCCATCAGCTGTGGCAGGCCATTCAACAATCAATTGAACCACAGGGTGGAATCTGTCGATAAAGGGGACAGAATACCCCATCCAGGTACACAGCAGAGTAGGTCCTATGATAGCAGCCTTTTTTTGAATCTTATTCTCTCTAGGTTGATTATTTGATTCCACTTCTGCTGATCTTCTCCACATCTGCCCCTCATTGTAATTATGTTTAACCACCAGTATCTATGCATTAAATTGCAACGTTTAATGTGTCCCTAGATGAGCGCGCCGTAGCTTCCTCTGACTATGACAGCACCTACGACAGCACCTATGAGACCAACCACAGTGACAGCAGTGACTTTGCACAGAATGATGAGGAGGGAGAGGGAGGCAAGAAGCAGCCTGAAGCCAGGGAAGGTTGCAGGGAGTATCTGGCAGAGGGCATCGTTCTTCACCCACTCCTGCCATCACGAGAGGTAAGCCATCAGAAAGGGGTTGATTTAATGTGCTCAAATGTGCTTCAAAACCCTTCAAAGACAATGAGAAAATTGACAATTTCTCTCTTAATAAGGATGTTGAAGTTATTTTACTCCTCTTTACCTGACAGGACAAGCCAATCTCTGCCCAGGAGCCTCTGGCGGTATCGGATCTGGAGCCTCTCTTGAGTCAAATTAACAACTGGAACTTTCCTATTTTCAGTCTGGTGGAGAAGACCAATGGCAAGACAGGCTGCATCCTTAGTCAGGTAAGTCACTTATTGAAGATGAAATGTTGAAACACTTAAGAGATTTCTTTAATGAAGACATATCAATACAGACACATTTTCATCGGTTCCAAAGATAATTGAGTCTTAGGCAATTCTCAACCTTTCTTTAACATAACATGATCTTTGGATTGACAGAGGACAACTTCTGAACCAATGTAAAATATGACACAGTATGTGTTCCTTGTTTCATATCCCAGGTTTCCTATAAGCTCTTTGAGGACACAGGTCTATTTGAGACCTTCAGAATTCCTGTACGAGAGTTCATGAACTACTTCCATGCTTTGGAGAACGGATACAGGGTCATCCCTTGTGAGTGAAAGATTTTCATGTTTATTAAATTAAGTGAATTATTGATATGCAGCATTACTTTTCTCAAACACAAGGGGGATGTATTGCATTCTCCTAGTAATAAGAGAACATTAAACAGGCCTTGTTTCTGCTTTAGTGATTTACGGTTTGCTCTTATTATTGACAGTTGGCAGACATATCAAGTCACAAGATGATCACATCTAATTAACTATGTGTTTATGCCAATTGATATTGAAATGGAATATGTAGCTGATGGTTAACATGAGCTTTTGAAATGGTTTCACAGCATCTAAAACCCTTCTTCTAAAATAAAGGACTAATATATTTATACATTATTTTATGGAGTAGGTGTACATGGTTCAGATGTTCTCTTCCCTATGAAAACAGGAAACATAGTGTGTTGTATTGTATATGTATCTAAGTTTTTCATTGCCATAACTACACTTTAGCTACTGTGCATCTGATAATCAAAACCTTTGAACCTTGAGTATTGTTTATAAAAGTGTGAGCCTACGACACACAATATATAGCTGACTGCAATAAATCTTATCAAGACCTTTTCACATTTTAGTTTTACTCTCCCCAGATCATAACCGGATCCATGCCACTGATGTGCTCCATGCTGTTTGGTACCTCACCACTCAGCCTGTACCGGGCCTGCCAACCCTGCTGACTGAGAATGGGATACATACTGGTGAGGCCTTTTAATGCATGTGGTGTTAGGACCAGGGCGGCACAATATGGACCCCATAAGATCCAGATGTTTGTAGCAGATGTTTTGAAGTGTAATATAATTGGGAATATGTTCTTTAAATATGTAGGATCGCTTTTATTATTAATTATGCTTGTATCATTTTGCATCTTAACTGTACCATAAAATACAACAGTTAACACATAGTCATAAAATGCCCCCAAAATAATATAAATAATACTAAAAAGAGAAACAAATCGAACATTGTATTTGATGTTGATTTGCCAAATTTGTCAGTTGAACAAAAAACGTGTCCAGATAAAGCATGTAATACATGCACACATTGTTTCCGACAGACAGACAGACAGACAGACAGACAGACAGACAGACAGACAGACAGACAGACAGACAGACAGACAGACAGACAGACAGACAGACAGACAGACAGACAGACAGACAGACAGACAGACAGACAGACAGACAGACAGACAGACAGACAGACAGACAGACAGACAGACAGACAGTATAAGTGCTTTCATAGCACACACTATGTTAGTAACACGCTTGGAATAAAATATATATAGTACCGTAGGTGAAATGAGTCTAACAACTCATCAATAATTCAAATCAATCAATACATTCTAATATTCTTTGTTAATATAACCAAACAAAGCATATTACAATTGTGGGTTTTTAAATGTGTGTACAGCAAACCACACCCTCTGTCCTTACATCTTTGCAGTGGAAAAATAGAAACCCCCCCTCAAAAAAACAAATAGCTATTACAGGGAAGAATATCCAATGGGCAGGAGAGACAGACTTGCAATAGATATCGTGAGTACAGAATAAGCAACTTCATAATCACAACGTAGAAAATCCATATGACTAAAATAACATTATGAACTTATAAGAAAAAGAAGATTGAGAAAAAACAAGGTTGTCACAGAGGTTGAGCACAGAGCACCATCAGTGACTGGAATCTGTGTTCTCCTTTTGCTTGTAGACCCAGAGAATGGTATTTCTCCTGGTGCCACAGGCTTTCTGGTGTCAAAGCTGAACTCTGTGCTGGAGGACGGCTACAGCTCCCTGGCTGGCCTCATCCCTGGCCTGGAGCTCATGGCCCTCTATGTGGCTGCTGCAATGCACGATTATGACCATCCTGGAAGGACTAACGCTTTCCTTGTAGCTACAAGTGCACCGCAGGTAAGTCTTGTAACAAAAATGGTTTTGCTTTGAGCGCAAATATGATTGCTAGATGTCAATTTGACTACCTGTCCTATGTGTGGAAAAACATATCTTCCATGAAGGTAATATAACAATAATAGTAGTTATATAACAACCTAGGGAGAATGTGCCACAAAAAAAACAAGTGATTATTCATATTTGCTTATAATTCTTAACTTATCGCAGTGTATATGCCAACCAGATCACTAATAAGCTCTGTCCATTACATAAGAGAGAGTCAATATCAATACCAACTTTCCCATTGTCAAAAACATCTTATATGACAAGACAGAATTTTATTTCACTTTCTTCCACTGTAGGCTCTGCTGTACAATGATCGTTCAGTCTTGGAGAACCACCATGCAGCTTCAGCGTGGAACCTCTTCATGTCCCGACCTGAGTTTAACTTCCTGGCAAACCTCGAACATGTGGAGTTCAAGCGTTTCCGCTTCTAGTTATTGAAGCCATCCTGGCCACTGACCTCAAAAAGCACTTTGACTTCCTTGCAGAATTTAATGCCAAGGTAAAATATATTTTAAATATGTAGAATCAAAAAGTGATCATCTGTCTGCAATTATTATTGTTGTTGATAACTTTTCCTCGGCTCCTTTAAATTAATTTATTCTTCAGTAAAACAGTTTTCTCTCCAGATTGTCTTGAAACTAAGGGATTTCACAACTGTTTTAACACAAACCATCCTGTGCACATATCCCCAGGTTTGTGATGAAGGAGTGTCCGGGATTGATTGGACAAACGAAAACGACCGACTGCTGGTGTGCCAGATGTGCATCAAGCTGGCTGATGTCAATGGACCGCTGAAGTGTAAGGAGTTGCACCTGCAGTGGACAGAGGGGATCGTCAACGAGTTCTACGAACAAGTATGGTCAAAAATCCTAATACAATTTTATTTTTCAAAGTTGCACATTGATAGATGGGAGCGTACTTTACCATGTACAGTAAGTGCTAAATGATACACACTGGTAAAAAAATTTTTTTCAAAAGACGTTACCAAGAACATATAGAAAATCTGAAAAACTTTATAAAGTCGGTTATAAGTCGGAAGTAGGAAACAAGGAGAGCAACCAGATTGGACAACACAGTGGTAATGACCTGTCAATTAAAAAAACTGAAAAGGCAAAGCATACGCTGCTTAATCATCTGACTTACTGCAAATGGGATCATCTTTTTTTTAACTGAACGTCACGCTGTATTCACTAACTTTGGAACTAGCGATTAAGATGATAAACCAGTCAGAAATGTTTTTTCACTGTGACCTATTAAACAACTATATCTTTCTTTTTTAATTTGCTACTATAAGTTAACATTGTCCACCTTAAGCTATTGACCATTCCAGACCATTTCATGCTGTAGCTGCAGATCCTTTGATTGAACAGAATTTAATAACAGTGCATTCTATTTTCAACATCTCAAGTGTATTGTTTTCAAGCGTACAAGGTCAAAGATACAAAAAAGGCTCAGCCTCTCCTTGCAGACCCCAGTCACCTTATGTTCAGTGAGTTAAGGTTGCTTCTATCTGGTTGCCGATATGTTCTGCTAAGATGTCGGACCAATAGATTGAAGAATCCACTAGTCCTTGTTTCTATGGATCTGTAGGAATACGTTATGGAAATTGTGTGTTGGTAGGCTGATTATTTTCTGTATAACTGCTGGCTGTGAAACATATTGCCCCTTGGGAATAAGGGAAATTATCTTACCTTCCCTTGCTTTTCATTTACAGAGATATTGCTTTTTTTATTATTAATCTCACTTTAAAATCCCTTAAAACTTCAATGCTAATCAACATTTCTATGGTATTTTTTTTTGGTAAGTTCTCAAATAACATGTATCATAAAGATTGAGGGGTTGAGGTTTCTCAAGATGTTATTGCAAAAAGCCAACAAACTCTTATCCGATTCTTGGAAACGTATGACAATATTTCCAAGGATAAAGATGTCGATGTTGCCTCCAAAAAGCAATTCGGCTTTTTGCTCACTTCATTCTAGATATGTCACTGTATGTTCTGAATGATATTTAAAATCTAAAACGAGTGGATATTACATTTTCGTGTTAAAACTGAAAGAATGTACTTAAAATAAAAGCCTTTTTTCTTTATCATGGTCCAAAAGGCTTTAACTAAACATACACAAACCGGATGATTTTCCTTTTCTACTTATATTAATAAAATAATAAAATCACTAGAAAACAGAAATGAAAAAACGCCCCTTTTTTCTGGTGAATTTGTTTTGTTTTTAGAAGTAGAAAATGAAAACCATCCCGTTTTTTATGTTACGTTAATGCCTTTTTGACCACGATGATTACAAATGCCTTGTATTTCAATTACATTTTTTCAGTTTTAAAACGAAAATGTAGATCCACTCGTTCTTGTTTTTTGAACATCCTTTTGTGAAATGAAAATCCGATGACCAAAACATACACTGACTGCCATAACATAACGGCATCTCTGCAGATGATAGTAATTTGCTTTCTCGCTCAAGGACCGTTCCCCAAGTGCTTTATGTGCGAAACTCGATGTACCCTGCAAACAAAAATAGAATAGTCAAAAGACTTGTGAGGCTGATGAATTTGTTAAGAGAGTAGCCTACTGTAGATGGACACATGGCAACAAATCCTGCGCTTAACCAACAATGCGTCTCATTGGTCATTTTAGACAGTGTCAAGCAAATCGCCAGAGATAGAAATCTGTTAAGCCTAAAATATATGATCCCCAGGAACAACAAGCTGTTAGTAGAATTGCACTGTATTGAGACTTCATTTAATTTATTTGTTGCTGTGCATTGATTAAGGTAAAATATCGTTCATCTAATATTCATACTACTAGAAAATATATATATGTTTTTTATTTATACAAAGATTTGTTGTCACAATGCTTCTCAATCAGCAAACTAACTCTCAATCGTTGTTTATTTTGTCCATTCTTAATTAAGAGGTTTGTGTAGCAATCATATCTGGAAAAACTAGGAAAAAAAACATAGCTCTGCTGATTACCGAGGAAGACATCCTTCCTCTGATCTGTTTCTGAATCATAGCATTCGGCCCCCAACCCTCTGGTCAATTCATGTAATAGCTTTGAGAAATATTTATGAGGGACTGCATGTTTTTCTCTTCGGAAAAATGGATGGCCTGAATGAGTCATCCTTGAAAGCACTCATTCGCAGTCGCACAGAGTAGGATCACTGGGATGGATTGACACACACACACACACGTGTACACACACACACACACACACACACACACACACACACACACACACACACACACACACACACACACACACACACACACACACACACACACACACACACACACACACAAATGTACACACACACACAAATACTATATATGTGCATTTACATTAAAAATAGGCACCTCTTTAAATTCAAAATATTAGCAATTGATAAATATATTGTATTATATTTATAAATATACATACACAAACACACACATATAACATGAGCCACGAATGCAGTGCACGGATGCCATGCAAGTTCAGGTTTCTATAGCAACAGGAGCCCTTGCCCCTCTGCCCCCTACTGAAGCGCTTTAATAGCCCCGCAAAAACAGAAACCAAACACAAAAGCTCAGCACATGACTGACACAATGTATGTCACAACAACAGCAGCCATAAGACTTTGAAACATAAATCAATGCCACATTTATGATCAAGAAATGTCTAAATAATGTAAAAGACCACAATAGGAAATCTCCTTATTAAAAACTGTAACTGTGCTAGTGTGTATGTACCATTTTCCAGCACATTCATATTTGATCAGTTCTGTGCATCTGACATATTTGCCATGTTTGTAGGGTGACGAAGAAGCAAGCCTGGGCCTTCCCATCAGCCCGTTCATGGACCGGTCCGCTCCGCAGCTCGCTAAACTTCAGGAGTCATTCATCACTCACATTGTGGGGCCTCTGTGCTCCTCCTACAACTCTGCTGCCCTGATGCCGGGATGCTGGGTTGACCCACCTGAGGGAGAGACAGATCCAGAAGAGGCAAAGGAGGGAGTCGATACAGAAGAGGAAGAGGAGGATACAGCAGATGAGGACACATCAACAAGTTCTGAGAACTCTCGTATGTCAACCTCTTCAAAATAATACCTGTTTTTATACAAACTGTTTTGCTCACATTTAGTGGAAGGTATTTGTACCCCAAAACCACTTCATACAACTGTGATATACTTAGTAAGAATACCTACAGAGATTTTAAAATTTCATTGTTTGTTATTTAGCTAACATAATAAACAGCCAATTTGGTATTTTGGTATATACAATTATTTGCCTTCTTACTGAGATTTAGATTAAAGGATCTTGCATGTATTTGACTAAACAAGGCTTTAGAGATGCTGCTTTTGGACTTTTATAAACTTTGAATATTTTCAGTTGTAGCTTCACATATAATGTGCATCAATCCTGTATTCTAACTTTTGTGACAAACTTTTCCAGGATTTTGTCTAACTGTTGACTTTGTATCTGACAGAACGACAAGAAACCAAAAAGGTGAGCAGGAGAAAAGTGTTTTGCCAGATAACACAGCATATTCTGGAAAACCATGAGATGTGGAAAAGAGTCATCGCTGCAGAAGCCCAGGAGGAAGCTCAGAAAGAGGAGCCAAACTGCATCAGCGGCCCCACTGATCCAATCACAGCGATTCACGAGGAAGAAGAAGAGCTAGCAAGCAGAGAGGAGGAGTCGACTGAGGGACTCGATGAAAGGGAAGAGGTACCGGCTATAGAGGAAGAAGAAATCCTTCCAGAATCAGAGACTTCAGGGGAAAAAGAGGAGGAACCAGAGTGATATCACAAACTTTGTCTTCCTCGTAAAACCAGGAAACTGAACGTTGTTTAAACATGTTTTGTTTCTTTCCTAACTAAACTCTTGATATGGTAGCCAGCACATCACTTTGACACAACACTGTAGAAGATGTTTCGGGTAATATGTGCCTAACAAAAACCTGGTTTTGAGGACAGGGATTATGCATGCCCAGTTCGTCTGTTAAGGGGAGAGAGGTGCAATGAGCAAAAGATGAAGTGACATAGGAGTAGAAGAAAGAAAAAAAAGATAGTGGGACTGTACTTGTTTTTGCTGTAGTGTTTGATTTAGTCTGGATCTGCTGCCCTCACCTAGGATGCCCGTCCTGCACTACAGGCCAACCACACCGATTCACAGATTCACTCCACCAGTGAGTAATACACTGTCACAAACCCCCCCACCCTTCTTGTTGTACCCCTGCTATCAGCACACTGTGGAGCCACCCAGCTGGTGGAGGATGTGCAACAAGTCCCTTCTCCGTGAAGACAATGGGATGAAAGCCAGGGAAAAAGCTGTGTCCACTGAGGCTCAGCCGTGTGGATTTCAGAGGGAGACAGAAAAAAAGGGCCAGTTGTAGTACATTGTGTATACGGACATACACCCACACAAGCTTCACACACATGCACACAATGCTACTGTAGAATCACATTCCATTCTCGGAACAGATAAGAAGTTTAACAAAGAACCCTGTTGCGCTAAAAGCTTTATTCTCACTCAAGGAAAAACATACACAACTAGGGTTTTATTCATGTACTACAATGTTTGTCTGCATGTTCTCTCCCTATGTTTTTTTTTACATTTAGTGGGTCCAGCACACCTACACGTTTAAAGGCCACACAACTCAGGAAGGCAGAAACCCATAGAGAAAAAAATGACTTGGACAGGACGTGTAGCTTCCTTGTTCTTTACTTTCTGCTTTTACAACATCTTGTTTCTATGCTGTCAGTGATGCTTTTAAATTACTCAGACACGTGGTGCCCTTTGTGAAAAACAAAGGAACCACAAGAAAAACAAGGTTATAGATCACATTATACAGTACAACACAATTCTAATTAATTTGATTTGCTCTTTAACTGTAAGCTTCCCTTATGCTACCACACAGCAGATCCTACTGTTAATTACATTCAAACCAACTCACAAGACACAAAACTAGCTAATAAGGTAATGTGTTTTGTTAAGAAAATATAGTTTATGTTAACATGTTACGCCACTTTCTAACTAAGGACCAGAATTCTTTCTTCTTTGCAATATAATTTATAGCTGGTATGTAGGCCAATTTTTCCAGAGTAAAGTAATCCAGTAAGCCATGGTGGTTTGGCCAGAGCTACCTCACAGCTACAAATCAGCTGAGAGGATTTACCTCCATCATACATAAATAAAATCCAGGGGTTGCTGTGTACCCACAAATAATGATTCGATCAGATCCAAATCCTTCATTTGTTTTGTTGTTGCACGAAATTGCAAAGAAAAGTAATGTGCATCAAGTCTTTCTTTAAGGAAAAACAAAAGTGTCACAGCTGCATAAATATATAATGATTATTAATATTTAATGTTAGTTACTTATTTATTAAGTCATTTAAAGTCAAATTTAGGATTAACAAAGTGTAAAACTGTAATTTTCTGTGACAGTCAGGGTTTTCTTAACTTACACTAAGGAATTCAAAATATTTTGTACATGTACTTAATCCTCAAGGAGAGCAAATAAAAAGGGATGTTAGATTTTGACCAACACAGATAAAGATGTGAAAGTGGTTTTAAAAAGGCTTTAATTGAAGTTGTCTGTATTCTGCATGGTTTCTTTTTAAAGTAGCATATATTGGCCAAAATATAGAAACTATATAGTTAGAGAATGTTTTGTTGAAAACTCATCATAGGTCAGCAGACCTAGATTTATTTCCTCCATTTGCATTGTGCATGGCCTAACGAGGTGCGTCTTTGCGCTCCTTTGATGTTCTCAGAGAATGAGACTGATGGCGATGGAGAAGAGTGCAAACACGGAGAACAGCCTTAGTAATGAGACTTAGTAATGAGAGAGGAAGGAGAAGAGAGAGAAGCCTTTTAGCCTGACTGGTAGCTGCTTATGAAAAGTCAAGGGGGGGGTCTCAGATCCTTTTCACATTTCAGTAGATTCCTCTAGATGTAACCCTTTGAAGATGAGCCAGTTAGGTCGGATTCCAAATCATGTGATGATATACGTCTCCAAGTCTACAAAATGTATTACAGAGATATTCAGTATAGTGTATTTGATTTGACATTGGCAAAGCTACGAAGCACTCTGTGGATTCAGGTTCAGAGATTTATAGATGGTTTGAGTCTTCACTTAGCGATGTGAAGCAGTAACTGTGTCAAAACTGCAAAGTGAATACAGGCGCACTGTTACACAATTGAAAGACTTTTGGGGATTTTGACAGCATTTGTGGTAGAAGCTGCCTTAAGGCTTGCTCAGGAGGTGATGTAGTCTAATCAATTACAGAGTGTGCTTGTATCTGCAGGGTATTTAAGTCCAAGATATGTTTATTTTCTTCAGCTCTGTAGCAGGTAGGTAATTTGCAACATTGCAGTTGTGGAATCTCTGAGACAACATAAAATGCACAGGAGAATTGACATTAGTTAAGTCACTAGAAACGTTCAGAACATAGCCAGGGATTAACACGCTTAAAATGTTAAAACTAATAAGATCTAAAAGCAAACATCCGCTTAGGATACAAATGATACTTTTGCAATTTAATTATTTAAAAACACTTGAGAAAAACAGACCAAGCAATTTATTGAATAGACTTGTTTACAGACACTATATACGTTTTTTTCTGGCTGAACATGTCCTACTGTGACCCAATTTCTTAACTCAATTAGAGTTTTACTAACTTTAATACTGTCTAAATCCTCGGCTGTATCCATTGCACTGTTATCAAAACGCCCATTGTGCAAAAGAGGGCTCAACTGTGCAACATAATGCCCTTGACTGCTTATTCCCTTTACACGGAGAAGGGTGCAGTGTTAAGATTGTTTTCACTGCTATAAAAAAGAAAGCCTGTGGGCAACACAACAGGGTAATTTGAGGTCATTTAAAAAAAGATATATTATGCATCGAAAAAAGAAACACAAGTATATATGAAAATAACTAATAAACAGAACAAGAACAGAATAAAACAAAATTGTCAAACTCAATGCTGCTTCTCCATTTTTAGTTCTGACTTTGGGGACGGCAAGCAGACCTGAACTTCATAGCAGAGCAGCAGATAAGACATTTATCTTGGCCCTAAAGCCTTTCAGTGCTTTAGAAACTAACACAATAGTAAATTCCTTGACACACAGGAAGCCAGTGCAACAATCGGAGAGCTAGACTGATGTGGTCTCTCTAGGTTTTAGTGAGCACTCAGCATCAGCGCAGACGTCCGATCAATCCGAATCTACATCCTGCTGAGACACATGCCTTTTGTTTTTGATATACTCTTAAAGTTACAGTAGAATGATTTGGTAATTTTCTTAATGTGGATTTCAAAATGTAGGTCTGACTTCATGACTATGTTTTTAAATTCATTATTTCAGATATGTATAGTCATCCTTATAAAACTGTGTCTGAAGTCTTTACTTCCTCCGTTGCTTGATTATCTCCAGCATTGATGTGGCTCAGTCCATAATGAAAGGAGCAAATGTTGCTTGGCAACAGAAAAAAAGGCATGGAGAAAATGTGTTATCAGACCCCTGAAAAATGTATGTCTTATCTGCAACAGTGTTTCTAGTATAAAAAGTTAATTTATATATACAAGTCCCCTGCTGGACCTTATGTCTTCCAATAGCCTGTCCTTGCATTGACTTCTCAACGTTTATCTGTAGTGGTAAAACTGATCTGCACACCAGCTAATACACAACTGTATGTAAGGCATCAACATGGGTCTTTAAGTTGAGCATTTTTAAAGCTCTGTACAGTAATGTAGCTTTCAAATTTCAGTTATTCTAATAATGACATAAACTGTAAAAAGCCTCCTGTAAACAGCAGGCAATTGTGGCACTCATGAATGAGCTATTGCTCCATGCACTGTAAATATGCGACGCACCATATAGTATATATCGAGGACTCACTTGCAATCTATTGTGCATACTATTGCAATGGATTTTTTCTCGTATCTCACATTTGCACCATCCCATGCCCACTTCTATGTTTGGGAATATGTAGATTTTCTCTCTATAAACTTGAATTCTATCTGATCAGAGAATTCAAAGCTCACTAGGGGTCCATTTAGTCAAAATAGACGCTTCCCCTCCTCTGATCTCCCTTTTCAGCCCTGCCTCACTAACTGTATTCACTGCAGTGCAGCAATCAAAGAGACTTAATCAAAGCTGTGATAGAATTTGTGTTCGCTATTTTTGTTGTAAACAATAGAAAGCTGGGTGTCGCCATTAATGGTTTTTGGAGTCGGACATAAGGAAGGGTTTCCTGAAATCTTAAAGAGTACCTTCCAATTCTTTTTTGCAAAGACAAAAACAAAGGAACAAACACTGGTATGATCCCAATGTGCAGTACCTTAACAGTACTCAGAAAACTGTCTTGCACCTCTGACGCAGCACTCACGGTATGGGAGTGATCAGAAGTTATTTGTTGCACCTTTAACCCCACCCTGCAGTGATGTCATGGTGTACTGACACACCTTGGAGTACACTTGTACATCACCTGTAAAAGGTTAAACCACAGAAGGTCATCAAAAACACTTTTTGTGAGGATGACGAGTTGCTCTTTGAGTTAGTTTGACTCCCTTCCTTTTGGTCCTATTTAATATCCACTAGCTCTCAAAATTCTTTATTTTCTTCAGAAAGATTCTTGTCAACCAAAAGATAAAAGCTCATTTTACCAGTTTTTTTTTTCATCTGAGTGTCTCTTGGCAACATCATTGGCCAATGGTTTGTAGCAGAGATCTTGTTTACATCGTGTTTGTGTAAAAACTGGGACAGAACTCAACAAAAGAACAGGGTCCACGACTAATTGATGTCTGTTCATCAAAACCGGTATCAGTAGTTTCTTTTAAATAGCGATGAGCAGAAGGCGATTGCTGCACACTGAATTAACTTGTGCCAACCAAAGAAACTTTATGAACTCTGTCTTTGTTTGTGATTTGCACAAAAAGAGCCCTAAAAGGAGCATGTTTCTTGCATCTTCTTTTTTTGTGTGTGTTATTCAAAACCTGAGAAGTATGTCTGGATATGCTTATACTTAGTAACAATTCTCATGTAGAGACAAGATTAGATTAGATAAAAGCATAAGAAACATTCAATCATTGATCTAACAGATGGTGTAGTATTTTATTTCACTGCGTTGTGATAAGCAGCAGTAGCACTACAGTGGAACTGGCAGACTGTTCTGCTCTCAGACTGAAGCCCTTTCTTTTGATGGTTTGAACCAAAAACATTCCTTTTTGTATTGTTTGTTGTTTCAGCCAATTTAAAGGGGGCTTTGCTCCTATATGCCATACCATTTTCTCATGTGTGTCTATACTGTTTGAAGGCTACATTCTTCAGCTTTCCGTGTTCATTACAAAGGAAACCAAAACAAACTTTTTTTTCATCTCCTTTAAAGCAACACAAACAAGACTAGTATGTTTATTTCTTATTTTCTACTGTATAGCAGGCACTTCACAGACTCAATTATTTTCTTCTCACCAGTATCTTGCACTTGTAGCAATACACATGTAGCAATACCTACAGGATGGGAAATTGTGTGATTCACCAGTATTTGTTTAAGTGAAATATGACATTTTATTTCTAGATATGGTTTGGCTTTGTATAAAACAAATATATACTGTACAGATTCAAAAGTATATTATAACAAAAAAACTTTTAGAAAAATATTTATTTTTACTGTTTTGTAATTTAGACACAATACTGTAGCTCCTCTATTGCCAGACTTACTGGAAGTGCCTCTCGATAATGTATTACAAATTAATTATACAATATATTGGGATTATTAGAACCTGTCACTAGCAGAGCAGTGTTGATGTTGTAATGTGAATATTGTTGAATAATAAGATTTATAAATGCTGCACATGTGTCTGTCATTTATCCAAGTTTCAGTTGGGCTATCACCTTTTTATAAGAAATCTTGAAATTAGTAAGTATGTTTAACCCTGTTGGTCCATAAAATTACACTTGTCATATAGTAAAGCAAAGCAAAGCCTAAGTTCAATAAAGCACAGCTCCTTGCATTTGGCCTATTGAATTGTTGCTCAGACCATATGTGCTAATGACTTTGTTATAAATAATGCTGTTGGATGTTATATTTTCTGCTTGAATGTAAACATCGACCTTTTCAAGATACTGCATCTCTAAGGGAATTATGGCCAAGTGCAATACAGTAACACTGTTAGCCACACTATTGTGAGTGTCAACAAAGACAGCTACTGCTTCCAACACCCAGCCTCGTGGCTGTGAAAACAGATTTCTTTTCACAGGTTGAGTTTGGAGAGGGAAGGCGGACAGCGAGCGGCATACAGCATCTGAGTTTAAGTGACATCTAATCGGTAAGTCCGTTTGAAGCATGGCTAACACATTAAAGTTTGATAGTATATACTGCATATATTCATTGATGCTTCAGAAACAAAGTATAGTATTTTCTATTGCCATACTTTGAATTAGCCAGCCATGTTTTTCTAAGTATGTTCTCCCTCGTCAAAACTTGGCAATGCATCTTGATTGATGACAGTTCAGTCAGTTTGTGTTGTACTCTGTTTCTCAAAATAATGGCAGTCAAATAGTGAATTGGAAGAAATGTATTAATAGTGAGTTTATGTAAATAACATTACAGCATGATTGTATAGTTTTATTCAAATAAGGTTATATAACGTTAGTAACACTTAACTGAAGCCAATATACTTTATTGTATTTAGAATGTCCTCCCTGTGGACACTTTATTATCTTGAAGGCTACTAAACGTTATTGCTTACTTCTAAGAAGACAGGCAGAAGGTCATGGGATGTGAGGGGAAACGTTTAATGTTCACCACATTGTTGCAGTAACGATGACATTTAAATCGTCTGTTTTTCTTGTGTGACTGTCTTTGTAAAGTGTGACATTTGTAAAGCAGCTTGTGTATCTTGAAAAGCACTATATAAATTAAATATATTAATGCTTTTATGTTCATTGATAATATTCAAAGCTTTCAATTTCAATGATCAAATCTATTCTTGAAAATGTCTTCAGTATTTCTGGGACACAGGGTTTTAGAAGTTGACTGCATATTCTTGTGTCTGGTATTAATCGGAAACTAATCCCTTTGTTAATCTGGTTTTCATGGAAACTGCCTACCCTTTGAAACTCTTTGTATCTGATAAATGTTGCCTCAGAGTTCGGAATTTACCAGTGGGTGTATTTGAATATCAAAATCAGACATCCTCTTTTTCCATTCACCGGGTGGATTAAGGTTATATGATTTAGGTCTGGATTTGTACTTTGATGTATACATTTACTCTTTACTGTTTCCCTGTCCTACTCATTCTGTGCTCTCAGTGAGAACCCCCCCCCCCTCCCATTCACCATTGTTCTGTATCCACAACTACCTCAGAGCTTTATTTTCTCCCCTTCATTCATTCCTTTCTTCCAATAATCCATGCCTGCCTTCTTAGATCTGACCGTGTGATGTCTGGAAAATGATCAAGTATGGTCGCAAGCCTAAGAGGCAGAGGGATCACAACTTGCCAAAAATCACATCTGCTTTTTTATTTACATGACTGGATCATTTATTTTTAAGAGGAGGGTTGAATAGTTTACCTGATGCACAAAGGAGAAAATGTCTATTTCAAATCAACAGGACAAGAGCTGCCAGAATTTATGGAGATGTGACACGGCTATCCTTGTCTTGCTCCTATTGTTTTATAAGGTATGTCACATCAGTTATGTGTCTCCTGAACCCTCAATATCTTCATTAGAATTATTTGGTCATTGTGATACGTATACAATTCAGTGTGTTAAGCAGATGAAAATACGTTGAACCTTACTGCAGCACAGAACAATGCCTAATTAGGCTCATATATTATTTCATATAGTACAAATGACCTATTATCCAAATGTGATTGTATTGTATCACATATATTTTTATGTTAGGGCAAAGACCATGGTCATACCATGTAATTACACAAAGGAATTAGCAACAGCAGCAAATCCCCTAAATCCATTTGATTGAGATTAATTCAATTATTATTTTTTTGCTCTCTATATGGTCCAGAATTCATCTAAAGGATAATAATTTATTTTGCAGTACGGGAACATCATTATTACTTCAATATTGCAATTAATGCAAATACTTTCCAGATTGGGAAATTAAACTTTAATATAGTTATCAATTCAGCACCAAGTCACGTTTTCCTTCTGTGTCGTAAGTAAGGGATAATGTGCAGCTCGGCGGTCATTATGGGGAAAAGAACACCCGACAGGCTGATAAGGGAGTCGATGCAAAGCTTATTACGCGGACAAATACTAAACAAACTAACGACTTGACTCCCCATATTAATTGAAATTATTTGATTGACTCAAAAAAGATCGCATTTCTTCCGCTAAGAAAAAAAAGCTCCATTCCACGGTGCACCAACGGCTGGAACTGCGACAACAACAACTTTACGGCGGCATTGATGGAGGTTTTCTGTAACTGTTCAAGTCTGTTCGCAGTTTCTTATCCAAGTGACAAGTCCTTAAACACTGCAAAGCCCAGACCGTGTTCCTGTTAGTGTTTACTTCCTGCCAGTCTTCTTCTGGTGATTTATCTGATGTCCATCTCTCCGTATTTTAACATCTTTTCCTTTCTCTTTCTTGATCCTCCTTAACAACGGTCAACATAGTCCTTGACAGTGGTCTGTTATACTGGATTAACAACGTGCCACGTGTTCTGAATTGACCAATCAGAATCGAGTATTCATGTAATAATCAGTGATAATGACCGTTTTAAAGGGGAGGATGCTGCACGTTAAAGGAAAGCTTGGACCAAATCTAGCAAATCAAATTGGCAGGTAATTCCCTTTTTTCCTTAACTGAGTGATACAACTCCATCATGTGTCTGTTTTTAACTGTAACAAAGAAAGTTTAAGCTAAACAGGACTGAAAAGGAGGAAAAGCGGGACATAAAGTCACTTTATAATCCAACCCAAAAATCTTACATTCTGAGCAAATTTCCCCAAATTAATTAAATCAGGGAAGTACAACTCATTTCAAGATTCAGACTGTCCATGTGACCATGACTCAGCAATATAAAAACTACAATTATCATTTCAAAATTGAAATATTAATTTTCTGATTGTGATTATCATGATGCTTTCAAATAACAGATTTTAAAGCTTGTAAATAACTTCACATTAGCCTCTAAACAATGCATGGCACTGTATGATAAAGCCCAGTGGAATTTCATAGAAATTATACAGAGGGGGAGGGATAAAAGGAGGAGGGGAGAGAGATAGAGAGAGAGAGACTCAGTCCAGGAAACAGAGGTAGCGGCGCGGTCGAGCACACCATACTGTATCTCCAAGATGATGGACACCAACCGGTGAAGACGTGTTAAAAATCCTTATTTTGATCTGGATTCGTCTGCCTCAAAATAACTGGAAAAGTCGTCTGGAAATGAACTCTGAAGGTGCATATCGGTCTCAGAGCATTAATGATACGGGTGTTCGCTTCTCCTCCTTTCTCAGCCACATGAAAAGTTTGACTGGAGCTGGCTGAAGGGAGGCTACCTGTCTTTCCCATTGACTTTTAAAGTCTGTGTAGTAAAGCAACTGGACTACTGTTTCACAGGACACTGAGGTAAGTGGTGCGTTTTTTCCCCCCTGATGCTCTTGGTTGTCTGATTCATCACACTTCTTTATATTATTCCAGTCGAGAAGATGTTTCAATCTCTTTTTTCACTTAATGTGTTTTGGCTAAATATTTATCTGAAGGCCAATTCCTCTTTAAAGATTTCATTTTCAGGACTTCATCAACTCCAATAACCGCTCTGGAAGATGCACAGGTGACACCATAATAGCTTTTTAACCAATTACGTGCATCTGGAGGGCTGCAAAACCCCGGAACGAGTTTTTACACATTTCTCGTGTGCTTTTGATACAATCCACCCGCTGATCATTGATGACAGACTAAAGGGGAACTTTGTTCTGGAATCCAAACTAATCACATGGATTTCACAAAGTGTGAGTGTATAGACAACACCACGACAGAAGTGAACTTAACATTATTTGGCACCCTATAGGACACTGTTCTCTCACCATTTCTGTTCCCTTAACCATCCGCGAGATTGGTGATGGTATGTTTTCACCTTGCGAGTGTGTGCGTGCGTGCACAGATTGTTGTAACTGCAATAGCGTTGCAACTGTGCAACATGTTGTCAATGTCTTCTTGCTAGCTTCAGAGCTTCAGTGGTAAACATTAAAACTCTGACCTCAGTAATTCGATTTAAAACATATTGATTTACCATGTAATATGGAAAGTTCCCTGTCTATACTGAGGAAATGTTGCTAGAACAAGTTACCCATTTAACATGAAAGTGTAGTGGCTAAAATGACCCATTCCATCATGAGTAAGAGAGTATGAATAAAGAGTTCTCTTTCACCAGTCATTTCATAACAGTGACGGATTAAATGTCCATTGATATAATACTGTAGGTAAACCTGGCGACTCAAAAGAGTATAAACATTGGTGGTACACAAGGGAAAACAATGGAATTCTGCTTCATATTGGCGTGCTTAACGCTGCTGTTAGTCTAATTATTTTAAAGTAGGTCAAACTTGACAAACAAATGGTGATGGTGTTATGTTTGAGTTCTTTTCCTCCATTACAATCACTAACCCGTTCCCCTTTAGCAATTACATTCACTGTTTCACATGACTGTTGGAAATCTCCTGAAGGGGTGGAGAGTCCAGTGTGTGAAATAAACAAGATGAATGAGAGGAGAAGAAAATACTCTTAAAAAAGGGAGAGAAAGAGGACAATAAGGAAGAATTTAAAGTAGGGTCGAAATAAGGGGAAAACATCTTCTCATTTGTCTCCATATTTGTGTAATGTGACAGTCTTTGATAGGGCTTTAGGGTGTGTTTACAAATGATCAATTGCAGTTCATTCAAAGCTCCAATCATTAAATATCCACTTTTCTGTGCCAGTTTAATAAAATGGCCTCTATGTTCAATTGGATCCATTACCAAAAATGCCCAAACCTCAGTGACTAAAAATATGAAATATAAAAGCACCTCTGGAAAACATTTACTATGAAACCGCTGCTATCAGGAAGTGTTGATCTCGCATACGCAATAAATAATATAGTTTCTAAGGAAGCATTGAACTCTATTGTCATTGATGAAGTATATCACCTTTTTTTCCCCCTAGATTAAGCGACTTAGTTGATGTATCACGTAATGGTGGAAAAGTCTGTATGACCGTAGAGGTTGAGAGTTGGGTTTTAGTGTCATTGTTGTTGCATGCTTGATGATTCTTGTATGGTTTTTCTTGATTTTCTTTGTGAGTTAGCTGTTTCCGAATGCAGTGTTCAATGTGAGGATTGATTTGGTAAATTACCGTTTTTTGAAACATGCGCTGTTGGGTGTTTTGTAACAAAGTCCGAAGACATATAGATGGAAACACATATTGCACAACTCGTAGTAAAAGTGGATGAGAAAGCCCTAAAAAGTAAAAGTACATGTACTGTACATATTCCAACTATTGTTTAGTTTTTACAAATACAATTTAAAGGTGAAACTCTTTACATAAACTATATATTTATTTCATTATGTCTTAATATTTATGTGACTTGCACAAGTCCAAAACGTTTTATTTCCTAATATCAGTCACACTTGTTATCCAGCCAATAAAAAGATACAAAATGGTAGTTTCAATACATTCTGTTGATGAAAAGCCCAGCTCAAAAGCCCAGCTCAATTAAATGGCACAATCAGATCTGCTTTTGATGAACATAAGCCACGATCCCATTTTTTGCCTTCCTCTCATTAGCAGATTTCGAGACAAAAGCTAATTGATGCTAGTATCTGTAAGTCAATGAATTTAAACTAACCAGTATTGATGGGATTCTAACACATATTTTCACACTGTTTACAAAAACTTTCACTAATGGTGAGGAACTATGGCTTTAAAAAGCAATAGAAGTTTACCATAATATTCTTATTGCCAATCAAACTATTTTCTGTATCATTTCAGGATTAAGATTATGGTTTTACCACACTTAATACCCGGGTTCATGCTTCAAAGTATTCGGTCACATGCTGTCAGTTACTGACCGAACAACAACAAAAAATATGTAGTTGTGAAATGTTGGAATGTTTAGCTCAGTTTTTGATACTTTGTCTAAAAATGGTTAACTGGAAATGAAAACCTATTGTTCTGAAAAAGGACACACATCATCTGTGTTATTACAATGTTTAGTTATAAGTGTTATAACTCGTAAGATCTTCAGACCACATACAGGGACTGTTGTGTGTGTGTCTGTATCCCCACTGCTGGCTGCTGCAGACATGTTTCTGTTTTTGAGCTGAGGATGAGAAGTGGGTCACATGCTTGAATTATCCATTTGCAGGGTTGCATGCATCAGTGCCAAGAAATTGCATTGCGTGGGAGACTACTGCTAAGGAGACATAGAGACGTTTCGTGAGGATGGAGGTGGGAGCTGAGCAAGGACGGGCACAGGGGAATGGACGCAGTGCCGCCGCAGCCGGAAAGCCCCACAGCTCTCCCTGCAACAGCCTGAAGGTACACAAATGTGTAGAATAATGGAACTGCAGCTGACACATGTTTCTCTTTGATATGCTGTTTGTGTGCTGGCAAGGGATCACATGTTGTCTTTGTTCGTATGCTACATAACCAAATTACAGTCCAACAAGTCACTTCCACAAGGATGATGTGTGTCCTTGATGGGTACTGTTTTAAACAGGAGACCTCTGTCCTAATACGCAGGCATTTGTAGGATGTCACATGAAATTAAGAAGCTTCTATTAAACAGTACACTTAGTTATCTAATACAAGGGCTTTGCACTAATTAAACGCATTTGCAAGTATACACAGGGCACTACATACTGTCTATGCAGAATAAGGGGCATTATGTGCTCTTCACATATATCTTTACTTTTAAACGGTAATGCTATTTGTTGGAGCAGAGCTGTTGATAGGTGGGAGCTAACTATGTGACGTCTCTATTTACTTACTCTACTGGATTTATTATTGAAGCTACTTCCTTAGTTTTATAGAATATGTGTCGGCTGTTCAAGGCCAACAAGTCTATCAACCTGTGGCTAATGGTAAAAAATAAATATGTCTACACTCAGTTCCAGGAGGAGTACAACATACACATCAACTGATATCATCAGTTTGCCAACCCCCTGTCCAGATTTTTTGTTAAGAGGAAATCTGTCTATTGGAACTTATCTTGTTAGCACTTTAATATAGGGCCTTGCCTTCTGCCAAATTAATTCTAGTAGAAAGTGAGGCTGTAAAGTACTGATGATTTCTTTCTAGATTGCAGAATTAAGTATGTTTTTTACTTACAAATCAATGAGACATGAGGCAGTTGTTTTTTCTGGTAGTCCTAGAAGAATGTAGGTTTTTACACATTTTAGCTAATGTAAGCATATGAAGGGCACACAGTCAAGTTGCTTACTTTATAAGTTTTCTTTTTCAAATTATATTTTTGGGCATTTGATGTCTTTTAGGATAAAGATGGCAGGAACAAAGAGGTCAGAGAGCAAAACATGTACACAGTGATGAAAATTGAACACCTAGGCCACAAGATGCATCATTACTTTCTTTTCATTTTGTTACTGATACACCATTTTTATTGTGCACCATTGTTTTTTAATTATCAAATGTGACTAGAATGTCAGATTCTGAATATCTACAAAGATGGTACATGAATTGTAGAGCACCTTAAACATATCAGAATATAGGATAATACAATTTTAGTTAACAGTTTTTAAAATGTATTCATTTGAAATGGCTTTTTCAAATGAACTTGTAATAGGGAAGCAAATGATGTGCCACAGCCTCTGTATTATGTTCAGGTGGTAAAATTGTAGCTAAAGTGTTTTCGATTAAAAAAAGGAATCTCAGATCTCCTCAAGAATCCCTCTGCCATCCCTATTTGAAGCCTTATGATTCATCAGGCAACACCACATCTATCATCCTAACAAGTTACAGTAAAATCTAATGCTAATCTAAACCTTTGTTTTCTTGAAGATTCTGGGTCATGCAGAGATAATAACTCTTGAATTAAGAACACTTACGCTAATGGCTTTCTACTTCAGCAACTACTTCTATTATTTTACATTAATACTACTATTGTGTCCTCAGTTGCCATAGTGAACATTTCACAATGGTTATCACGGTTTCTTTCTCAGAAAATGAGGCAGAACATAATGGGAATCTTATAAATAGACCACCTCAGGCTTTTCTTCTTTCTCTTTTATTTCTTCTACCTCAAAAAACCTTCTAACAAATTAAACGAGATCAGACACTTAGACATGAAAGTAATGTGAGACAATGGTGTTCAAGCAGCTTATCACAACAGACACTGTAGTGGCAGGACAGACTTATGTTTCTTCTCAGAAATGTTTGGGTTCCTGACCGGCTGGGGCATGGCACAGCCCGTTTTAACTCTAATCTTGTGCTAAATGTTAGTCTCTTTTTTTTTGGTAATTCATCCAATAACACTAGAACTTAATTATTATGTCCACGGTTTGGTTTTAATTCAAAGTTATTATTTGTGTCTGTCTTTAAATACCATCTTAGTTCTCCTTTAATCGTATAACATTATGTATTGTATGATAAATTATTTTTCTACATCACTTTGACAAATAAAAGACAAATGTGTGTGTGTGGCAGAGTGCTGGTGTTAATCTAAGCACATTAGGTGAATGAGATCAAAAGCTCAGAACAAAAGCAGGTCACAGGGCATGAGGACATTTTTAAAGAGTCTTAATGTGTATCCCTTTTGACTGATTATTAAGCACAATGAGGCCACTGCTCGTTTGGCACTTTGAAAAAAAGAATTAAAATAACAGAATGAAAATGTCACAATGCATCCCATTGTTGCAATTCTCAATATGGCCAAGACCTTTCTAGGAAAACTTAGATCATTTATCATCAATTTATTTTGGTTTAATCACGATTTTTCTCGATAATGAAAGTAATGACTACCAACCAGCAGCTTGTTAGCTTCGCTTCGCTTAGCACAAATACTGGAAATGGGGTCAAACAATTAGCTTGGTTCTGATCAAAAGCAAGATCTTTTTATTTCTGTCGACATTTTTTAATCCTCCTCTAATTTATAAATCTTGAATGCATTTCTGAGAATTCCACTACAAATCATTCACAAAAAGATATGTGAGGAAAATGTATGTGATGGGATGACTTGTTATTGTTGTCATCAACGCTAAGAGGTTGCAGTGCATCAGTAAAATAGTCGGTGTCATCTGTCATTAGAGAGCAGAAGTTGAAACATACAGTAACATATCTTTGATATTTCAATTATTATATTCCATCCATCACTAATAGGCTATGTTACAACAGACAACACTCTAGAAACTACTGTAGGTGAACAGATTGAGTCAACTCAAGCGTATTGAAAACAAACAGCATTACAATTACAAAAATATACATATAGCCAACTTAATTCTTACTGATAAACATAAAGGAGTTTGGAAGAAAGCAACCACTGGATTATTATAATTCTTATTTAGATAATCTTTATGTAAATGTCTTTACCGTAAACCTTTTCACCCCTCTAAAACTAGTATGCATGATTGTTTGCAGTTCAACCCCCCGGGAAGTACACATATGATGAGTTACTTTCATTAATGCCCCGCAGCTTGCTCTGATGGTGAGCATGGTCTCAACTCTGTTTGCATAGATCCCATTTTATTGTGTAAATGGAAACTTTGTAAGAGGAGAGAAAAAGGCATTAGACATAATCTCAATCTCTTAATCTCACAACTTTTGTCAAGCATGTAAGAGAGGCTCCTGCTCAGAGCTTCTCTCTCTCTCTCTCTCTCTCTCTCTCTCTCTCTCTCTCTCTCTCTCTCTCTCTCTCTCTCTCTCTCGCTAATGTGGTTTTATCAGCACTGGCAGTATAGTCAGCTGCTTCCAATTCACTACCACTATGGTCAAAAGGTGAATCTGTACCCTAAAGCTGGTTAATTGCTGTTTTTTTGGAGTGATTTGTTTTGGGACATGGTGATGGATAATAATCTTTCCAGCCATTGTTCTGTCTATGACCATGTATGTCTCTGCCAGATCATGTGTGTAATGTGACTCTCATGTGTGCTGCTTTTCTCACGTCAGTATGGAACATCACCATGACTAGGGCCACAAATGATTACTTATTGTCGTGGTGTTTTAGTCCTTTCCTTTTCGAATTAAAAGGCCACTCTCGGGATGCCGGGATTTGTGACGCGCTTCTCTTTCCCCCCCAAAAAAACACGAACCGAGATCATCGAGTTGAATAAGATTTATTTGGTTGATCAAACATTGATCCATTTATGTATCCGGCTGTATTCATTGAAATATAAACCAAAATCCGACCTACACTTTGTGTTCATCTCATATCATCCCCTCCCACTACTTAGCCTCAACTTATCTAGACCAGGTTATTTCAGATCCTGATACAGAGGCTGGCACTTGTTAATTAATGAACGTCAGACAAGTGAAAGTAGGGTAATGAGCTGAGTTCATGCAGAGGAGCAACTGTAGAGATACCACTCAAGGGCTTCTTTTTTGTGCATAGTGAACAGATAGCAAGTGTAAACACCACACTATGATTACTTCTATAATGAGGTTAAAACACTGCTTGTATTTAATTTAATGCCTTTCTTCGTATCTTTCTCTCTCCCTTCCTCATCCCCCTCTCTTCTCCCAGATGTTTCTGGTGGCTTTGTCCTTTGCCTATTTTGCAAAGGCTCTGTCGGGGAGCTACATGAAGAGCACAATAACTCAGCTGGAGAGGCGCTTTGACATCCCGAGTTACCTAATAGGCGTCATTGACGGGAGCTTCGAGGTTGGTGAGTAGGCCTGACACAGTCACTGCTGTTATTTTGTTGTTGAGTTCGCTGTCTCCGCTTCATGGGCTCCCCTCCCTTCTCTCTTTCTGTCTTTGGTACAACAATATGAATGGGTCACAGAGGTAATCAAGCTGCAGATAAAGGATTCATCAGGCTTCTAAGAAGAGGACATAAGGTTGTGTGTGTGTGTGTGTGTGTGTGTGTGTGTGTGTGTGTGTGTGTGTGTGTGTGTGTGTGTGTGTGTGTGTGTGTGTGTGTGTGTGTGTGTGTGTGTGTGTGTGTGTGTGTGTGTGTGTGTGTGTGTGTGTGTGTGTGTGTGTGTGTGTGTGTTTGTCATGTGCGTGCGTGCGTAGTGAGTCATGGTGTCAAGCAGGGACATAATGGGTTCTAACCTCTCTTTTTGCTGCAGATATCTGATATCCGACTTAAACTTTGTGATGTTTTGAATAACTTAAAATGCAATAACTTCTCTTTACTTTGACTTTATTTTGACCCAACCCCCAGTAATATACTCAATCAGCTGGCACATACCGGGTTTTATCGGAAATGGGAATCAGCTCCAAGCAGACAGACCCTTAGAGCAATACCAAAATAATTTGTTACAACACAAACTGCTTTGCTGTGTGCAGACATTCAGATACATGATCAGATTCACCCTTTATTTGCATGTCCAACTATTTTTTTCCACACTGGAGATGTTGGTTCTTAAGGGCAGGCATGTTTTTCATTACAAAATGAAGTGCATGGTAAAAAATGAAAATAAAACACCCAAAAAAAAACAATTTTCCAAATTAGAGTTTATGGACTAACGTGAGGAAATGGCCAATATTATCATTACATTTTGACTCTTCGCAGATACTTTATCAATATCCATGTAAAAATGGCTCATTACTAGGAGATTTGCTGGTCAGAATTGCCCAGAATATGGGATTTTGAAACATTGACTCACGAAAGAGTGAGTCATATGTTGAATCAGGTTTTACTTTTCCTTTGTATGATACTAATTTCCGGTTTTCAGGTACCACTTTTCATGTGGAGTGTTGTCTTAACTATACCAAGTTGGACAATACATAGTATCAGAGTTTGACTGAAATTATTTGACCCAACCACAAGTTTAATTTTGCTTATGAGAAAATCTGGTTTGCAGCACAAGTACATAACTACTATACATAATGTATGTAACCTTTTGTTTATCTTAACACTGAAAAATTCTTGATGACATTTAGCTAAGTATATTCAGACTGCACTGTCCCCATTTTCTAGGCCAGTTATATAAGGCTGGTACTTTCAGCTAAAGGGTCTCTTGTATGTTAAAATTTACACAAAGCTTACAGTAAGACCCAAAGAGGCATGATTCATACGACCTCCACTATCAGCCATTATACAAGGCGTTGGGCACATGGTGACATAAAAGTAGTGAAAAATAATTAACATTTTCGTGCATTATGGCGTAGTTTAAAACCTGCTTTTACTCTGATTGAGGTGGGGTATATCTGCCGGACAATCTCCATTCATTCATATCTCTCCATCTCTCTGTCTCCCGTGAAAGTTCTCTCTCACGTGGCCTAGGCAACAAGCCTTTTCTATAGGACTGTTGCCAGGGTAACATAGAGGCAGAGCAGGGCAGTGTGAAGAGGTAGGAAAAAGGGAGAGGAAAGTGTAAGGGGAAAGGGAGGAGAACAGAGCAGGTAGAAGACAACGGGTGAGAAGGGAGAAATAAAGATGCTTGAAAAGGAGGAAAGACAGTATAGAGTGCTAATAATGGATAACGAGCACAAAACACGTTGTTGTTCTTACACATTTACAGTGAAACCAATGTACATCAAAATGAAAAAGTACAAAAAAAAAAGGAACATACAAAATCATCATGAAGGAAAACAATGACGTGTTTTAATGGAAAGAAAGAAATCTCCTGTTACAGGACAATCCTCAACTCCTCTTCCATGTAGAGAATTACATGCAGAATACTATCTAAGATACAATCACTACTCAAATTCCTTATTACCACAACAGAAAGTTGACAAGGTTTCACAATTACATATACTTATAACTATTAACATTATTTAAGTGCTGCTCTGTCTCTGCATCTCTCTTTCTCTCTCTCTCTGCCTCTCTCTCGCTCTCTCTCTCTCTCTCTCTCTCTCTCTCTCTCTCTCTCTCTCTCTCTCTCACATGACAACAGCTGAAGGATTGTTGGAAGGTCTGACGTCATCTCATCAAATTAGCCTTTTACAACATGGCTTGAGTTTATCTTTCTAGGCCAGTTTTCCATCTCGTTATAACATCAAAGTTACCACGTTGCTTATAATAGACAAAATGTGCTAAAAGGTGACTATAGAGAAATGGCCATGTTCCCACATTGTTTTATTTTCATGCCACTGGGCACATTTACAGCTACATGCTCCAGATAATAATATATATTTTCTAGGTAATGCATCTGTTGCACACTTGGACACAAAAGGGACTTCCAGACGTGCATGAGTTTAAAATTGTTCTTTACTTCTTTTCGTTCTGGAAATACAGAAACACAAGCACATCACTTCAACGCAGCTGCATACTGTCGCCTAGGTCTAATGAGTGACGCACATTATCAACATTCACCAGCACTCTTAAACTTGCATAAAACATAAAATATCACATGTCCGCTTGCATTAACAACCAGCAAAACACACATTCAGTCTGACATTATTCTGCACAAATACACAACTTATACTCTAGCAAGCTACAAGAGGTTACAGGCTTGGACATTTAGGGAAAATAACAGTTTTGGATATACAGTATGTATGTTTTTTTTTAGCTTTTCCATTGTGTTTCTATGTGTTGCTAGAGAAAGCATTTATAAAGCACTTATGTATATTTACAAACGTATGTTTCATTTGATTACACACATTTTGAAACAACACCATACGGAGCCAGAGGCTTGATTATGGACAGCGTCACAACAAGCAGTATGAATCAAAGGTTCTGTTCCTTCTCAACATGACTTTCTTTTGCTCAAACCCTTGCATTTTCTTTATTTTCATGCTGTGGAGATGTAATATAGCACTCTGAAGCCCTGGTATTTCTGTCTGCCTCTCTCCTCCCAGGTAACCTGTTGGTGATAGCTTTTGTCAGTTACTTTGGGGCCAAGCTCCATAGACCAAAGATCATCGCAGTAGGTTGCGTCCTGATGTCTATTGGCACCTTCATCATCGCTTTGCCTCACTTCATCATTGGACGGTGAGTCTAAGATATGATGCACAAATTCCATGCTGTACTTGCTATGGCACTGTTATTTGGTCACTGTTATTTATTTATCTCTAGGTCGAGAACTCTTGCTGTTCCAATGATCTTTTTTAAGTTATGAATTCTCTTTTCAGTAGGATTTACAAATGGTATCCTATAACCAAGTAGAATGAGTATTTCACCTCTGTTCCATTTGTGTTTTGCATACAGCTACCAATATGAAACATCTGTGCGGTGGGTAGCAAACTCAACACTGAACCCCTCTCCTTGTCCAGTGGGCTCTCCGGCAGACTTACCTCAAGATAGAAAACTGCCTCATATGCCAGCCACAGGTGACCACTTACTGTACACACATACACACTAGTGTCCACAAGTACATTTGTCTGATTACCCTCATCTCCTTCACATACCCTCCAGGTTGTGAAGGAGACTCAAACCTTTCAATGTGGATCTATGTGCTCCTTGGAAATGTCCTGCGGGGGATTGGAGAGACACCTGTTCAGCCACTTGGGATCTCTTATATAGATGATTTTGCTTCTGAGGAGAATGCTGCGCTATATGTTGGTAAGGAACTTAAAAAAGTCAAAACCCTTTATCATTGATGATATTCAATGCACATAAGCTGCAGAATGGAATCTCTTAAATACCACCAAAAATAAGCAATAAACAGACGTGTTGGGTAACATTTTGTAGACCAACCAACCATAAGTGATCCATAAAGGTGCTTGTCGCAGTTAAAAGGGCCTCACTTGATGTAATAACATTGTTCAGGACAGTTTTGTAGGCAATGTATATTTCCAATGAAAATCGGCAACACAGCACACTGCTGAAACACCACAGAAAAAAGGAATCTAAAAACTAAAACTCATAAGTTTCCTTTTGTACATTCACAATTTTCTACCACACAAGATTCCCAAGGAGTGCCACTATGGTCGATCCTTGGACCATTGCTTTTTAATCCATACATGATCCCACCAAGTAATGGATAAAAAAATCACAACAATTCCTTTGTTTTATACACAGACAACACAAAGATCCTAGCCTTATTGTCATCCTGATAAAATTCACTGCAAACTTTAATACATTTAATAGTTAATATGAATAAAACAAAAAATATTCTTGAAGGTCCCAAAAAACGTCCTACATAATCCACAAAACTATCAGCAATGTTGCTCTTTGTTAGTTAACATCCAAGTCTCACATTAAATTTGAAGTAAATTAATTGGACTGTAATTTCCGAGTAAGTCTTCTTACTCAGGTATCAGCAAGGGGGGTAAATCCCTTAGGTGTTTTCCTAAAATAGATGAGTATTATTGAAGAAATGGAGGCTTACTAAATAAGTATTTCCCCCAAAAATAAAGCAGATTTAAAACAAGTATACCGTATAGTGTAGATCCATACGTATGTGAAATGTGTTGTGTGTATCAGTTGTTAGTACAGATAGCTAGACTCCTAACCAGTTTGTGTGTTGTGTGTCTCTGTCTCTTTTTGTGTGTTTGCTGTTTTCCTAGGCTGTGTGCAGACCATTTCCGTCGTTGGACCTGTGTTCGGCTACCTATTAGGCTCCCTTTGTGCCAAAATCTATGTGGACATTGGATTTGTAAAAATGGGTGTGTTTAATCACAAGTAGATGTCTAGGTCTCTTAAGGCCAGAATTTGCAATCCGTCTAGACAGAGTTGATGTCATTAACTGTATCACCATGGACTCACAAAGAGCTCATGTGACGGCTGGAAACCATATGTTTTCTTTGCATCTTATGGAAGCATCTCAGAGAACGGTTTCTTCTGTATGTTTTAATTACCCCTAGAAGACAGAGACACTGTAATAAAAGTAACCAGATTTAGTTATGGAAAGCCACTGAATATTCAGTTTTTCACACATTTAGTCAGATGTATTTTGTCGAAAATCTATTCTAACAATAATGAATTGTTAAGCTACACTACTGTGGAGTAACCGGTGCTTCCTCATTGGTAACTTTTTATAATTGATTTAATTATAAGTGACACCTTGGCAATTTTAAATAAAAAAAGAGTAAGACAAATAAAATAAAATAAATATATATATACAATTGTTTAACAATAATTACAGGAGCAAAGGTAATGGTACTGTAAGTGTAATAAAATACATTTTGCTGATTTTTTTTTTCAATTGTAATGAATACATTTGACATTTGAATAGATAAGAGACATTGGTAATCTTATTGTTAAAACCAAGCTGAAATCAAAAAGTCTGCTTCAAAGAGAGGCTTTTATTCATAAAACTGAGGCATGATATTATCAGATATCACCTGCGTCATATGTATGCCTCCGAGACTCAGAACAGGTGTACAGGATTAGCATCAATACGCTAATGAACAAAGCATGACGAGGGTTAGAAAGAACTAAGCTACAATCAAATAGAGTGCAGCAAACAGGAGAATAGAAAAGTAGCAGAAAAAAAGAACCAACGTTAGAAAAGAAGGAAAAGGTGTGAAGAAACAGAGGAAAAGGGGATGTGAACAGCAACATACAAAGTAATAAAGTCAAAAGTCCGAAAAAACTGTTAATAAACCACTGAAAAAATGTTACTTGAATGATAAAGAATATACAAAAATAACAGCTAACCCAAGATATCAAGTGTGCAATAATGCATGCCTGTTTGCACTCACTGACCGATGTTACAGAACAAAAGAGTTCCCACTACAAACCTCCATCAGGCTATTTATTTCAGTTTTCTGATAGCCTCTGTTTAGCCTTCTTGGAAAAGTTGCCATCAGTTCTCAATAGGCTACATTTTTGGGGGGGTGTTATTTAATCAACTAGAGGGACTTAATCAGGCTTTAGATACCATTCAAAAGAATGTATATAAACTGCCAACTACATTATAAAATTATCCAGATCAGCCTTAAAGGATTTGTGTTGAAGTGTATTACTGAGCATTGATTACATCTCATGTCTCCCTACATAGAAACTATCACCATCACCCCATCAGATGCCCGCTGGGTGGGGGCCTGGTGGCTGGGCTACCTCATAGCTGGCTTCATCACTCTGCTGTCTGCCATCCCATTCTGGTTTCTGCCTCGTTCGCTGGACATTCCCGGGTCCCAGGGCTCAGAGAAGTGCACACCAGAGGAGACGAGTTTCATTAAAGACCCTCATAGTGTAAAGCACAAGTATCCTACTGACCAAAATACTACTTTCATAGAGATGGCCAAAGGTAAGTATCCACCAAGTTTCATGGATATTAAGCGATTTCTTTCTCTATAATCCTGCTGATAAACAGACAGACAAACCAAAAAACAAGAAAACACATAACCTCCACTACAGATTTTACATGATCAGCGCTTTAGATTCCCTGAGTGGTCTCGTTGTTGATACATATTAATGGATTAGCTGTTTTACAAGTGTAAAGCCCCTAAATGATTACTGGGCTGTAGAAATAAATGGCTGCAAACACTTAGACTACACATTTTTCCCGCTATGGTATTCTACAAAGATCACAACACTCACCATATTAATAAAATCACAATGATAGTCTTGTTATAGGAGCTTAAAAATGTAGGGATATTTACAAAGGTTGTTTTAATTGAAATGTTTTACCATGCATTGTTTATATCCATGTTTACTTACTAAGAGTCTTTTCTACTGCCTTTCTTCTCAATCAGCTGTATAGATGAAACCAACAGCAGGATGTGAATTGTTTTGACTAAATCTCCACACACACCTAAAAACACAGTATTCCTAGTTCCCCATTTCCACAGGCTACCCTTTAATTTGAAGTCACCAAACATTTTCAAATCCAAAACTTACATTTTGTCCTGCTGTCACACGTAAGCCATGTAGTCATACCACTTATCAGAGAGTGTTACAGCCATTTCTTACTATTACATACATTTCATTATTATTATTTGCATATATTTTCAGGCAGGTCAACAAAGATTTATATTTCTCTGCAGACTTTATTCCAACCCTGCGAACTCTGCTGGGAAACCCTGTATACTTGATCTACCTGTGTGTGTCAATCATCCAGCTGAACTCCCTTATCGGCATGGTAACCTACAAGCCCAAGTACATCGAGCAGCACTTCAGGCAGTCAGCATCAAAGGCCAACTTTCTCATGGGTACGGTATATGTAATTTGTGTCACAAACTATTCCTTAACCTTTTATAATGGTAGTCTTATTGTAAAGTGGAACCAATGTTCTCATAAGTAAGAGACATTAGTGTTAAATGTAATTGAGATAGTATTAAAAAAAGATATGCTAGCAGAGATGCTTTAGCACACTATGATGTCCCAACTCCTCTCCCCAGTTGATGCATGTCTGGTAATACGACCTTGGTAAATAGCACATAACAGACCAAGGGAACGCCTTTCCGACTGTTTCACACTTGATGGGGGCAATATCCATTGGATGTGTCTCGTTAGATCAATTCAATTCTAGTTTCTGTACACAGAATACATGTTTATTAATCAAAATACATGTTGATTAATCAAAACATGTGGGGTTTCTTTTCATAAATCATCTCACCTTCAGGGCACCATTACATTTTATAATGGAAGGTTTGGATTGTTTTCTTAAATAAAGGGGGTTGTCGAGGTTCTCTTTTGGCCTACTAACCAAAACAGCTGCACTGAAAAGTGCTTTGCATATGAAATGAAATATCTAATGTTGGTGATAACGTAAGATGAAAGTCTTTACGTTTATGTGGTCTCATCAAAGGAGGTGCCTGCATGGCCTAGACTTGCTGCATATGAAAGAGAATGCAATATTAGTGACCAGAGCAAATGACATGGGTGTAGATGAAAGACCATGCCTTCACATTGATGTCAAATGAAGGTAAGAGAAAATAGACTGAAAAAATAAAAAGCAGACCTTTCCTTTGATCAAGGCAACTGGAATATGTGTAGTCCTATGTCCTTTTCTGTATTAGCAAGAAGGAAAGATGATAGCCACCTTTGAAACAATGATATATCATATATTCTGTCTTTGTTTGAATCCAGATTTATCATTTCCGTGAAAATGTATGTTGTATGTTGCTGATTCTCTTGCTCTTAGGTGTGATTAATATCCCAGCTGTGGCCCTGGGGATGTTTTCTGGAGGTTTACTGATGAAGAGGCTGAAGCTGAACATCATGGGAGCAGCCAGGTTTGCTTTCAGCACATCTCTGATCGGTTACATACTGTCGCTGTTCTTCTTTGCAATGAGCTGCGAGAATGCTAAGGTAGCCGGAGTGACACTTCCATACAACAGGTTAGTCATGGAAAATTACTTTGTATGTTGGAGTTACTATTTTCAAAGTATATAAGATTACAAATTGAGTAACAAACATTAATGGTATTTATCTAATAGACAGGTAATCAATTACCATACCCTGAATGCACCTCACAAGTTTCTAGTTTCAGCTATTTTTAAAGTTTAATCCTGGATAATACACTTTAGAAATATTGAATTGATTGAACACCATCTCTTTTCTCACCAAATTCTTTTAAGATGTGACATTTGGGAGAGAAAACTAAATTAAGATTAAAATAAATAAGGATTATCTCTTTAAGACACATTTTGTATTTCAATTCTCTCAAAATGTCTAGTGCCATAATAATACATTTTCCTTTTAATTGTACTTTTTTTCTCACTCTCTCTTTTCCAGCTTGGATAGCATATCTTATGATAAACACTCAGTGTTCACAGCATGCAACTCAGACTGCTTTTGTTCTGCAAGCGACTGGGACCCAGTTTGTGGAGAGAATGGCATCACATATGTTTCTCCCTGTCTCGCTGGCTGCGCCAACTCTTCTGGCTCAGGGAAGAACACAGTAAGTGGACAAGGTACTCAAACTATAATACAAATCGACATTTCAATTCTGTTATCTTAAAACATAGTATTATGTTGGATTCCCAGCAGAACTTCGGCTTGTTGACAATATTGGTACATGCCTAAACACGAACATGATGTGTAATCAAATTCAAATTGTTGCCATGAAGTTTTGTTTGAATGTAAATGTTATTGTCCGATCCAGGGAGCCATCACCAGTCCTCTGTAATGTGCATGATTTCCAAACAAAAACGAAACATTGGCTATTTTTCAAGCTTATAACTGAGAGGGTTATACATACAGTGTATCACTCACATGATTATTAGCGATAGATTTTTTGATCAACGGCCATATATGTGAGGTTTGTAGATAGGACATGAATTGCTTTGTTTATATGTGTCGACGGCCTGCTATACTTGGTCATGTGTGTGCATGTCTACCCAGGTCTTCTCTAGCTGTAGCTGTATTGGAGTGGCTGGTAATTTTACGGCCAGCACGGGGCAGTGCCCTGAGAAGGATGACTGTGACAGGATGTTCCCGTATTTCCTGGCCCTCTCTGTCGTCACTTCCTTTATCATCTCCCTTGGGGGCACACCAGGCTACATGTTTCTCATAAGGTCAGATATATCACGGAAAAAGTCACAATATAGTATGTAAAAAAAATGGGTTATGGTGTTTGACTTTTTATCTGTGCCTCTCAGGTGTGGCTCATCATGCTGGTGACCTGGATCACCTGAAACACAGATTAAGAGCCAACAACCAGAGAACACAGACAGAGACCCCTAGTGGAGTGGAGAGGGTTGTAACAGTTAGCAACAGGTGTTTTCATTTGAGAACCCCTGGAATAGTACCGCAAAAAATAGGGTCATAAAAATAAAACAAATCAGTATAGTACATCAAAAAGATAATAATAAATGTCATGAATATTGCAGTATTCCCAAACTATTTCATAAAAATGTCACAAAAAAGTTGTAAAATAGCAAATAATACATTTTGTTAATGCCATATTATACTTTCAATCCAGTACCATTCAATGAATGTATCCCTTCATGAAATAGTGATGCAACAAGCATGGTTTATATAGGGTGTATATTGGTTAACCACATTTTTTCTACTAGTTTCTACTCTTTTCATTAAATGAAGGAGTAAGACAGGAGCTTAAGTAAATCTATAATGGGATCTTCTGTCCTGTGGATATGTAAACTTGTTTTCTAAATAGTCTACAATTTCTCTTGATGCAGGTGCATCAGCCCACAGCTGAAATCCTTGGCGTTAGGTTTCCATGCTTTGGCAACTCGTACCCTTGGTAAGTCCACTAAAAAAAGATCCTCTCTTGAGCAGGCCTAAGATGCAACCGCTGTTAGTGTGTTAGCATCGGTTTGAATCCTTTTCCATCTTTCTTCCCAATATTCCTGCCACTTCAGATACACTCAAAGATGTGTGTTGCTAAAACTTAAACCTTTATTCCGACTGCTCTGAACAGTGGAATCTGTTGTGTTTTTGGTCTCACAGCGGGGATCCCAGCACCCATCTACTTTGGAGCAATCATTGACACCACATGTCTTAAATGGGGTCAGAAGAGGTGTGGAGGTATAGGAGCCTGTAGAATCTACAACACCACTGCATACAGGTAGTATACTCTGTTCAAGCTTTGCTAATATTTCTATTTATGCGTTCGTGTTTTATTTTTCAGGCTCAGAGTTTTTTAAATATTATATTGCATTGACAAACAATATGACATTTGTAACTGATTTGGACAAAAACTGAGCCCCTTGATATTGCAAGATTTACATAAAGGCAAATTATGAACCAACTTTGAAATGAAAAAGATTGTGTTGCAATCCGTGCCGCAAAGCTGGTTCCTATTCTATTATATCTCTGTCTGTAATGCATTTTTGTTGGAGTAGCTTCAACTTGTCCCTATTTGATTCGATTCATGCTCCCTCTTGAAGTCATTCAATCCAATCTGAACACAAACATATTTTACACATAAAGTATTAGCGCATAATATTGTGACATTGTTGCCCTCAATAACCATCCGCAAATAAATGTCCATAGGTTTGCTTTAAAAATCATTTAAAGAAAACAATCCTTAATTGCAGAAATGTCCTCAGAATTGTCACGTTTTAAAGTTTTCTTCAGTGTCAAAGTAATTTGGATTTGGGGGCGGCAGTGGTTCAGTCAGTAGGGACTCGGTCTTGGGACCGAAGGGTCGCTGGTTCACGTCCCGATCGGACCAAAAAAAAATATGGAGTGAGCTGGTAGCTGGAGAGGTGCCAGTTTTCCTCCTAGGCCACTGCCGAGGTGCCCTTGAGCAAGGCACCTAACCTCTATCTGCTCCCTTGGCGCCGGGTACCTGGCTGCCTCTCTGCTCTGCCATCTCTCCTCTGCATGTGGTTGTGTGTGCATGTATATCCTCTGTGTGTTTAATGTGTGTCAACACAACAGAGTAGAGAAAGCAATTTCCCTGTGAGGGATTAATAAAAGTATGTCTTCTTCTTCTTCTTCTTCTTCTAATCATGTGATAGTCTGTTTGCACATGGGTTCATCATACTTATCTACGGTATTCCAACATGTCCGGGGTCCTTTCCTTTTTTTCTCCCCTTTCCATTCAGTCCATCACAGTAATACATGTGATTTTACCTCTTAACTTCTCAGGATAGCATACCTGGGTCTGACGCTGAGCCTACGGACTGCCTCGTTTATTATTTGCATCCCGGGCTTCATTCTGCTCAGTCAACAGCTGAGGAAGGAGGAAAGAAATGCCATCCATGGAGTGCTGGCCAATGGTGGAACAGAGCTGGAGGAAGAATTTGTTATTTCTAATTCGGACCAATCACAACAAACTGCAGACAACACCACAGACAGGGAGACAAGGCTGTGACAGAACTGAACCCGCTTGTCTCCTACACACAAACATCACACACCCACACATGTGTATGTATTTAAGAATACATTTACACTGACAGTATGTCCAGTGATACTGTATGCACACACATTTAAATGAGATTTGCAGGGAATCACATGTTGTATCCAATCATCTCATATAAAGCAATTCTATATTTGTACTACTACTGGTCATATGAAGGCTTTGTGAATTTGACAGAACCTTTGATATAACTTAACTATTTCTTGAATGTACTGTATATGCTGTTAATATTTTTCTCAAAAAGAAAAATAAACTATATTTTTGGGGGTTTGAATGGCGGCACAAGATAAGATGGAACATGTGATTTGTACAGACTACTACAAAGAATTGTATGATCCTGAAGACCAGCACAGTCTTTATTCCTGTCATCACTCGCCGTGGACCGAGAAGGATAAGTGGTCTTAAAAAAACAGAGTCACAACACCAAATTCAAACACAGAGGATGAGAATAAGGCCTTAAAAAAAACAGGAATTGATGATTTTATTTTTCTGAATTTGAAATAGGGAAGAGAAATAGGTTGTTATATGTGGATATGGAACGATGTGTTTCAATAACGTAAAGAAGGTTTGTGGTTTTTTGACGTGTGCCTCATTCACTCAGCAGTACCTCTAAATCCTATTAAACAAATACCATTTCATTTGACTTTAAAATGGATGATGTCTTTACACTCACTTAGAAAAAAAGATATTATCTCACTGACTCTTAAACTGTAGTCATTTACTTTAGGCCAAGGTTTTATTGTATTGCAGTTTGTGTTGTACACCTTTTGGATGTGAACTTGTTCCATTGGTACTCATGCTCGCTAAAAATGGAAATTGTATTTTTGTGAGTTTTGCTTACCTGTTTGTCAAATGGATTCTCCTCCATATTGCTTTCAGACAACACCACCTCTAATTTACTGGTATTAAAAAGGAAAAAATGTCACCAAGAATAAACAGTAATCAACGCTCTGTCACAAAACTGAAAGCTAGGATTACATCTCACTATTGCAGGCAGCCAATTTTGTTGAAACTGCTGGTTGAGGTCAATGCTTGCTAGTGTCTGCCATGTGATGTGCCTTAGAAAAGGCAGAATGTGTACTGTTAGAACATTAATGAAAAGATATATAAAGATATACTGTATGTTGTTTAAATCTTTAGGCAAAATATTCCATTGTGTGAAGTGTGACCACAGGAAATGCCCATCTATGTTTCTGCTGTGAAAAAAGCCATTACCATACATTTTGTTTCACTGATCGTTTGCTTTTAGAACACTTTTTTTTTCTTGTGTATTTCTGTGTGTATGAACTCCTGTGCCAAAACCCACATATAGAAAAGATCTTGGTCTATTCTCAGGTTTTCCAAACAATTCTATTTTCATAAACAGCTTTATCCCATAATAACAAACCCATCTCCTTGAAATCCATCAACAATCGCCTAGATATTGTATCTCATGACAACTGTTTAGTATGTACATTTATAGCACATTATCATTTTGTAAGTCTTTACGTCCACGATGGATATGTATCATTTTGCTAACATTATGTGTTATTGTCTTTTAAATTCAGGTTTTAGTTTCGGGCACAGGTGGCCACTAGTACAGACTCAGAGAGAGGCGTAGAGGAAGTCATTATCCATCTCAATGATGTAAGGCATTTACTTGCATTAAAAGAAATCAGAATAGAAATAGTTTTCTGGATTATTTTTGTAAACTTTCAAAGAATATCTTCAATGTAATACTAAATTAAAACTTTTAATATCCAATGTGTGTTGGTGTTATTCATTTGAAACAAGGCACATCATAAAGAAACATATCTTTATTTAACAAAGTGAACATCGACCTAAAAGGCACTTTCCTCTGATTTCCAAACAACTTAAAAAGCGTTTATGCAAACTGAAAGTAACTTTGGTAAGCCCAATAATTGTATTTATTTATAAAAAATTGTTGGGGAACATTAGGCCTCTGTTGACAACAACCTTAGTTTCTCTTTAAGTTACAAGGCTCTCGCTGTATAAAGGTGGTATAACAAAAAAAAAGCTCCTTTCAGGAAGCACACAGCACAACTCCCCTGGTTCAACTCTCACCCCAACTAGCGCATGAAACACAAAGTGCAGCAAATATACAACAATTTGGACCGTTCAAACATGTAAACCTTCAGTTCGATCATAGGGTTTCTATCCCTACAGATATTTAGTTTCATCCACCGATCTATGATGTCAGATTTTCTTCAACAAATAAAGTTTACAAAATTAAACTAAAGGAGGAAACCAAAAGAGAAAGAGTTATTTACTGTATGTTGGAAATCTCCAACCATAATCCTACACACCACAACTTGTGTTCAAAAGTACCTGTGTTTAAAAGTACAGCTGGAATAAAGAAAAAATATGTGAAGTGCAACTGTACATGCAAATTATATTTGCACAGCCATGCGAGCACAGACTTTGCATACTGTTGTTAAAGTGGGAGGTGTCCCTACAACAGAAACAAAAAAGCAAATCCTTGGTATCAAAATACATTCATAGCGGTCACTGCTCAAGCTTTCCACAAATCATGGCCCCTACGTTGTGACCTTTGCAAAACTAATGCCACAATCCATAAAACAGCATAATTCTGTAAAATATGAAGTGCTCTGTGATCAGACGCGGGTCGATTACTGGCTGAACTCTCCAATTCCAATCCCTCGAGTGTTCACTAGAAAAAAGCACTACTCCAGATCACACAGCACCAGTCATAAACAGTACACCATCAACATTACTTCAAATAAACCATAAAAGCCAGTCTGAGGTCCTGAAAAACAAATGTAACTCCATGCTTTAATAACACATATGCTGTGATCAGCGAAAGGCTTAAGAGTAGCCAATTCTGGAGTTGTGGATATGCACTGTGACACAGCGTGTAATATGGGGGTAAAGCATGTGTTGCAGTGGCGCTCTCGTGATTGGGTTAAAGTTAATCTTAAAGGAATTTACGATAACTAGTCTTCCTTTTTGTCTCCACCATCTTGAAGGTTCTGAAATGAGAATTAAAGAAAATGTCAGTTAAAGTGATATACCATCATGTAAAGCCACATCAATCCATAGGGGTTTTCACTAAACTTTACAAATAAAATGGTAATAACAAAACTAAATCTATTCCCTCGATCTACTTACATTGATCTCTTTCATTAGATTTAACATTTGTTTTAATGTTAAAACATAGTATCTAGCACTTAAGTAAAATTCCCTTTTGATGAATGATGATTAGCTTTAACTGCTCCCTGAAACTGTTATTACTAGGTAGTGAATGACCCAACAAGGTATTTAAGACCTAGCATCACCTGGAGCACCTGATGTTCTTTCAGCAGTCTGTCGTACTCCCTGGCGAGACCATCTGTCTGCTTCTTCATTACATCTGCCTCGGACTGGGACTTCTCCAGAGCTAAAAAAGGAAACAAGCAGGCATCAACATTTTACAACAGGTGTGTAAAAAACACCTAACATGAAGGAGGATATTTGCACATGCATATTTACCATCTCCTTGGGTCTTCAGCTCTTCTTTCATTTTCTCCACTTCTTTTCTCAACAGCTCCATGCCCTCTGCAGTCGCCTTATCACCCTTCCCGTCCATCAGAGCCTGAAATAATAGAAATGCTTTAAGTCCGAGAACATCACTTGCAGTTTTTTGTCTGGCTAATTGTTACGATGAAATAACATGTTCAGTGTTTTTTCACATCTAAATATGTTAAGGAAGGGAAGCAAAGTATGAGGCTATGGTAAATAAGTGTCTCAAACATCAGTGGTGTCAGTCTCTACTTGCATACTGAAAGAGTTCAGAAGTCACCCTGTGTAGGGAAACCACCCCAGGCATCCCCAGGCATTAAAGAACTGAGTCATTGGATCCAACAAACAGATAGCTGTTAATAATAGGGTTTTGGACTACACAAGGTACATGGACTTAAGTGTGACTCTGACCACCTATTGGCTCTCACCTGGACAAGAGGATTTGATATTAAAAGAAAGAAAACACCTAATAATAATCTGTCTCGCAATGTCTAAATAGAATCTCCACTGCAAGTGGAGTTTAAATTAAAAGCAACATTTAAAGTCTGATACACATCCATTTAATTGTTCCTGAGTCTGACTTTTTGCATTATAATATAAAGATATTTAGTTGGGTCTAAGCCGAACCAATTTAGAACCCACCTGTTTCAGCAGCTCATTGTCCTCTGTGTATTTCTTGGCAGCCTGGTTTGCATTGTCAGCCTGCACCTGAAGAGCAGCCGTACTGCCAGACAATGATGCCAGTTGGTTTATCAAGGTGGCCACTCGCTTCATGACCCTGCAAAAAGACAACGGAAATGAGAGGGGTTTGAGAAACACATTTCATATGGTATGGTATCAGTATTAGAGAACAAAGACTCACAGCCAGAGAAAGACAGCAAAGCCAGAGATGTAGAGGTTCCTCTGGGCTCTGAAAAGCTTCATGTGCAGGTGATCGAACATGTTCGGCTGTAGCTTGGCATCCGTGCCAAGTTCTTGAGCTGAATACTTCCTCACCTCACGCACTGCATCTAAAGAAAGACAAGTAAACAATGACCACAAAGTTAGACCTTTTCTACTGCTTTGCGATTTATTTCTCCACACACATGTCAATCTCAGGAAAAAATTAAGACACCACTTCAAATTTTTCTTAAATCTTTATCTCTACATGTATGGCAGCCATTCCAGTGTTTGTTGAATTTCAACTCAGAGAAAAATTGTCTTTAGTTTATAGAATACAATAATAATAACAAATCTTTTAACTCAAAGACATTCCTATAAATAGTAAAACAAGAGAAAATGATAATGCTGAGATGTATATATACAGTGGGGCAAAAAAGTATTTAGTCAGCCACCAATTGTGCAAGTTCTCCCATTTAAAAAGATGAGAGAGTCCTGTAATTTTTATCATAGGTATACCTCAACTATGAGAGACAGAATGAGAAAAAAAAAATCCAGAAAATCACATTGTAGGATTTTTAAAGAATTTATTTTCAAATTATTGTGGAAAATAAGTATTTGGTCAATAACAAAAGTTCATCTCAATACTTTGTTATATACCCTTTGTTGGCAATGACAGAGGTCAAACGTTTTCTGTAAGTCTTCACAAGGTTTCACACACTGTTGCTGGTATTTTGGCCCATTCCTCCATGCAGATCTCCTCTAAAGCAGTGATGTTTTGGGGCTGTCGCTGGGCAACACGGACTTTCAACTCCCTCCAAAGATTTTCTATGGGGTTGAGATCTGGAGACTGGCTAGGCCACTCCAGGACCTTGAAATGCTTCTTACGAAGCCACTTCTTCGTTGCCCTGGCGGTGTGTTTGGGATCATTGTCATGCTGAAAGACCCAGCCACGCTTCATCTTCAGTGCCCTTGCTGATGGAAGGAGGTTTTCACTCAAAATCTCACGATACATGGCCCCATTCATTCTTTCCTTTACACGGATCAGTCGTCCTGGTCCCTTTGCAGAAAAACAGCCCCAAAGCATGATGTTTCCACCCCCATGCTTCACAGTAGGTATGGTGTTCTTTGGATGCATCTCTGCATTCTTTCTCCTCCAAACACGACGAGTTGAGTTTTTACCAAAAAGTTCTATTTTGGTTTCATCTGACCATATGACATTCTCCCAATCATCTTCTGGATCATCCAAATGCCCTCTAGCAAACTTCAGACGGGCCTGGACATGTACTGGCTTAAGCAGGGGGACACGTCTGGAACTGCAGGATTTAAGTCCCTGGCGGCGTAGTGTGTTACTGATGGTAGCCTCTGTTACTTTGGTCCCAGCTCTCTGCAGGTCATTCACACGGTCCCCCCGTGTGGTTCTGGGATTTTTGCTCACCGTTCTTGTGATCATTTTGACCCCACGGGGTGAGATCTTGCGTGGAGCCCCAGATCGAGGGAGATTAGCAGTGGTCTTGTATGTCTTCCATTTTCTAATAATTGCTCTCACAGTTGATTTCTTCACACCAAGCTGCTTACCTATTGCAGATTCAGTTTTCCCAGCCTGGTGCAGGTCTACAATTTTGTCTCTGGTCTCCTTTGACAGCTCTTTGGTCTTGGCCATAGTGGAGTTTGGAGTATGACTGTTTGAGGTTGTGGACAGGTGTCTTTTATACTGATAACGAGTTCAAAAAGGTGCCATTAATACAGGTAACGAGTGGAGGACAGAGGAGCCTCTTAAAGAAGAAGTTACAGGTCTGTGAGAGCCAGAAATCGTGCTTGTTTGTAGGTGACTAAATACTTATTTTACTGAGGAATTTACCAATTAATTCCTTAAAAAAATCAGACAATGTGACTTCCTGGATTTTTTTTCCTCATTTTGTCTCTCATAGTTGAGGTGTACCTATGATAAAAATTACAGGCCTCTCTCATCTTTTTAAATGGGAGAACTTGCACAATTGGTGGCTGACTAAATACTTTTTTGCCCCACTGTATACAATAGTGAACAGATGCTCTGATCACTGATAGTGATGGCGTCATGAAAAGTATTGAAGAGTCTACCTTATAAAATACACAAATATTTCTATGTAAATTAGGATGTACGGTCAAAAATTAAACCGAAATCACAAAGATTGTTGATATTGTGGATAACTGGGTCTGTAGGCAGTTTGGAAATCAAATAAGGGACAACATTGAGCGTCCCTGTTTTCTATATGGATGGTTATTATGGTCAATAAAAACACATACTAAAACTCTCTCATACGGAGTGGGTTGACATGTAGAAAACATTCTGTACACAATGCATGTGTACTTACCAAGGAAGAGAACAATGAGTATAATGATCATTGTGAGAAACACTTTGTTCCAGAACCTCGTCACACAACTCCAGATCCTCAGCTGGAAAATACTCTGCCACCTGTTACACACACACACACACACACACACACACACACACACACACACACACACACACACACACACACACACACACACACACACACACACACACACACACACACACACACGTATTGACAGGCAGTATGTCACTGACTCACGCAATACGCAATATACAATCACAATCTTCTGCAAAATCACAACAATGCCAGTATATTGTCACAGGAAGCTGCAACCCTAACCCTATCTTTTAGTGGGGTACATTATGAGATCATGTTGTGATACTACAAATCTGAACTACATGTATGGCTTTGAGAGACTACTACTTACCTCCTGGCTGAGATGAAGGGTAAACAGAGGATGACAAGAATGCCCATCTCCACATAGAGAAAGAGGGCCACAGCAGTCCATTGCAGCGTCATCTTTAGTGGAAGCTTCTGGTAACCTGACAAATATAGACACGAATCCTTTCAGGGAAAACAGGTAAGACCTAGGTTGTGACCAGCCTCTCTGACAAATAAACTATAAAGAACAACAAGCTCAGTCAGTACAGTTCGGAGGTTTAGCTCGCGTAAATTGCTCTAATTCCACTTCGAAAACAATGCAGCCTCAGTTGAGAAATATGCCACCTTAAGCTTCTTATCCACTCTGTTCACAGTTCACATACCTTAACGTAAACTCATGCAAACTCACTTCACTGCAATCTATGTCACAATGGCACAACAATGTGCTTTTTACTTATTGGAGGCGAGTGTACGAGACATACGATTTCACTCTTTTCATCCTCTATACGTGTTTTTTTTATGAATCATAAATCCAAGGCCTTGTCAATATAAGCTAACATTATCTTAACTAAAAGCTATCGTTAAATATCCTGGCGATTAGGAAATAGCCTAAGCTTTAAACACTTTAAAATGGCAATAAGGTAGACTATTTTAGGGGAGAATTAAAAAATTTAAAGATGCACAACTTACCAGCAAATACTAAAAATACGAATCAAAAGAAAGTAACCACAGTAACTTCTGAGATCACACAGAAAGTGTATATGCCTGCGTCTCACTTCCTGTTCCTGTAGTTTCTACACTCCAGCCCGTTTGTCATACATGTAACTTCCGGTTCGTTTTGATTTCAAAATAAAACGTATTTCATGTCACACTTGTCAAACATTACTTGGGCTGAGAATTTCGCAGTCGTTTGTTAATTTGTTCACTAACAATTTGTTATCAATGTAACTGTTTTCTGATTCTTGGCTAAACATTCTCTTTTTATTTTTACAAGGCCAACAATACATATCGTATAAAAGAAAATATAAGTTCTGAAAAAAAAACCATGTACCATTATATTCTAATGTAAGAGACTACTCATATATACAGGCCTACTAGAGGTGTAAGATCAATCCATGATGCTGACTTAGAATATTGCACTATATGAAATGTTCTTTTACTTAAAACTGCTAGAGCTTTTTGTGAACTTTGCACGTGCAGCTTTTAAATGTTTAGTGAATAACACCCTCAGTATGTATTCCTCACTGTTTCAGACTAGCAAACTTACATATATATACACACACATATATATATATATATATATATATATATAGATAGATATACATATATACATATATGTAAGTTTGCTAGTCTGAAACAGTGAGGAATACATACTGAGGGGTATTATTCATATTTTTTTATAAAAATAAAAAAATGATACTCTTAAGATCTGGCTTAACGGGAGAAATACTTGCAAAAAAGAAGACATCAGAGATTCACCTCTATAGCTTTGCAGTTTTATTTGCCATAAAAAATACACAAAAAAAAGGTTAAAATGTTAAAATCCAGAATGTGACATTTTAATATTCTCATGTTACTGGATCATGCACTGACCCATACGTGTTTTGGAGGTAATCTATGACAGCTGAGGTACTGTATAGAGAATTAAACACTTTTTTCTCAGGTTGGGAGCTAACCCTCTCAAGCATGTAGATAAGGTGTTGGTGGAAGCAGGTGAATGAAGTGCCCTGCTCTATAGCCATGTCCACCCAGTCCCATATACACTCCAGAGGAGTATCCTCATAGCCGCTGAACATGGCAGGGTTTGCAAGCAACCCCCGTGCAGCCATAACACCTATGAAGCAAATAAAAACAAACAAGAAATTAGCAAATACAACAGGAATATTGTCATTAGTATTGTCTAGATGTATTAATGTACTTGTTCAAGACTAGGATTTGTTGTAAACAAACCTACCATCGACACCAGTAAGCTGGTGAGTGGACTCCACATCTCGCAGGTACTTTATGTCCCCATTGGCAATGACAGGGATGGATAGGCTGTCTTTGATTGTCTTGATGGCATCATAATTGACTGGCTGATGGCGTTCTTCTGCTGTGCGGCCATGAACAGTTATCCATGAGACTCCTGCTGATTCAGCCTTCTGGCACATATCTACTGTCTGCCTCAGGTCCTTGTGAATTCTGTGGGTGAAGTTTATTCATTTTTTATTAAGTGTTATTATTAGGTTCTGACTATTATTTTAACACAGAGGGTCCTAGGTACAGATAATGTAATAACATTAGCTCATTAACATATAACTTAAATAAACAATCTTGATCCAAATCCCTAAACATTTTATTAATTTAATACATTTTGACCAAGAAGATCTTTAAAAACATTTAAAAACAGACTTCTGATTTCTGTCATGCAATGTCTTATAGATAATGATACACCTGCCATAACCTTATATCTGCCAGTATAAAAGCATTGCAGATTCATTGGTGTAGCTATAGTATAACACAAATAACTAAATACATATAATAAGTGGGTGCAGGGTTTTTACCTTATTTTAATGGAAGCTGTGTAATTTGGATTGTCTACTTGGTTTCGGACATGTCTGACCATGTCTTTCACCAGTTCAGGCTTGTTGATGAGGCATGCACCATACCCAGCTGACATAGCCCATCTGAAAACACAACAGCAAAGAAAACAACTTAGATAACATATTCAGAAAGATCTGCAAGCATGTTTCGGGGGCACAGGGTTTAAGAGATTTTTGGAAAAATTGTCCTTCAGGATAACACTTAAGTATGTGAACTTTTGAGCCTCTATAAATTCAAGATGATGAAATAAGCCAGAAATACTGCCTGCTGTCAGTAACTACCTCTGAGGGCAGCCACAGTTCAGGTCAACTCCATCTGAGAAAGGTGCTACCACACAGGCTGCATCAGCCAGAGTCTGGGCATCATGGGCAGCAAACTGCACTATCAAAGGCCGATCACCTAAAAGGGGAAAAGGAATAACACACAACTGTAATAAAAAGTGTCATATTTTTGTATGCACCATGCTCACAATTAATAAGACATGTGGCAAGATTAACATATTTGTGTACAAATTCACAAGTGGTCTTGGAGCAACACATTACAGAAACAAATGATTACGCTCACATGTAATGTTGCCACTCACTTTCATTGGTAGTGAATTCACTGTCTCTTGCTTTGACTGATCGCATGAAGTCATCGGCAACTATCATTGGGGTGAAGCAGATATCACAGTTGTATTTCCTCACCAAGGACCTGAATGCAAGCCTATGAAACAAATACTTTATTAAGCATGGTATGCAACAGACACACAATAAAGGGTAGACAGAATGTCTTATGACTTAGGCAGGAAAACAGAGCACTTAAACTCTTGTAAAATTAACGCTATTTGCTTAACCTTAATATGCATCTAACTTGGAAGTGTTTCCCCTCTGGAATTTCACGTGGTTAATGGTTCAGTGAAGTTATACGCAAAAGAATAACTAAATGAATAGGTATCAGTACAGAAAAAACAGCCTCCACTTACTTTGAATATCGAACCATCGGAGCACATATTTTCAGGACCTTTCCCTTTTCAAACATGTCCATAATGCTGCTGTTATGGTTAGAAGTCTTCATTTTTCACATGTAGCACAGCTTACCAGTTAGCATAACAAGCCAAAAGGCTATGCAAGAGTTTAGTTTAAGGATAGGTCCTGTCGCCTGGCATCTATTTCATTGTATTAAAAACGGGGAAATATACAAAATTACAACCCACAGTTACATATCATTGCCAGGGTTACTTCGTATCAGTTATAAACAACGATACTTTCAGTCCACATGCGGAAGATAAATGTAGGCGTGTTTACAACCTCTGAACCCCGACGTCACACACGGAAACGTGTACGTCTATGTTTTATTTTTATTTCAAAATCCGTACCATAATCTACCATAATCTATCCAAATAAATATTGAAGTTTGATTTCTATGCAGTCATTTTAAATTTAGAAAATATATTGAAAACCCTTGAAATGGTGTTTAAATGGTACAGCGATACAGTCATGAGTACATCATGCAATGCTGCGTTCAGGTTCTGTGGGGAGGTGTAGGGTTATAGCTTTTGAATCACTGAAGGGCACGTAAGGCCTGGCTACTGCATTGAGTTTGTTTAGTGAGAATGGGCTCATTACACGTGTAGGGACAGACAAACTATTCTAATGTCATCAAGAGGAAGGGGCATAGTTGGTTTGATAAAATACTTTGATGAGAAAAAATATTTTCCCATTTAGAGCACCAATTTACATGTATCCTAGGATTATCTTTACGTGATTATAAATACAATATTTTGGCCTCATATAAATAACAGAAGGAAAGCCGGAGAAAATATATTAAATGCTGTGGGTTCAGTGACAATTTAGTTAATCTAGTTAATAACACTTTTAAAAAAAGCCTTTTCTAACTGATACACTCAATACTTAGCAGGTTGTGAAACGCTTCTACATTGGTATGACAATCGGTCCGATGTGTAATGAAAAGGAAACAGTGAAATACATTGAGGAAATGATGCAAATACCTACTTTTATCAGGTCTTAGACTGGAAGTGGTGCATACATCTTCTGGGTAACCATCCTGGCAAAGGAACAAACACTGATATAGAATAAGCCACAATGGTGTGGTGAGTAAATCCATTCAGTAGAACATACTAGTTGATCATAAACAAGAGATATTTTGTTGGATAAAACGTTGTTATTAGCTTTTGTGGACTAAGTAAAACAGCTCATTTGCATGCTATCATAATTAATGTCGATGTATTAACTGTGGAGCACCAAGTCAAGTTTTTATACATCCAAACAAAGATCTTAAATATACAAAAAACCTGAAGCATAGAATCAACCTCACTTTAGAATGACAGGAAGTTAATTCCCTCTCTGGCCACAGGAGGACATCAGAGCAGCACAAGTCTAAAGATCTCTCCTTATGAGTGGTCTAATGTGCGGCAACCCAAATTCAAAAGTTCCTACATGAACAGATATATAGGTAAACTGTCTACCTCATAAAATACAAAATTGTTTAACTGATGAACACTTTATTTCAAACTGGCACTGCAGTGATTAATATTTATATAAAAAGCATCAACAGATACATCAATAAGACTCAAACGGCATTAAAAAAAATATCCCTTTCCATGATTGTGGAGAGACCCGTTAAACAGCTGATAAAAATCTCAGAAACTGAAACTCCAACAGAATAAATACAATTTCAATCCAAAGAAAGTGATGGCAGTGGAATGCAGCTTGTAGATGATATCCAAAAAATATATCCACTTCTCAGTAAACTCTGAATTCATGACACATTTATACTTCCTACTAAATCAGTTTGTTTAGGGTAAAACACCTCAACAAACAGAACAGTTCCCTAATCTAGTAACAGTTACAAAATAGATTTAGAATCATAGCCATGGCCAAAAAGAAAGCTTGTGGGAGCTTAGCTTGTGTCTATGTTGTGCAGAAACACAAAATACCCTGTGAAGAAAGAAAAGGCATGTGTATTTTCCCTACATCCTGGACAGACAGTTACAGTGTGTATAAGCTTGGGATTTCTTAGCATGCATCCAAACCCCAGCATGCATCACATTTTGTTTTTACTTTCCCTTTTATCTCTCTTCTCTATATTTAGAATAACTTATTTTGAACTGATACAACACTCATAGTTCAAATTGAAAACCAATCACAATTTACAATTGCCCAACTTGATGTGACATGAGGGGCAAATTAGTATTCTTCCCACCCCTGTGCATACTACCCTATTCTAAAGCCATATCTTTGGAAACCAATAAGCTTCAAAGTGAAATATTAAATAAAATATCCTTTCCAATGGACAGATCATCCATTGAAAGATACATCAATATGGTGACATGACCAAATGGATATTTTCTCCCTTTGTGTTTTGACATCTCTGATATCTGTAACATCACAGAACAGGTGCTTCCTGTCCGCAGTTTAGGAAGGAGACTGAAAAAGATAACAGACTACACAAGTGTAGAAAGACAGCAGGTCGATGGCAGCCAGCCTTAGGGGAGCTACAGTATAAAGGCCTTGGGAATAACCACCCTTGTTTTCCCAGCCACCTGTCCCCTTCTTCACTGAGAGATCTCTCTGCGACCAGCCGCCTCCAGCTCCACACTGGAGAGGAAACGTTTAGATAGTCGGTTGCAGTCGTAGCTCAGCTCTGTGGTGTACATAGCACTGGTTTTCTTGGGGTAGACAATGGTGGTACTCTTGAAGTGCTGCGGTCGATGGCGAGGCTGGAACTCCAACTGTGTCTTGTAGTGGCGCCAGGTACTGTGGGGCACCGCCATGATGGTCTGCCTGCAGTGTTCAAGGCCTTGGCCAGTAGGCTGCAGGGCCAGGGCCTGGATGAAATGGCGGTCCGAGTCGTAGTGCACAGATGAGGTGTATCTGTAGAGGAGAACAGTTATACTTTGTAGGCAACAATGGGAAACTAGTCTGAATCCTACCTACACTAAATATCACTACAACTCAAGTCTGCCCGACTCTGCCCAACTTATCAACTTTGCAGTTGGTAGTTTTCTCTGTACATAATTAAGACCCAATACAACAGCCTGCAAGTCGTCAGGGTGTGCCATTTTTGTGCAGCACATCATCATGCAACAAACCAACCTACCTTATTTCCTTAGGTGGTAATGGATCAAGTGCTATGCCTTCTCCAAAGGACAATGGGTGTAGCTGCTGGAATGATCCGGTGGGTAAAACTGGAACCTGCAATGCAGAAGTCAGCCACACAGTCAAAACAGAGCCAAAAGTGTAAATTATCATAGGCCCATTCAGAGCTGCTGAAGAAAGCCAATTTCTGTAGTTGACATGCAGCAAGTTGTCGCAGGTAGTATATTGTCAGAGACTTCCAAAAACATTGAGTTCAACCGGCCCACTTCTGAGCTAATTTCCTTTGTGCAGTGGACACATTCAAAAGACAACCTGCAATTGTAGGATAAACGACCCTTTTACGGTTTCACAAGCATTTGTGGAAACTAGCACAATTGCAATACTAAATTCCCCGTAGTAGCCTACGCAAAGTCGTACAGCTTATAGAGTAAATGTTCAGATGGAATATGTGGTCGTTGAATGAAAAGATAATTTATTACTGCTTAGATCAGTACAATACTCAGGTAGAAGTGTAACCTACCAGGGAGCCCCTTTCCTCGTCCTCAGACACCGGGCTCACACCACCGGCTTTTTCCGCACACACAGGCAGCAGCCAGGCGCTGGGGCTCGGGCTCGGGGGTAACCCGGAGTCCGGGCTGTCAAGTCCTCTCTCAGCCCTGCAGCTCATATCCAGTGGATCTCCTTCACATACATTTGGCAAGTTCAACCTGCCAACCATTTCTAGCTAAACGTTGCAAAAGTCCAGAGACTGAAACGCAGATTGCAAAAGATTGCAGTTCCTCAGGAGTGTTTTTCCTTTCTCTAAGGGCTTGATGCAATGTTTCACAGTGTTACTGCTGCTAACCTCTTCCCGGACAGGATGCACGTCTGCCCGCTGGAAATGTCATCAACCAGACGGTAAATTCGGTCCAATGAGCGCCCGACGTTAAAAACAAGAACAGTAAAATTGGTCCTTTACTGTGGAATTCAAAAATATCAAAGCATCATCTGCGCGGTAAATGTGTATAAAAAGATCAGAACGTTTGTCCACTTTCAGGACCGATCAGAGAGCGGCTTGGGAGCCCTGTTGCCCGCGGCTCGTCTTCAAACTTATATTTCCCCTCAAAGGGGCCTTCAGATGCACAAACGCAGCGAAGGAAACGCCTTTTGAGTCTCTCACAGGCTCCTGATTGGATGCAGGAAAAGTGGCAACCAGAGACGGAGCTGGTCATGGGAACTTTTCCAGCCCCACATTTAAAATTGGATCCTGGTAAAATCAGGTTAATATGTTTTCTTGGTATTGTGCATTGAGTGCACATTAAAGCCCTGTACACACATGGAAAAATGAAGGCAATGTTTTTAATAGTGTTTAACAATTTCGTGTGTAGCATACAATTCAGACATGACAAAGAATCAACATTATTTTAGCTGAAGGCAAAGGAATGTGTACACAAAGCATGTATTTACTTGATTTACTACAACTGAGAGGCACTGCATCATAATCTCTGGTCTTCAATTGCTGATTTTCCTTTGTCTTCCAGAGACTGATATATATACTGCAAGTGAAATTGCTGAGGACACAAGAGACCTCTTAGCAAAGTTTTGAAAGAAAACAAATATTTCTTAATTTGCCCTACGAATTTCAATAAAAGGATAAATAAATACACACAGACAAACTTTTGATTTAATGCCAATACAAAGTAGATGGATGACTGAATTAAATTATCAAATATTTTGGACTGTTGAACAAATCTTACTGATCGCAAACTAAATGCACACATGTACTTTACAGTATAGCATACACCCTTCAGTTAAATGACTTCAGCTAGCTACTGTAGTTCTCATATGCAAGTCGGCCTACAGGGATTGAAAATGCCAAGACAAAGCCGACCTCATGTCAGACTAAAGATGGGAATATTTCTCCATCTCTCAGATTTGAGGAGTCTAAACTCAGTCAGTAATTTATTTTATGCAACTGTTTAGGTCAGACAATCCATCCCGATATTTATGACGCATGTGAATTTTAATTGACAGCAGAGATGCACATATTTCAAAACTGGATCCGAAAGTTGAAATTCAAATAGTTGGGGAAACTATCTATATAGAAGAGTACATTATATTCAGAACCAATTATTATTAGTATTATTATTATTAATTGGAACCAGGCCACTTGTAATCACAGTTGATTAGACATGTCCCAGAGAGGCAGCAAGAGGCTCTCCAGCTAAATACAGTTAACAGCACTGCAACAGTTTTAAGTCCATATACACTGCGCAATAATGTTACAAAGCTCAGACATTGGTAAATTGAATAGAGTTGAATGACATTTGCAACAACAGCTAGTAGCATTTGAGGAAGTTTCTTCATAATCCAGCGTCAACTTGGGTGCATACTACTGTCAGTCAGAAAATTCTTTCATCATCTTTGCTCTTTCCCAACGCTGACCAAATGACTAAATTGAAGTCTTTGACATGACCACCATCCAGGCCTTCAGTCTTTTTCATTTTAAAGATGATATTTCAGTGTATTTGCCATTTCACAATCTTTTCTTGATGAGTTTCTCCAGTTTGCGGATGCGGGAAGACTCTTGTTCCGGGGTGGGGGCACTGAATAGAGAGGGGCCACTGTCGGCCCCAGATGGCGGAGTGGGTAGCCTCTGCCTGAAGAGTTCCAGCATGCTGCTCTGTTCACTGCGCTTCAGACCCTTCACAACCACACACACAAACAAACATAAGAAAATAAAAAAGTAACTAAAGAGACATACAACATGCACAATTGCAATGTAAAATAGTTTGACATTTTAGGGATATGCTTTTTTTTTTCTTCCAAAAGTGAGATAAGAATAATCATAACAGCCTTAAATCTGTACTGAATATTCATGTTGAAGCTGGAGCCAGCAATCAGTTAGGTCAGCTCAGTATAAAGACTGGAAGGGCTCTATCGAAGGTAATACAATCTGCCAACGCCTCTAAAGCTCACTAACTCACTTGTTATATCTTGTTTAATCCGTACACTACAGACAAAAGTGAAGAAAAAAAAAATACCACCTTCGGTTTTATAGGGAGTTATGTGCAGCTGTTAATTAGTGAGCTTTAGAGGTCCTGCTGGGCAGATTTCGTTACCTTCCTTCCAACAAAACCTTGACAGTGATTTCATCCCAGTAGGGGAAGCTAACTAGGTCCAGGTCCAGCATGAATGTTTGCGTTTTCACTGTGCTTTTATAATTTAAAACAAACAGTCGTGTTTCCAAAAACTATTCTTTGAAATTACCGGACAAAAAAAAACTGACCTTCATGTCTAGAATCTTCTGGAAGGTCTCAGGATTTCCATCAGCCAGGAGCTTGATGTAGTTATCAACAAACACCACTGGTGGTTCATGTGGGGCCATCACCACCTGCGGAAAGTAGAGTTTAATGTTGGGTTCAACCCTCCCTCCTTTCCTGTGAACCATCACGGGACGACCCAAGACATCTTTAAATGATCCCACATGGGGCAGCTATGGCCCAAATGAGAGAAAGGGGGGGGGGGCTGCAACTGCAAAAAGCATGTAGTTCTGGCTGCAAACAAAGTTGGGACTATAGTTCTATATTTAGGAGCCCAATCCTCGCTCTTTTTTTTCCCCTTTTAGACGCCAATTACTCCATGCATCAGTGGCAAGAATTGGTTTCACCGGTAATTATTTTGGGGGTATAATGAGTCAGGGCAAAAATCAGCATTAGTCAAGAGCAGACAGAAAAGGTTTAATGAGGCACATGTCGTTTTGGATTAGATTGTATTGGTGTCTTTTTTCCCCCTACAATACGAGCATGAGACTGGAAAACGTGGATTGGGTAGTATGTCTTGCAGCCGCTACAAAGCAGGCAGACCAACACATGGCTGACAGACCCCGCCTCCCATCTCATGCATAGGCATGCATGCACGCAGGGATCATCTCACTAAATGTTTCTCATTTCTTTCAATTCTAACAAAGACCAAATCTGTCAGTGTTTACTTTTTTTACTCAAGGTGAAACATATGAGAAGGTGAGTTAAACAGGGAGGGAAATAGTTTAGTAATCAGAAGCAGGAGAAAAGAGGGAAGAGCAGTCATGAAAGAATTGTGTGGAATTCTTTGCTTTCCCTGCTGACTGAGTGATTTACTTAGCAACTGTCCTGGAGCCAGGCCAAACGAAAGGCCTGTAGGGACCTTGTAAAAAACAGAAGGGGGGGGGGGGTTTAAGAATGAAAAGGGGCATAAAAAAGGAGAGAGAGAGAGAACAAGGGTGGGGAAGGGGTTTGCCTTTTAAATACTCCCCAAAAGAGAGCTTCAGAGCTGGTACAGAGAGCTGGAGCAATGACGGGCTGGGCTGGATAAGCGTGGAAAACAGCCACGTCTCACAGGCATCACACGAGAGGCCGTCTCAGACAGTTTACAATCCTATGCACTTTAAATATCACTGAGTGCACAAAACAGATAACCCAAATTTAAAAAAAGAAAGTTTAATCCTAATTAAAGATATTGGAAGTGGGAAAAAATACACTAATTAGTCTTGGGACTTTCTTTTGTCAGCTGATGTGCAGATCAATATGCAATTTGAAACAAAAAAATATTCTTATTTTATCAATGTAACAAATGATCACACATATTGTGGAAGGGGTATCTAGTAGTAATGAACCCCTCAAGACAAGATCACAGATCCACTCAGCGTCATTAACCTTTTTAACATCTTTAAGCTGGTTTTAGGACAATTAACTAAAATTCATTGTTTTTGTTCAGTCTTACCGCCCTGCTAAACACAGCTTTGTTTCTGCATAACAAAGAAGCTCCGATGAACCACGGTACTTTTCCTGAGCAGAGACTGGTGGAAAGCAGCATTGCGTCAGCTGGTTTCTGGTGGACATTGGGAAGCATTTGGCTAAAGATCCAAGGATCCCTCAGAAGTCAACACCACAGTCCATGTGCAAGTAGGCAATTGTTTTCTAACAACTTCATCAGGTGATAATTGAGTCAATTTTGTGTTAACATTTTTTTTTCGCTGCTCCCAAGAGGCCAGAAAAGGTACAACCAAATGCTGAACAAGACATTTTTAAGTGACCACATTTTTTAGAATTAACTTAAGTGAACATAAACACAGTGGGAAAGGGTTGAATACTTAAGGTAAAAACACAAGGGAGCCAGGCCACATGCATACATGCTGTTTTATAGACTAATATTCTCTAAATAGGACCATCATTTACAACACGAACATCATGCTGTATTGAAGAACACTTTGAACTAACCATTAACTCGTCAGGAAATGTTTTACTCAGGTAAATCAAGTGAGATGAATGGTTAGTTTCTCATAGACTTCTCTTCGCAAACAGTTGCACTTCCAGATTGGCTTCATTTTTCACTAACCGCTTGACTTATAAACAAAGGTACTTCACCTCTAATTGAAAACTCCACAGGATAGTTCTGAGTGTGAGATGATTATACCACCTCAAGAACAGTTACACAAGAATACAAATGTGCAGCTGTGTACCTGGCCAACTAGTTCAAACCACACTAACCTACATTTGCTGAATAATTATTATTGTTGACTCAGTATTAACATTTACATTTACTGTACGTGATTCAGGTTTTTCTCCAGTGTGTTAATCTAAATGTTAAAAAATATATATTTTATACTCTGCTTAAATATTTGTCATGTACAAGTAATCCTGCAATTGGCTTTCTGCTAAATTCTTAAAGTGAGCTTTGGAAAATTAAAGTGCTCCTTCAATTGTCCCAATGAATTGCCGTTCCTTGGTGGGGGTGTGTGCCGGATTACATTTCAAGTCACAGCATCAGAGTGTAATTCAAAACTATTGTTGAGGCTAGACAGAGGAATTATTATATTGACCCTGTTCCAATGGGTTTGTCTTTCAGAGGCTTCAGTCTTAGCCCAAGGTGGAAGCAATTACCTGTGAGGAAACTTGAAGTTGCACAAAGTTGATGGCTTAATGCTGCCCATAGTACAAAAGCTTCTCTTAACTCATATGGGCTTTCTCTTTCCAGGGCCAAAAAAATCTGTGTGGCACTTTTTCTTTCAAGAGGGATGCAACAGAGACTTCTTCCTTCTACGCCTTTCTGGTTCAGTACCAGGAACATTATGCAATGCAGATTGGATTATATTCATTAGGAATGTATAATTTCTATATTATTCTTATTATTACTAAGAATGTACTTGTTATTGATGTGAACCACTTGGAGGCTTTAATGCAATCAGCTGCATCTATGAGAGTTTTTAAGAAGCCATATAGATCACATTCCAGCTGAAGGGGCCTGCTGGCAGTTGAATTCAGTAAAAACCCGACAGTGAATACTGATGTGAATACACTCTATAATTCTATAATGTGAAAGCCCCTTTAATGTGTGGCAGATGAGTGGAAATTCATGTGTATACATTCAGGGCATTTTTCCAGGAAACAAAGACAAGCCTTAAACAGACCATATGGAACAGTGTGCATCCCAGTTGAAAACAGAGAAATAAGGAGAGTGGTTTGAAAAAAAGTACATTTACCTAATAGTATTATACCATACAATTAAAGGAAAGTGTAGCACAGTTAGAGCAGGTCACTCTTATTGTTACAAACATCAAAACAGTCCAACCATGACAAATTCAGGAAGGAAAGAAGGCCCCCCGGGGAGTCCAAGGGAAATTTAGGGACAGGCGCTTGTGTGTGTGTGTCTGCATTTCTGTACACGCCAGAGACAGTTAATTAGGGTGGGGTTAATCTACTACAGCCACATACCAGAGTACTCTCAGGTCTCATACGGTAATTCTGACGCAAACTGGCTGTTTCCTGTGTTTGCTCTCCTCACTGAAAACAACACCCCTATGCTATGTACACCATGATAATCTCTTTTCTTGAGTAGATGGTAACATGTATACTTATTAACTCACTCACGCTTTTCCACTGGCTCAAGGTCAGCCACATACTGTGTTAAAGAATACATTTGTGTGTGTGTGTGTCTTGTGTTGGCCCGTCTTTCACTCATTAAACCAGTAGTGTATGAGCTCCATTCCTTCCCTGCCTCATGTAAGGTAGGTTATTTTATGGAAACATGTTCATAAAGTGCTGCTGTAAGAAGGGGTAAAGAAACAATTAAAAGAGTTATTCTGCATAAATTAACTCTATAAAACAAATGAACTATGCAAGTGACTCAAAACACACTGTTGAGTTCTGGCTTGCGCAGGGAAACCACAGACACTTTAAGAAGAAATGTTGTCTGTTTTTGCTTCTTATGATGAAACCTCAATTAGTGGAAAAAGCAGTTAGCTAGAGCTTGTGCCAGACTATTCTAGGTCAAGCGTTTGCATCAACACCAAAGTTCATGTTTAACTGGATATGTCAGCAACATTAAATCTGAACAATGGCAAACCACAATTAAATTCAGACTGCACTCATCCAAAATGGTCCCTCTAAAGTTCCAAGCCCTTTAAAGGCAATAAAGTGAAGCTTTTATTGTAAGAAAGGAACGCATGAAGTTAGCCATCCAAGTTAAATGTAATAAAATCAGAAGTGTCCCATAAACATCAAGCGACTCTGATAATGTGCTTGAGTTGAACTATTGTGTATTAAGAGAAAATCTCAGGTTCTCAATAAAATCCATCAGTCAGCGAAACAAGCTCATTCTTTAGTTTATTCCAGTAAGGTAAACTGTTTAAACTAATATCTACGGGCCTTAAGAGCACGGTTGAGTGTTTTTCCGACATTATTCTGGTAAGTGCTCTACCCTTTGTACAAATGTGCACCTGACAGCTGCACAGGCAAAGGCTTCTGAAAAAAAGCTGCTGCATTGAAGCCTTACGATTCCTCACCTTTAGGATCATCTCTGCACGGGTCATGCCTTTCACCACTATCTTGGTGTAGCTGGCCGGGGCCTTGCGGAGCACCTGGGAGCCTATAGAGGGCAAATCCAGCAAGACCGTCTTCAAGGAGTGAGTGTCAAGGAGAAGCTGATGGGGTAGGAAACACAATACAGAAAATCAGGCATATAAGATCAGTATTACATGATTAAACACCAGTGCACATTATTGATGTTAGCAATGTTTTTCCAGATTTAATAATCATGCATTAGTTCACACACATGTACTGCAGAAAATATATTGGGATGATGACTCAAAATTAAGATAACCTTTAACTTTAAGATAGATATGCAGGAATTAAACCTACTTGTTCAGCTCCAACCATGCTGATAGGCTTACATCTGAACAGGTGGTTGATAAATTTGGGAATGAAAGAGCTAAGGAAAAAGAGGTTACAAAAACATCAACTTTGGGAAGTGTTGTTTATGGCTTATAAGTAGAACAATTATTTGCATATGAATATTTTGTATCTGTGTGTTTTGTGTGTTGTATTGTACTTTGTGAATTTGATGCAGAATTGTGTGAAGTATTTGCGTGTGGAGGCCAGGTTTTCTCTGATGATGGGCACATTCTGCTTAATGTGCATGATAATTGAGGTCACATAAGGACTCTGGTCTCCCACGTGCTCCACACTCTGCCACGGCATCTGAGAGGGACAGAGAGAGAGGGGAGAGGGAGAGGGAGGGGGAGAGGAGGGATCCTTTAGCATATGCCTTAAAATATATATTATTGTAAGATTTATGTGACAATCCCTTTAAATCAGGGGTGTCCAAACTCACCCTGGGGGACAAATGCAGACCGTGGGCCATTTTGAATCGGCCCTCAGTACATTCAAAAAGCATAATGAAATATGGCCCACAAATGAAACTTGTGCTTCTTAAATATATATGTAAACATATATTACACAGTAGTATTCATGTAATAATAAGCCCTCTTTTCAAATAAATTCAGCCAATTAAAGTTGAAAACATTTTCTAACAAAGTTGATAAAAAAAAGGTCCAATAACTTATTTACATAACCAGCTTGAATTATACCCTTCATTTTTCACTTACTTTAAGCAAGTTGGGGCTCCTGTTTTAAAGAATGAGCTGCTGACTAAATAAATGAAACCCTATGTAGGCTGTTTATTTTTGAAAGCATATTCCAGTATCAAGCATCATTTACCTACATTTGATTGATTTTGCTAACTTGAGGCAATATCACCTATAGTGAGGGGCCCATCCCTTCGTATGTTTTTCTGTATGTGGCCCTCAGGGAAAAAAGTTTGCACAGCCCTGCTTTAAATGCTCTACAAATAAAACAAGGACTTTTTCAAATATGGAATTTTACAAGTTTCTGAATGTGAATGGTTAGCAAAGGGACATTCACAAAACCACCAGAAACCTTCTGTTATGGAAAAGCAATGGCAGTGGTATTGGATTCCAGTATCTTAAATACTAGAGATGAATGTGTGACCGACTGTTTTTGTGTACAACCTTGCTCATAGCAGTGAGAGCAGGGTCACAGGCAGCATCAAGATCTTGAACGATGAGCTGGATACTGTTTGAGATGACACTGAGAAAATAATTGACACCATTAAAACATACTATCCACAAAACCAACAACAGGCACATTGCAGGTCTGTAGTAACTTACGTGCTGAATGTATCCATCTCCCCAGTCAAATTAATTCTCTCCATGAGGATTTTATCAACCTTTTCCTTCAGTTTCTCCTCCAACTGGAACATAAAGTAACAAAAACATAATTAATAAAGACTTAAAATTGCTGTGTTGCCTAAAAAAGGAGCATGAATGAAACCTTCCAGGATGCATTGTAATCTTCACTTCTTATGTGAGTTCCTTAGAACACGGATGAAACACAGGTTAAACATTCTGTAACTGCTACAAGGAGCGAGTCTATTGTAGCGTCTACTGTCACTGCAGTTCATCTCATGCCATACATTTCTAGATAGTACTTAAGATTAGAGCCTCGGTAGTGCTTTTTTGTGTGTGCATGCCTGTTGTGTGGTAGCCAGGCAGTACTCCGCAGTGCTAAGGATGCTACAGATCAGGCACAGCTCGTCCATGGTGAACTTTGCAGCCTCTGAGCCTTCCTTCTCCTTCAGCAGACTGCTTATGGTAAGACCTCCGCTGCTACTGCTGGATCTGGATAGAGAGATGGAGGGATCAGAAGTGAAAAGCAGTAACAAAGATGGAGACAGAGGGGTTAACATTGGCTCTTTTTCTGGCTGTAATATTTAGTGGTGAATTTGCATATATCATTTACTTGTTGACAGAAACCCTACACTTCTCAACTAATCATAACTGGACACATGAGTTTAATAATAACAACTACGATGTAGCTGTACAAAAAGACATTTATCAACCATCTATTGGGATGTAGCACCAGAATGATGCCTCCACATTAATATACATCATAACAGAGAAACCGCAACATAGTTTAAGCTCCTTCTGAGGGCCCCTCTGCAAACCTTTACAGCACACCACATTGCACGACTGTGTCCCCATGTGTTTGTAAGTGTGTGCACTTGCAAAGCCTTTGAGTGCATCTTTGTCTCATGTTTGTGTACAGCTCAGAATATGGTAAACATTAGTCTGTGAGCACAAGTTTGTAATTAGCATGCATGCATATCTGAGAAAGAAACAGAGCACCACTGTGTGAGAGTGTTTTTGTGTATGTGCACAACACAGCCAGTGATGAGTTATAATGTGGCCAATGAGCCAGAGATGTTTTTGCTGGTAGCATATTAGGCTTTGCCACAACATAACCAACTCCAGATCCCTTAGAGCATGCCACCACAATCCATCATACAGACAGGACTGAAGACATATAGGTTAAACTAAACTCCCAAACATCATCTTACCAATAGATCGGACAAATATTGGACAATTTAGTTTGTGAAAATGAAACCCAAATAAATCTGTGTTACTGCCAAGAATACTTAATGAGCCTCATGAATGGAAACAAATGGATTGGAAGCAAATATGGAAGTGTTTTCATTTAGAAACAAAGTCATGCTAGCTTACTTTGTGTTCTCATATTCTTTTAAATCCCTACATCCATGTTATGATGACATGAAAAAGGACATTTTTAATATGATTACCTTTTTAAATGATCATTCTGAACTAGTCTTACTTGGGAAGGTTGCCAGAGAGGATCTTCCAAGCGTACTCTCTCAGGAATTTCTGGAAGATGGTTGTGAGGGCGATCATTGGTTCCCCGGTGCTCAGTTGTGAGCACTGCACCATGCACTTCTTGTAATAGACAAAGAGGTCCGCACAGCTGGGCAGCACTGCTCCCCCCTCCTCCGTGCCAGCCTTGGGTGGGCCTTGTGCTCGGAAGTCAGCCACAAAACGGTCAATCAGTTCGCCCAGGTTCCTGCGGATGCCAGAAAATGTACAGCCAAATCCCCACGGTTGGATTAGGATAAGGAAATAAATGACTCAGATATAAAGGATTTGATAATTAAAATATATTATTCCTAAACCCATTAAATAAACTAAAGGATAAAATAAGAGGCAGGCAGACAGAGGGCCACATGGCTGAATAGGTGAAAATAATCCATGCATATCAAAATCAAAAGTGCTACAGTCAACAGGTCCACAGTCAGTTGGTGGGGCCCGATCCTGCTGGATCTTGGAACTAAAGCCAAGGACAAAACAAGCAGGCCACTGTTCTCTCCTGCTATGTCCCACTGGGGACAGGCTGATCTGGCTGTTGCCTGCTTAAGGCCTTTGGACTGAAGTAAAATGAGGTTGCAACTGCAGAATAGGTCAACACTGTTCCATTGGACAGACAAACAGCATTTAAGGGGCCAGAGAGCCAAAAGCCAGGGCCTGCATGCAAGCACAGCAGTCCCAGAACTGTGTTCAATTTCAGGAGAGATTTCCATTCAAGGAAGGAAAGTGAAGGATGGTGGTAGAAGACAGGGAGACAGGAAGGAAATAAAAAAACATAAGCATGGGCAGTGAGATGCAAAAAATAAGAAGAATGAGAGATTGAGATGAAGAACGGAGGAATAAAACAAAAAAGAAAGAGGAGGGCCAAAAGGACAGAAATAAAGAGGTGGGAATGAAAATAGGCAGATCTGCTGTGGCAGCACTTACTCAACCTCCCTCTCTCCTTCTCCCAGCGTCTGTGGTTGTGTAGCTAATGGGAAACATTTCAGAGGCATTCCGAAACAAGAGATGGAAAGACAGGATTGGCAATGAAGTAGAATGGTAGGTGGGGGATCTGATTGAGGAGTGGGCAATGGAAAAAGGATGCGCATGCCATCTCTAAACACAACCTGCCTCTGACCCTGGGTCTGTGCACCACGACCCAATATGGCCTTGTCTGATTGGATAATTGTGTGTTGCTCACTTGTCTTGGGATTCGATGTAGACGTATAGATGAGGTTCAAAGCACTTGGAGACAATGCCATGGAAAGGGTTGTCTGGCGCTTTTGGCTTCCTGGGCTAAAAGGATGGAGGAAAAATAAGGGATTGTAATTTAGTTGGAGCTCCTTTATAACCAGAAACATCTCACAGTGGAAAACAGATGGGGTCATTCCAGGTCAACTCACCTTAGCTAGATCCTCGTCCTTATCTGCTCCCGCATCCTCACCTGCATCATCGTCCAGGAAGGGGTTAGTAGATTCAAGAGGACTTTCTGGCCTCTTTTTCTATGAAAAAACAGATACATCTTTAGTACTTTTTCTATTGCTCAATTATTAAAGCAGCATTAGGGATTTTACTGCCTCTTAGGCATCCCTTGGTAACAACTCTCTTGACTTACATAAATATTTCTGTAATTATTTAAATACAATCCATGTGAATGAAAAAGCTTGGCCCAGTTTTGCATCCAACCAAATAATAATCATTAACTGTCCATTTTGAGTTTATTGCTTCCAACTCGACACGCCAACATAACGTGGAGTAAAAGGTTTCTTTATGTGGTGACACAGAGAGGACTGTTTGTGTGGGTGAGTAGAACAAAACAAGACAAAAAACAGCTGTATGTAATTGTGATTATGGAAAAAAAAAAACATTTATTTTGGAGATAGCATTAGTTAAAAAAGATAATGCCAGAAGCTATTTAGCTAAAACAATGCTCAAAGTATTTCGGCAAAATATGGTCTCATTGGATAGTCGCGAATACACACATGAAAGACTTCACAAAAACTCTATGATTGGATGAGATTGTGAAAGAAAAGTGTAATTGATCTGTGATTTAAGCTTCTATCTGTTTGGATAATTTAGCTTGAAAATGTTGAAGCAGCTGGAGTTATATTCAGTAAAACTGTTTGTTATTATTGGAGTTTTCTTACTCCAGGTATGTCAGTCAAGGTGCATCCGGTGAAGCGTTTGGCCAGAAGACCCTCGAAGTTTGTGGTCCTCTGAATAGCAAACAGCAGCAGCTTCACCTCTATCTCCTTAGCCCGTGTTCGCATCACTTTGGCAAGCTCCACCCTGAAAAACACAGATCAAAATATGGAAATGTGTTTACTTATGAGAATATTAATTCTAATTGTTATGCTTTGACATTCCAAAATGTTTCCAATGACCCTTGTCAATACATCTATTGAACATCTATCCTATTACCTAACACATGTCTTTTCAGGGCTTCTTTAACGACACACATTCAGTTTTTGCCAGATGCATTTTTGTTGTCCGCTGCAGTCAGGAGTAGCACACAAACAGTGCCCACTTCTTCTTGCCTTATGTAGCTGAGGGAAACAGACTGAGTGTGTGTGGTCACTAGGTCGCCGCTCATGCAGGCCACCTACGTCAACTGCACTAAAAGTCAAATCACAGACTCACAAGAAGCATGCCATGCCAGTATTGTTAATTCCAAAATGTTCCACAGCCACTTTCTCTTTATTTAATTACATTTAATTATTCTTCCTTTATGTCTTAGGGACAGAGACATACCATATTCAGTAAATAGGCTTAAAACACAAACTATAAATGAATAGTCTATCATTATTTGCACCGCTTTCTCCAACGTCGCTGTTTATACTATATGTTGTTTTTCGTTACCTGGTGATGTGGCAGAACTCCACAGCAATGCGCTCCGTCATGCACCACTCCTCAGGGAACATGCGTCCGTACTTCTCCTCATAGTCCACAAGCTGCCGTTTGATCCAGGCGTATCGCCGATCGATCTTGTCTAGCCATGCAACCTGAGCACAGGGTATTTGGTTATTAGGTATGTACAGTTATTAGATATCATCTTGTACATTATGGAATTCAGTTTCTTACTCACATCTTGGTTTTCCTGGAATAATACCAGGTACTCTGAGAGGTGCTGCCTGATAAACTTTTTGATGATCTCCTGTTTGATGCGTGGATCCAGCACATTGGCCACCAGGCAGGCATCTCTCAATACGTTACTGGGACCACCTTGTCTCTGGATGATTAACAATACATGTTTTTTTACAAGGTGGGAAAACACAAGAACAGAGTCTGAATATGAGATGAATTGTATCAATGTTTTCAGAAAAAATCTCAACAAATCTGAAACTCTTACCTTGGAGCCTTGAGAGGGGAAGGACTCTTCAAAATCTGCCAGGATCTGAGTCCCCAACTCGCTCTGTGCTGCTTTTACTCTGGAAAACCAATTAATTATATCTTTTAATTAAAGTTGTTTCCGCAATCATTCAAATGGCATAAGGGAATAGTAGCAATTACACGTGGAAGCCTCCAATATACAACAGACTTTTGGCATATGACATTTTGGCCACCTACTTTGGCAAATACTATTACGATAAAAGCCAGGTGAAATATCCCTAATGTAATTATTGTTGAGTGACTGTAGACAAGTGGCCATTTTCACTTTAGGTTTTTGATAACAAGGACCCACTATAAAATCACTGTATTAAATGTTTCATAAGTGCTTATATAATAAGATCCACTCAGACAATCTGTCTGTCCAGTGCTTGGAGAGTCTGTGTTGCCTGAAGGCATCCAGGCTGGGTTAACCAAGGACAGCTCCCAAAGCCATGACAATGGTCCAGAATAAACAGGATAGGGTGCAGAGATGTTATCACAGATGGATGAACTAGCAGCTTTATTTGAAGTGCATGCTATCGGCTAAATATCCAGCTAACCACCTCGGCTACTGAGTGATAACAAAGACTGCTCTACTGCTCCTCTTTCAGCTGAGTCTCACAGTCTTATAAACTTATCCCAGAGAGAAGGCAAGCTGCCAACTGCAGGTCAAGTATGTGTATACACACAGTATACACAATAGTACAGTACTTAGATAAAGTACACAACAAAACACTTGGTCTCACTGCCTGTCAGCTGATCTGAGAGAGTCTTGGTGAAGTTCAGACAGGGAGAATAGCATTAAGCAATTACAAGAGTAAGGCTTATTAAGAACAAAAAGTTGATCATGGTCAAATATGACGTTTGCACTTACTCCATTTAGTCACGGTTCACTACCAAGACAATAGGGATTTCCTTAACTGAATTCAACTATTTTAAGGCAGGAAAGGAGAATAGAAATGTGGATGCCCTAATATATATACTGTATACTATATATTTAGAGCATGTAGAATCTTTTTATTTGTTTAGACCAAACCATTCTCCTTATGTTTCAGTGCTTTATATTTATTACCGTCCCCTTTTTTATTTAATTTAATAAGTACAAAAAATGACTACTTACTTTTATGTTTTTAATAAGATTTGAGTTCAGAGTATAATAAAATGTGTAGTCTTTTATTGTCTAGCTATGTCTTTCTTTTAACTGTTTTGGTCCAGTTTTCTGTCTTGTCTTATTATGTCGATCACTTTTCCACACAGCTGTTATTTGGTAAAAGCACAGTCGGCCACACCTCAGTCAAAACAGAACAGAAGGTCAACATTTTTTGGGGGGGATCAGCACCACTTTAAACTTGAACATGGCCAATGTGTCCCAAATTGATTTAATGTTCTAGGAAAATAATAGTAAAAATGGAAATGAAATCAGTCAGGGCTGTGGGAAACAAGACTGCAACAATACTCTTTGTTGGCGTGCGTGCGTGTGCGTGCGTGCGTGCGTGCAAATCCAGATATATTGGCATGAGCGCAAACAAAAACTCTGGAATGTACCAATAATTGAAGCGCATACATGAGGACACAAACACACCCTTAGAAAAAGTAAGCTCCTAATCTCTCACAATGGAAGAGTCACAGCCAGAATGGGACTATTCAGTGTTTCCTTCCTCTGTGTTCCTGTATTGGTGGGGTTGGGTGTGTATCGGTGTGAGTGTGTGTGTATACACTGTATCTGCATAAACAGGATGCATTTCGCAAACTACCTCCAGCCAAATACTGTTACCATTTTTCAACAGTTCGGCTGACAAGCTGTGGGACATTAAGCTGTAAGCAGAGAACAGACTTTCTACTGGAAATGAGCCGTTCTTAATGCTATGCTACTCGACCCAAGAGCTGTGTGTAGGTGTTAGTGTGTGCACTTTAGTTACCTCTCAGACAGCTGTCTGATCTGGGGTATGCCCATATACTTGTGGAAATGTTCAAGCACATTGACCACTCCCTGCAGCAGGTTGGCCACCTCGCCATACTGCCTCTTTCTGGTCATGGCTCTGGAACCCAAAACAACACACATTTCTATTATTAAATAAAGAAAATATCTCGCTTTATGTTCTATACGCTACATTTGTCAAGTAATAATGCCATCAATCTATGTGTATATCTTTCAGCTGTATATTCCTTCCTAACATGCTAAAGGGGATTAAAAACACGCTGTACTTAAAAGCAAGCATAGAGAACACAGATGGATGTTATTTTTTCAGATTTTAAAGCCAAATCAGATGTTTTATCAATATATATTAGCAGCTTGAACCCCATATTTCTGAACATGCCACTGGAATCTAATTGACGGAATTAAAAGTCACCATTCAGTTCAGAGTATTTCTACTAGCAGCAAATAATCCTTTATCCGAAAATATTGAATGCATATCATAAGTCTTATGAAAAATCCCAAATGCTTTATTTTGGTCAAATTAGCTTTAGGGTAAACGCATTTTGGTCTGATCTGTTAAAGGGATTGTACCCACTCTAAAGAGTCGACGCCTCCTGCCAACATGTGCAGGTGGTTGAGGGTGGTGATGGATGTAGTGAGATGGCGCTTTGCATGGTCCAACTGCTTTATGTCCCTCGTAATTTCCTTGACCTGCGCAGGAAAACAAACAGGTCAGAGAGGTTGGTCATTTATATCGCAACAAATAAGGAGAAAATAAAAGTTCAGAGATGGGAAAAGAGGAAGCAAGAGAAGGTGAACACAGAGAAATAGAGCAAGATAAACAACCCGCCCACTGGTTCGAGAAACCATTGCTACCGCATGCCACTGAGGGATGGTCTGCTTTCCGAACTCCCCTTCATCCTTTCTCTAAACACCTAGCCTACTTCCTCAACTTTAAATAACTCTCTCCTCTGTTGTAACAGAAGGATACAGAGTGTTCAACAAGACATCTTGTATGTGTGTGTGTGTGTGTGTGTGTGTGTGTGTGTGTGTGTGTGTGTGTGTGTGTGTGTGTGTGTGTGTGTGTGTGTGTGTGTATGTGAACATACCATTTGTTCAGACTTCTCTGCCTTGTCCTTGATGTCTTTGATTTTACCAAAGAGCTGCTGGATTGCAATTTGGGCCTCTTCCAAAGCCTGTCCAAAACAAACAGAGCAAATATGAAACATACAGAGAAGACGTTTTTGTTCACCTGCTGCCGCTGATAACGTACGTATGTATTTATTCTCAACCAAACAGAACTGAACAAAGGAACGAAAAAGCTCCTACTCAGTTAACCCTTAAATGCTGCGTTTGAATGAGTTGAGTTTTTTAGCTGTAGAGAAATGGCAAGTCATGAGAACAGGTATAAAAAAATCCCTTTCTGTTTGATGCTTCCACTTGAGATGCATTAAGTTTTTAAACTCATGCATTCTTCTTTCACGTTTAACCCTTACAAGTGTCTTTTCTAACAGACAGTACTGTGCATTTATTTCAAATGAGTCAACCTACCAAACTCACAATAAAACGTCCCTCTGGTGTCTCAAACTTTATTTTACCGTATTTTCTTTAATCCACAAATTCATGTGAGAGAATGAATGAAAATGTATCATCCCATATATAAAATGTCAACCTTTTGCAACACTGTATGAGAAAAACACATGTTACACTTATAATACTGTTGCATTGAGACACAGGGCTGTGTGGAATAACTGTGTGTCAGTTGTGGTTTGCCAGCCTGGGTTCGTATTTCCAGGGATATTTTCTTATCCGCTCACAACTGGCTTTGAGCCATGTTAAAAAAATATCCTGCTTATGCCTGTTCACAGTTCTGATGTATACAGACTAATTGCCAATCTATCTGGAGAGCTAACTAGATATCTGACACTGATAGCTTACTTTGACACATGAGCCATAATGCTAATCTCGCCATTAAGGCTGTCACTAAAAAGGCTATTAGCAGTTTTAAAAAAACCTATACAGCCAGTCCGGATTAGATAACATCAGTTACAGTTGTTTGTGAGATAGTTAACGTTCTATTCAGATAGTTCCCCATCATCTGACATGGCAGCTGTTCTTTGATGCTGCTAAACGGAGATTGTGCTCCGGCACCTGATTCACTTCTTGCCCGATGCTACACACGACACAACTTTGACTTTCCAAAGATTCTCACACACACACACACACACACACACACACACACACACACACACACACACACACACACACACACACACACACACACACACACACACACACACACACACACACACACACACACACACACACACACACACACACACACACACACACACACGGAATGCTAACAGCCGGCACCAGCTGTGCAAAGAATTTACCACTTTTGCAAGCACGTCTAAGAAACAGTGAGTGAGCAAACACACACCAACTGTGCACATACACACAAACATAAATACAGCTTGCACTGACAGCAGAGGATTCATTTTGCCTCCGGAGTGTGGCTAAAAAGCAGCACTTGGTGACTGTGTCGTGGAGACCCAGTAAAAGTCAACACAACACCAAGACAAGGTCATTAAATCACAGCAAAACCCTTCTGACATTTCAACCTGCAAGGAGAGTTTCACCCTTATAATCTAAACCTAAGCTAGCACTTTATCTACTCTGTGTAATAATATTGGAAGTATGTCATGGAGGCCAGACAGAGAGGAGCTCTTTTTTAATACACATGAGAAAAAGTCTAGGTTGCACCTTTCCTTCTTTCTTTCATGCTTCAAGCCACCCATTGGTTGTTGGGTGATTGGATAAATGAATTAGAAAAATGCATGCAGGTTATGTATATACTCTTTGATCTGAGTGGAAGGCAGTGCCACTGAATCTTCTAGGAGCTTCCCCGGGGGAGCTGTTCAGCAAACAAACTGCATGCAGGAGAGGCTAGTTCCAAGACTGTAATTGCCAATCACGCAGGCTCAGCTGAGAGGATCTGGCATGCTTCCGAGCGCTCATTTCCTGTATTTAGCCTTGAGGAAAGCAGAGCGAGAGACCACTGCCCAGCAGGCGCCCCTCAGCCCGAGATATTATCTGCTCACACACAAACACGCACATGCACACCAGTGAATCCCTAACATGCAATAAGCAGCAGGGTTCCAATGCATACATACTGTAGGTAGTGTAATAGAAGTACAAAAGGAGCTTAAACAGGATGCACTTCCCTCCTCCCTCTGGCAGATGCTCGTGTAGCTTTCTGACATACAGGATCGGTTAAATGGTACTTCCGAGTTCAGGGCCACTTCCAATAAATCTGATCGACCTATCAGGGCTATTTTAATAGTTGTTTCAATGCCAACATGTTGTATTTTTAGGGCAAACGTGACGAGAGAATAACGATTTGTTTAAAAAAACTCTCGGTGTTAAAACAATTGTTTTGTCATAGCTAAGCCTGACAGTAACTAGTATCCAAAGCACCACTTTCTATTGCATTCTCTAGCCCAAATATAAATATCCTAGTATCCTGCTGTCATTTCTTTAATTGTTTAATTTGTCCTTTAAAACGCAATACAAAATGTTGGCAAAGTTGGTTTGCAGGTGATGTACTAATACACTTTGAATAGGCTATATTGATAAAGTCACTACACATATTTGCGAGGAAGATTGAAAGTCACTATAGAGCATTAAGACAGGAAAGCAAGGAAGCTAGAACAAGCTGTGAACAACCTTTTTTTGAGTTAACATTAAATATTTACATTAATGCAGTTTCCAGAGGAGAACCAGCCTATACTGTATTTCCTAATGCATCCCTCCCTGTGCTTAAGTGACTATATATGAAGTATGTAAACACTTACAGACAAATCAGACACACAGGAAGAAAAACGACATGCCAGGATGCCAACCATGCAGGCCGCACGCCAACCATGCAGGCCGCACGCCCCACTATGTGTATGTGTGTGTGGAATTAACTGGTAACAAATGTTTGGGTTCCTTAATGAGATTCTTGAACTCAGACATGCACATATAGCTTCCCACCGAGCCAGGCTTTTACGTCCTTCATTAGCGGTGCGCTGCGCTATTGCACTGAATGTGGAGCAGGTGTGCACATGGTATCCAAATTGCCTTGGCAACAGGCAGGAACATTGTGTGTGGCAGGAAACTCTCGGTTGGCCGGCTACAACCATACAGATATTGTCTGTGTAAAGTTATGTACATTTGCCAACATAGCCAGACCGCTCAGAAGAGTTCAACCATCTGCCATCACCTTCAGCCCTGTAGGCAATAACCTCTGTATTATCTTCACACATGAAAGGATGCAGACTAAAGGAATTCTGGATTGTTAAGAAATTAGCCGCATATGAAAATGGCTAACTTCTGATTAATGACAGAGTCAATGTTATTATAATTGAGTCTGCCTTAAAGCCACTTGACACCAGAAATTACCGTCAATCATACAGTAAGCAATTTGGCTTGCAGGGCCATGCGTGTAGGCATCTGTCGTACTGTTGTTGTTTTTCATTAATGAATGATTTTGAAGACTTTTGGTCGCCAAGTAACAGTCATTGTACCACTTAATAACAGCGCTGTAAGTCGAACACCAAAGGAATCACATTTCCACACTCTCAATCTTTGCAGCATATAACTCAGAAAAAAACACAAGAGAACTATTTCCCAGAATCTCCTCCACTTTCTCTCCGCTCCTATCTTGCTGTCTCCATTCTTCTCCATAAATGTTACTTAAGTTTCATCTTGGGGATTACTTTAAGCTCAGTGAGTTGAGATCAGTCAACAGCAGAAACGACTAAATTGCTGAAACTCTTAGTTTTATTCTGTTGCTTTATGTGCTAATCGCCGTCTTGAAATGAACACCTCTCCGTCTTTCCATCTACAGAAAGTATTTTCCCTCTGGAAATGTTGGAATGGCACTGCGGGGTTGGAAAAACAAACTCAAATTATTGTGTGTGGCTGTGTAAAGTTATTGGTCTGGGGGGATTTAGAGTGTTTCCGCTACCAAACAGTAGCTAACAGGGAAAGACAGGGCCACCGGGCCAGACACCCTGACGACAACACACACCTAATCATGTCAACTGTTTAGAACATACACGGCTCCCCCGTCAGGTGTCACATTCCCTTTGAGCTACAACTCCAAAGCTACAAAAAGAGGACCTGGATTAAATCAGTAGGAGCTGTTCTTTTTCATCATGCTCCAACATGAAAAAGCAAAGACTCAAAAGCCAAGCTTTTTAAAAGAAATCTACATTTTTGCATACGAGAATCTATTTCCCAGACGTGTTTTCCGTAAAGAAGGGCAGTTTGAGCAGTGGGAATGGTTCTGAGTCATCTTGTCCTTTTCCATGGAAGCAATGTGGAGAGAGGAAAGAGGAGGAGAGCGGGAAAAACATCTTTCTATGGCTTTAGAGAAGCCAGTGGCACTTTTCTAACTTCAGAAAAAGGATACTGTTTTGAAAACCACCAGTGAAAATGAGGCCTTGTGGTTGCGTGTACGATAAGAAAAGAGTGTTATCATCCCCCGTTTCCCTCAAAACGGCTACACGGTTACATTATCTTAGACAGATATATCAATCAGCCTTTGCCGACAACTCCAGCTCCACCATCATCACTATAACAAGATAATACATTTCAATAGTTACTTGAATCTTAATTCTGACACCCAATGAAACATGTTACATAGATAAAATAAATGCATTTCTTTTTCTAGCCATAATGACATATAAATGACACAATTCATTGCCAGAAAACCTATTTAAGTCGATCAAGTTTGTTAAACATCTGACCCACCTGTCTGCCATCCTGACCCACGTTGGTCTGGCCTCTCACCACTGTCCTGATGTTGTCATCAAGGCGCCTATCAAATGTGACACAAATGGCACTCCAGTCACATTGAGGGTAAAACAATGAACAAAACAAGAAATGATGCAATCAAGTCAATGAAATGAACTCACCGGATCTTCAGACGAATCTTGTTTACCACGTCATCAATATTAGCCAAAGACTGAGGGGAAATACAAAGACAAGTTATCAGCTGTTCAACTTGTATTTTAGGACCACAAAAAAAGCCTCAGTACTTAAATACATGCTTTGTAGCATGAGCCTAGGGGGAAAGTTCACGACAATACAGAAAATAGTCGTTCCTATAATAATTCCTATATGAAACTGCTCAATAAAAAGGTTTGTAGATCATTGTAGTTAAGGAGTCATTTATTTTAGATTTTTTTATTCAAATATTATTATTATTATTATTTTCTCGAGAAGGCAGACATCTCTTTGGCCATTACCTCCAACACTGTTACTCACACCAAAACAATTTAGATTGATAAAAACTACTGCAGGTGACCGGAAAACTTCAATTTTTGATTTTTAGGTAAACTGTCCCTTCAAACAAGCTGATAACTTTGCTTCAAGTTATACAAATCTGTTCTACGAGACCTACATTTCAAATGCAGCACAGCTATAACCCCTCACCTGATAAAATAGTACATATAGAATCCATTTCGGTGAAAAAGAAGGGCATTAACACAAGGGGCCCTTCCATGTAGAGTATGAACACAAACTATAGGGTAACAGCGACCCCTCATGGAAAGGAAGTGTACAAACAGACATTTATAAGTATGAAATGAAATAATTCCTATTGCTATTCCTATTAAAAAATCCAACAGGAAGAGGTGTGTCTGAATAGTCCAGTGTCAATAACTTTTCTGCTAGGAATTTTGGGGTCACATATGAAAGCTATTGATATAACCGGAAATTATCTTTTATTAAAATGTTATTGTTGAATAAATTCATGACATCAGTAATGACGAAGATTTGTAACATAGGCCTATAGCTCCGGAGAAAATTAAGAGACCACTCCAAATGTTTCTTAAATCTTTATCTCTACATGTATGGCAGCCATTTCAGTGTAATTTCAACACAGAGAAACGTTGTCAGTAGTTTAATGAATACAATTTAAAACATTTAACTCAAAGCCATACCTATAAATAATAAAACAAGAGAAAATAATAATGCTGAAGTGGTCTCTTATTTTTTTTCCGGGGCTGTATTATGCTAATATGGGCATTAAGGTTTGAGGGCTCTGATGTGAGCTAATCGTCCTCTGACTGCTGACAGTCTGGGAAACTGCGAATACTAGAAGTGTATATCAGTATCAGTGTTGAATATCCAACATCAAAATAATTTCTCCACAGCATAACCAAAGACACATATTATAATTTCCACCAATGACAAATATATCTATTGACTGCCCCCGAATAAAGCGGATATCAGCGTCATAAGCTTTTTCACTTCAGTGTACCCATGGATATATAAAGTGTACCTGCTCGGTGGGGAACAGGGTGTTGATGTATTCAACAGCATTGAAGTCTGCTCTATCCAGTGGGTCCTGGCTGGGGAAAACCTAGTACACAAAACACAAATGACGTCCAGTCAGTAAGTCATGGCTGACAACGTTTCAATAAATATTTGATGTTGTAATTTGGAATACTTCAACATGCAAACCGATGGTGAATTGTCACTGAAAATATACACTGACAAGTTGATACATGTGTAATTACAGATAGTACAATGACATTCACAAAGACAACCAACAGAGTGTTCTTGGCGTTATTTTAAGCAACATATGAAACGACTTGACGATGTTTTGGAGGAAACCAAGGGGTTTTCGGCTAGCTGTGACAGCAGTGTAACATTGAGCTAGCCTGCTAACAGCTGGTTTATAGGCAAGAGCAGCAACACTGTCTAAAAGCTGATCATGGTAGCCGAGGGTCAAACAAATACCTGTTCAATGGCTAGTTGCACCTCTGGGGTGAGATGCAAAATAGCCTCCAAATCCTCAGCTAATTCAAATTCTTCTTCCTCCATCATTGTCAAAACAAATCCTGAAAAAAAATCTCCGGCATACCACTTCCTGGTGAGGAGGCTTTTGGGATACTCGATGACGTAGAAAATGGTGCTTTCATGGCTGTCGGAAATCGGAGTTACACTTGATAGTCGCATCTTTCCATTCATCTTTCTTCAAAAACATATAGGAAACTCATATAATTTGTATACAAAAAAGTTTAAATCATGGTTAGACATATAAAGTAATACAATAAATACACAAAATAAGAAAAATAAAAATAGTTTCATATTTCAGATTAAATATTTGTGTTTTTAACAGTGCAACTATAATGTTTTAATTTTTGGTAAAAATATTCAAAATGAGGTTTGGAGTCAGCAGATTTTTTTGATGAATACGACATTTCTGCACTTCCTCTTTCTCCTGCATCCCCTTCATCCCAATCAATTGATTCACATTAATTCTGCTTCTTTAAAGTAGCTACTAATGAATTTCCCAACAAAAGTGGTAAATGCAACAAACAGTAGATGGACAAGAACGTCAAAAAGTAATAAGTAAAATTTGTTTCTAATAATGTTGTAGCATTTTTTTCAACAGTGGCTTCCTGTGTTTCTATTAGTTCTACATGTTTGGCAAATTAATACATAGAGGCAATAGATGCTGAAGGTTGGCATCAAACTTTCAAGAAAGCCTGAGTGTGTGGTACAGGGTAGTGAGGGCAGTAGCCTTTTTTTCTTTTAAATGTTGTATGAAAAACAATTCTAAACACAAATGCAGGCATTAATCAGAAACAGAAGGTGAACCATGGTCCAAGGGAATTCAATTAAAAGCATTAATTAAAACATGTTGGATCTCGACAAGAGGAACTTATTATTAAAAAAAACCATTTATAATAATTTCAGTTCAACCCCAACTTCAACAATAGAGCAATGCTCTTTGAAAATTTGCCTTCATAGTTTTTGTTCCACCTCCATGCCTCAAAGCCCTCTGTGGGCTGAGGTAATGGATTTTTCGTTTCAGAATATTGAAATTATTTTTTTCACAACCTTCCAACCCCTTCCAACATTGTTGACCCACACATTTCCTCATAGCTCTGGTCCGATTATCCTAATAGGCACTGTGGCCTTTAACATGATTCCATTAAAAGTGTGCCCTGCACTAACAATTTTACATTCTATAATTGTCACTACCACAACGACTGTTCCAAGAAATCGACTCCCTCCTGCAGCAACATGCTGTCCTCTTCACGCACATCAGGATTTAAAGAGCAGCAGTGCCCCCTGCTGTTTAACGATGCAAAACACCAAACGACAAACATACATGCTCCCTTAAGCTCCAGCTTCTAAGCATTACACTATTCTTTTTTCTTTCAAAGACTTGCATATAAACCCATAAGAAAGCTTTTAGAAGACGAAAGCAGTGGAGTGCTGAAATAGAATAAGGTGATACAGAGAGTAGAGGACAGAGTTTAAAAGGCTGTGGGGGGATGAGGATAAACAATGACAGAAAAGAGAGAAGACAAAAAATGGTGGTATCAGGTTTAACTGCATATTAAAGAGGGATAAAAATCAATAGAAAGATAAAAAGGAGATGGGATGGGACAAAAGGTACTTTTCATATCTGTAGACATAAACTGTGTTTTGTAAATGTAACTAGGAATCTGTCACTCATGATAGATTTGCAATGGACTTTATAAAACTGCTTCAATTCATTAGCAAATAAGTAATTCTCTGACATTTTAAAGGATGCACTGAACTGCGAAAAAAGGACAAGAGCGAAACACACAAGACGCGAAAGAAAAGCAATAAGATATGGAGGCCGGAAGACTGAAAAGATGGCTGTTGAGTAATGTATACGTGTGGTACAGAGCAGCTGTCAGACAGCCGATATAAATCTCACCCACAGAGGAAACTCATCACATTGTATACTCACCAGGGGGTAGAACTAATACTGCAGACAAGCAGTGTGTGTTTGTGTATGCATTAGTGATAGAGGCTTGTTAATACATTTTATGACTTTCATGTGAAAACAGGTTGTAAAGTAAAGTCATGGTTAGGAATAAGCTACAAATGAACAAATGCTGCATAATTCAGCTGTATAGCAAAAAATGCTACTGAAAACTTTCTGAGTAGTATTTTTCATATTCCACAGTTTTCACTGTGGTTTATTAAAATCCCATTTAAAAGCACTTCCTGCAACTGTGTAAAATACAAAATACAAGTGAAAATATTAAAGAATTGGGTAGACAATTTGGGAATTACTTTCATTCTGCAGATTGTCCCAAAATGACTCCTGTGAGTCAGATACTTCTTTGTATTCTTAATCATTAGATTCCTAATATTGATGCCTCAATTTAAATTTTTGTTATTGTTGTAGCTGGAGCTAAATTGATCTACTTTATAAACTGTTGGGTTGTCAGAAACATTGGGCTGACAAATGGGGTAGAAAAGAAGAACAAACTAAATGTCTGCTAACACACATTTATTTTCATGTATTTTTAGAAGTTTCTTATGAGTAACAATGGATTATTTTGCCCTTTTTTACAAAAGTATAACTAAACAGGAAATTGAAACGTTCTTAGTTACTTTCCACCAGTGATACAAATGCATACAGAACCAGGTTGGAAAAAGATCGGCAGTAAGAATGAGTAGATATCGACCGTCATGACAGCACTTAATTAGCCAGACGGTTTCTGATAGCTTATGTAAAGCCACTTACTGCTAATGCCTGAGACCGCTATGATGACCTGATAGCTAACAGCTTTTCCCCTCTTTGACAGGAAAGTGTTCAAGAAACAACAGACTTACGGTCAGGCCAAAGCAAGTGCTTCAGCAAGTCAAGGCAGATTAGATTAGTGTATGTTAGAAGGAAGTTATCACAAGGTCTTGGCGATATATTTGATGTCTTTCAGAGTTGTTAGGAGACCACGATTTATGAGAACATCTGTTTCAAAGTATAGTGACGAGGAGACCCTTAGTATATACCCACAGCACTTGTCAAGACTAAGATACAAATGAATTTTAAACAGCTTACCTTCCATGTACATCTACACAGTTCATTTCAACATACACTGAAAAAACTGAAACGCTGGCTTTAATTAAATGTATAATGGCAACAATTTCACACAACTGTATTCGGTTAGTTGAAAGAAATAATATTAAGTGTAAATAAAGAATATTAGGTGGAACTTAATATTATTTCAACTAACCAAATACAGTGATGTGAAATTTGTTGACAATATACATGCAATAAGTCAATGTTTAAGTTTTCAGTGTACCCATATGTAAAACTCAATTTACCACCACTTACAGCCTTTCTCCACAAATCAGCTGCTTTCTGCATAATTTGCAATTTGAAAAGCACTGAAGATTTGCAAAGTGAATTCAGCAGTCATGGAGTTTGGTCCAGGGGTTTACCTACTCCTGGAGAACAACAAGGGAAAGATTTATGCAGAACCACATTTTCCCTCAAAAGCCAGTGCAAGATGTTCTACTTGACAAGATTCTAAAAGAAACAAGTCTCTTGAGCATTAAAAAAGTACCGTAAAAGCCTAACTACTATATGTGCAATTTCTGAGTGAAAAATTATAAAATATAATACTTATGTCGATAAATGCGGTCAAAGGTTTAAACCCTTGAGACCAAAAAGTCTCACAGAACTTCCTATGATTCTCTGCCAGCTGAAACCAGACTCAAAAAAAGACTCAAGAGTGCATTACTCAAACATTTAAACAGTGGTTTAAAACACAATGTGATTGTTTTCATTAAAACATAGGATCAAGGCTTAAATAACAGGAATGAAAATCTTCATGGTGAAACAAATAATGGAGACATTCTGAATTAAAATCAGTCTGTCGCCTTGAGCGAGCCCCTCGGCTTCTTATTTAGTCTTCTTACCTGAAGATGTTTTACAACCTTTTCCTCAGATTGAGTTAAATTTCATCTCATCATTTAGATTCATTATCCTTAAATATAGCAAAGCAGAATCTTCTTAAAGTTAACCACAGCCATCTTCTGTTTTTGCGTTCTATCAAAACCTTGAAAGACCTCCAAATTATTTTCATTGGTTGAATCCAACACTCTCTCTTTACTTTGTTGTGAAAAGCCACAATTGACATGTACAAGGAATGTGGCATCACAGGAATGTTTTAAATGCCAATAGAATTAGTAGCAAATGCCAACGTTTTTGGAACTAAACATATAGTTAAACATGCCATCTGCACAGACCTGGAAGAGGCAATAATAGAGTAATGAGCATGTATACTGGACATAGATTAAGAAGTACTGCTCCAAAATATCCATTAAGTTGAACTCTATATGAACCCCTGTGCAGATAACAACTAAGCAAATCCAACATGAATGAAGAAAGCATTTTCTGATCACAATGCACACATTCCAAAGCATGTAAATGTGGAAAAAACAAACATCCACAAGCAAAGTATACTTGCATCACTGAAGGTGAAGAGCTGGCTGATGCAGAGAAAAAACTCACAAGGCAGATTTTCAAGGTTGGCACAATGAAATGCTTTGCACTCCAGCCAGCCTTCAAGCAGCATCAAGACACATTTCTGATCAGGCTTGAAAACTGATCAACTGAACATGCAGATCCAGCTGGGAGATCTCACCATATGAGTTTTTCTTTTCCCACTTGGTCTCCACCACTCATCAATAAATTGGTATCCATGCTATCTTTAAAGCAACAGTCTATTTTATTAGGGGTAAGGTAAGGTAACGTTTGAATAAATATTTTATTCTATTTTAAAACAGGATATTTTGTCTTGGTTATGCTATGCCATAAGGCACAAAGGAGATTGAAGAAAAGGTAAGATTAATTTTCTGTTATATTATAAGCTCAAATTATAATACAATATAGAACATTTTGGACATCCCGATAACACTGGTTTGCATCCTGCTTAAGTGAGATAAAGCTGCTAAGCTAAATGTCATCTGCAAAGACAATATCCCACAGTCCTTTGCGGTACTGTACCTACATCTTCTTTGTGACACCAAGGGTAGTAAGAGCATACGGTTTTTAGCTTCTCTTTATCGGTAGAAATTAACATGCAGATTTAAATGTCAAGGTTAAATTTAATATGAAGATTTAAAAAGCATTGCAATCATCTTATTTTGCCAAGGTTATCCGTCATGGTGGATTTAGAGTATTATTTGTCTTGAAGCTGCTGTGGATCAGGAAAGAGAATTATGGTTAATTTTAACTCATGATCAAATCCAGCCAGAGGGATTTCAGTGTTGTAATTGTCACTAAAATTCAAAGTGATTGCATTCATTTATTTACAGATTTGTGGAGCAGGAAGATGACTCCCTGTGTGAAACAAATGATTTAATCACTCATGTAAATTGTAGGTTGTACAAGAACATGGGGTTTTAATGTCTTGGATGGATTTAGCACTTTTAAAAATGAACTTTCCCTGAGTAGCCAAATCAAATTAAATACTATTAACTGTAGCTTCTACCGGCAGGAAATTTAGCAGCCTCTTAGCACCGAGCTAACAGCATCATGGAAATAAATAAAAGTAGAAAGCCATCTGTCTTGCCAGGGGTACTGTTAGCAACATGATAGTTTTGGATCCTAGAGCAAATTGGCTGTTAGCTGGATCCCCGAACCCACATCTGCGCTATAGTGTTCAAGTCATTCACTCTCATGTATCATTTAGACATTAACCATCATCATGTAAATCAGAATGTTGCAAAGTACAAATCAATTGACACATCGTACTATACTATAGAATGTCTCTCCAACATGTTTGTGTATATGTTTATCGTAGGAGAATATACTTTGCCTAAAACCTTGCATCTATGTGCACTCGAAAAGCATATCTGCTACATGAGTTTCCACATGTCTATCTGCAATGCAAAAGGAAAAAGAGATCAAATTGAAAATCCACTGAGCCTTAAAGAGCCAAATGAACACCTTCCTCTTGTGGGTTTGTATGCACTAATGCTTGTATATGCTTGGCAGATGTGTGTGTGCTGGCGTGTGTGTGTGTGTGTAAATGTGTGTGTTGGTGACAGATGGTCCATTTAATAACCTTACTTGCATGGTTGACTGTGGAGTTGGCATGCCCATGATGTGTGGAGTGACCTTGTTTTTTTATGACCATTCAGGGAGCAACCTGTTACAACTGAGTGTTAATTGTGTGTGTGTGTGTGTGTGTGTGTGTGTGTGTGTGTGTGTGTGTGTGTGTGTGTGTGTGTGTGTGTGTGTGTGTGTGTGTGTGTGTGTGTGTGTGTGTGTGTGTGTCATGTGTCATGTGTCATGACAGACAAATTGAAGGTCAAAGTTCAATACCTATCCTCATTTTTTCTCAGGGCTTGTTTCAAGAAGACATTAAATTGGATGCTTATACGAAAGGGAAAACGGGGCATACAGAAATCCTAAAATAACAGTGTGTTGTATTATAACAAGATATACCAGAAACAGAAGTGGGAGTAGTTCTTTCTTACTCAAAATGTTAAAACATGATTAAAAAGCTGGTTCTGTTTATGTTTGGAAATATCAGATCGATACTCTCTGTCCATTTAGACAACAGCCAGCAGCAAGTAAGCTTGGCTTTTGGAACAAAGTAATACAATACACCTACCAGTGTTTAAATACAAATAACACTGTACGAATACTGTACACTGAACTGTAATAGGAAGGGCTGAACTCCAGGAAATGACTGCGGCTGGCTGGAATTGTAACATTTTATATCCATCAAATAAACAAAAGATAATGTCATTTAATGAGCTGTAGGAGTACTGGTAGGTGGATTTTGTTACCTTCTGGTAGAGGAGCTTTTTTTAGTCATTATCAAAAAAGCAAGCCATCTCCTGCTTCAGATTCTTATTTACAATACAGATTGGAGAATGGTTAATCTTCTAAAGTAACTCTTGAACTGGAACCATATAATGTATTTTACAAAATGTAAATGTATTATTTGAAGATTTATCATTCATTTAACATAAACAACACAACTGTACTGATCTTCACTCATTTTCTTTGACTTGTTTTATAACCTGAGAAACTATAATACTTAAAGAGAGACATAAAAATAAAAATAAAATAAATCTATGAAATCAAAGCCATAAGAAAATACCAAATATAGATCTTTAATAGCACCACATAAAAAAGTACAACAAATAAGAGAACAAATTGTGCGTGGATGTGAATCGGCAATGGGGGAGAACATGTCACCTGGAAGGTGTTGTTTTGACAGTGGGAGAAGCACTCCCCACAGACTGGTGTGAAAAATTTAGTTATAAGGGGAATGAAATCCATTTATGTCGTACAGCGTGGTGCAAAACGAGACAGCAGATCAGAATTCAAAGGAACAACATCAATTATGGCCATACATCACATTTAGGATCAACACAAATCCTTAGTCTTCTAGGAAAAACAATTTATGTCATTATAAAAATCCTTTCTGGATCTCTGTCTCCACCATGTCACTCCTCCATCTGTCTGTATTTGTTTGCAAATTGACATTTCTCCTTTTTTCTGTCCTGTACCTTAATTATCATATTTTCTGTATCATGTGATTGAGTGAGAGCTATGACAAACTGAAGAATTACTGCGTGTGGGAGTGTTTGCATGCATGCGTGCATGCAGGTGTGTGTGTAAATATCCGTGAAGAGGTGTGTGACAGATTGAGTGTGGGTTGCACGCTTGTGTGTGCCAGGGACACGGAAGTGTGCATTAGAGTTTCTGTGTGAGTATCGCTGTACCTTTTGCGCCAGGATATGCAGGACTCATCAGTACACTTATACCCTGTGCCAATAACAGTAGCAGAAGTCATTCAATGTCTTCCTCTCCCCCTATAAATCTGGATTTGGATGTCTGACTGAAGAAAACATGCTTGACTTGCTCTCTATCACTCTGTCTCGCTGGGCTTTTATTTCTGTTCTACTTTCTTTCTTTTTTGTATATTCTAACTGATTTCCCTCCATGTCACAGGGTATTTTTGTGTGAGAGTGATGGCTTTGTGCAGACATTCTTTTCATTGCATCGAAGCGGAGAACGTAGAAAAATAAGCCACTGATGCAGAGAAAAGACAATGAATCATATGTTTAGGAAGAAAGGCCATTAAGGGGGAAAATAAATGGGAGATTAAAAGAAACAGCCTGTCATGTGCAGTCTTTGCAAAGATTTCTCATACAAACTATTATGGAAAATTTACTCAAAGTGTGGATTCCAGATTTATCACACTTTGAGTGGCAGCTTTTTCAACATTAGTTTGATTGTTCTTGACCCTTAAGAAAAACACTTTCTCGTATCTTCTCTTCTCTTCTATTCTTTTCAGCAGCCCTACCTGCTAAGACTGTGATTACACGTAAATATTGATGAGTACATTACAGCTGTGTAATTAGTTTGCTGGACTCATCCATTTCCTTTGCCAGATTAATGTGCCCTTGAGCTGTTGCATTGACACAGGCCCACAGATGCAAAGGCAAACACACACTTCATTAGAGCGGATTTCTGGGATCTTGAGGAAAATCCACTGCTGGAATTGGCAGAAAATCAGATGAATGGCAGTTCTAGCCTGTTGAAACTACCTGTAATGTAAGTTTTTAATATTACTACCTCATTCATTCATCACTAGTTTATATTTTAATCCGTACCAAATATTTTGCTCAATTGACATGGGATTACAAAACACCACCTGCTGTATATCTTCTGGTTTTGCATAGACAAAATATGCGGAAAATGAAAAATAAGAAAAGAAACACAATTACAATAAAGAAATAAATAGTAAATGAATGAAACAACAACAAATAATGTGAACAGCCAACTCCTTTGTGCATCATCCATATCAAACTGATAAATATTATAATTACAATATCTTAATATCTTCCTCAACAAATAATTTACCATAACAAACATTCTTGGCTGTTTTGTAGTTAATGTGCAAAAACATAAGCCAGAATGCTGAGTCTTCCCTGGGTTCTGCAGTAGGTCTGGTACCAGCACTGGTATATGTAGACACATACAGGCATCAGATGGAATAAACAGGAGAAAGGAAAACTAAATATGTAAATCACGCAACCAAAAACCATGTCTTTTTGTGCCCTTCAATGCCAGAACTATGTTGCCAATTAGTTTATTATTCTTGCATGCTTATTTGGTGGCATGATGATATATGAACAATATTTACACATGTATGTATTTTATATAGATATATACTGTATATATAGGAACAATTGGCTCGAAAGCTGCAACACAATGAGGAGTGAATGCAGGGTTAGAGTGAATAAACCAAAGATTTTATTATTATTCAACAAAGAAAACGCAAAAACAGACTGCCTGACCTGTTTTATTTTGGAAAGATCGAAGTGTGTTCTTTGCAACAAAGGTTCCTGGAAGCAAAGCGGACACTTTCATCAGGGCTCCTTCTTGGCTCTTTTTTTTAATCCTGGGCATTTCTGTCTGTCCTCAAAACTGGGCCCTTGCCTGCAGTTAATATCAAACACATTCTTTCAGTAGTTTTCCGCATCAGCAGTTTGTGTGCCATTTCAATCAGCATGACCAACCTTTATGACTTAAGAGCATAGACATGATAAACACGGCCCTAGTCCACAGTTATGTAGGCTAGCTTAAAATGCCAATTCCTTCCCATCGATCTTAACGTACACTGTACCCTTTCTGAGCCTCTTCCTCTTTGCAACCTCTTCTCCTTTTCGAACAACCTCAAAAATAATATAAAGCAAACAAAGAAAAGCACTATTGTTTTGTCTTGTAATGCCCTGTGTTGTTTACCAGCTTTGGAGGGCATGTATCTTTTGCTAGTTGGAGTTGATCTTGCCTTCATGAATTGTGTTAATGCCCAGTCTTAATCAGGGCTTCTGCTGAATGTGTCTTTGCGAACAACAGGCTGCTGAATGTCAACTGTTACCGGATTATCTGCTGCCTGGAACCCCGTGATAATGATATATGGAGAATGCCTTTCTGTGTGGGTGCTTCTGAAACAGCGCATGCGTGTGTGTGATAGTGACTGTGCATGTGGTGATTAAGACAGGCTATTTCTATTTTTCTGGCTCCCTCAATGATTTCCTTTTGAGTGTAAATCCTTTATGCTGCCAGTTTTATTAAATCAGAGAGAGACAGAGAGAAATCCCGACAAAGGAAGAGGGAAACGAAGCCAGAGAAAAAGAAAGAGTGAAAAAGAAAGACAGACAGAGGGTAAGACAGAAAGACATGAAGGCAGGAGGAGAGTTTAAAAGGGCTGTATAATCCCTGTAGTGTTTGTTGTGATTCCTGTCTGCAGGGTGGTTTACAATTAGTAGACCTCATAGGTAAATCAATCATTCTGCTAGGTAATAGATACAAAGGTTGACTTTGTTTACTCTGCTTTTTCTTTGAACTATTAAGCAACCCTGACATCGTTCTCAAACTTTTTTTTCGTTTTATTTTTATTTTAATGCCTCTCCATCTTTCACCTCTGGTCCTCTCTCTTTTCTTCTAATGTCCTCATCTTCTTCTTTTCCCCTTCAACTGGCACCAATTATTTATGTTGTTTGCCCTTTCTTTGTCTGTCTGCTTTAAACCAAAATCTTTTTATTTAATTTGACTATCCATCGTCTCAGCTTGATATGAAAACCGGTTTCACATGGCATTGTAACATGTCACCTGTAGAACATGCTGGATGTACCATAGTGTGCAGATAGAAAAGCAAATCATGGCACAGTATTTGGGATGTGCAAATCCCTGGAGCAAATAAGCAAACACGTTATGAAACAAATAGATATCTCAGTGTGCATTACAATTTGGCCTAATGAGCCCACTATCTCTTATGACCTCTGTAACAACAGCTGTTGTGTTCTTGTGTGAATGAATTGTTTCAGCAGTGTATGATAAATTATTTCTGGAGTAAAGTGGATATACCACAGAGAAGTTCAAGTTTAATGAGATTTTTTCATCTATTAAAAATTATACATAATGTTGCTAACCAGTAACCAAAACGTTCATTTTTGTCTTAACTTCAAAATGTTTTGATAAACACGGGATGTCTGAGCAGCTGTCATTATATTTTTATGGGAACAGACAAAGATTTGCTCCATCATTTTATATGGACACATGGGAGAGGGGTCTCCACACCTTATCCTCAGCAGGAAGCGTCTCCATTACTTGCCACTATTTGTTCTCTAGCTCAGAGAATTGATGCCATACTTTCTATCTTTTTTGCCCCCTGCAGTTTACGTTCAAAAGGGTTTTCCCGCCCTTGAAACATGCAGCACACTAGCACAGCTCAATGGAGTGCAGCCACTGGAAAACTGCTTCGACAGAGTAACCATTGAGTAAATGATGAACAGCTGAGCAGGCAGATGGCTTATCTCAAGAAAAACTGAGAATCAAACTCATTTTGGATAGCTACTGGTCAGGTATGGCATGAATGGTGATAATCTTACACATTATTCTATGTATTTTATCAATCACATTAATCAACTTTAAGTTTATGTTAAGGCATGTTGGTTGTGTCTAATATGTCTAAAGATCTAATGGGTATCAGAAACAATGGCCCAACAGAAGCATAGTGTAAACAAGCCTATTGAATCTTTACCATGTTCCTATCTGTATCTTTTTTGCATATATTTTTCACATTTCCTTGAAATCAAACTTCAGTTTCAACATTCCTGCTTACCATCAAAGCATATCATAATCGCAAATTCCAGGTGTCTCCATATCTGACAAATCGTCTTCCTTCTTGTATTCAACAAATCAATCGGCTTGTTGATGTTGAAATTTAAACGTCATTGCTGAATCTGTCATTCTGTCTTTCAGGTCAAGTGCTGCACAGCCCCCCCCATGGGAATACATTTCAGAACGATGTTTTATCAGAGTTAAATGGTGTCATATACATTTATTGTAAAGATTGCTCATCAAACATTGATCTGCCATAAGTGAAAAATCGTTTTAAAATCTAAGATTATGAAATAAGCCTGTTTGAGGGGGGCTTTTTTTTACATTCTCTTAAAAACTCTAATATCCATAAGATATTTGGCTCATAGCTGTGTTTAACAATGCATATGACTGCTGGGGTTTCCAGAGCAACCACCAGTTATTAAAAAGACGTTTGGGAAAGCCTTGTTTGCTTTGATCACTTCATTCAAACTACTGGTGATTCACATGGCAAAGCTCTAAGATACATTGGATATGCTCAGCTCTTCAACTAATGATGTATTGCAAACCACTAAACAAACCGGTCCCGATAAAGGTTTTCAAAAGCTGTCTTTTAACAACATGAAGTCACATTCAAATGAACCCAGTAGGGAGGACAGCATGGTGCAGTTCTCTTTTTGGCTGTATAAAACTATTATAGGGTGAAATTGAAAATGTTTATGGAAAAGTTGACAAGAAAGATTAATGTTGGCACTAACAACCCAACCTGTATCTGTGTGTGTGTGTGAGAGTGTGTGTGTGTGTGAGTGTGTGTGTGTGTGTGTGTGTTTGTCTGTTCAGCGCCAGACACATATTTCCTGAGTGTGCTGAAAAGTGGTTCTCCGGCACTTTCTAGGCCAGAGATGCACCAAGTGATTTCAGTAAATGTAGCATATTTAAAAGTTATCTCTCTGGCTCTCTGGCTCTCTCTCACACACACACACACACACACACACACACACACACACACACACACACACACACACACACACACACACACACACACACACACACACACACACACACACACACACACACACACACACACACACACACACACACACACACACACACACACACACACACACACACACACACACACACCTAAAGCTGTTATTGACAAGAGTTCCCTAGTGTGATTTACCCTACAGCCCTTCACCAGATAGAACACATTGCCCTTCTCTCCTCTGTTCGGTCCTTTCCTGTTTTATTCTTGTCCGATGTGGTCTTTGTATTTTCTGAAGTCTGTTTTAGTTGGTTTTGATCTTTTCTGTGTTCATTTAAAGTCTTTGGTTATTGTATTGTTGTGCAATGCTGCTCTGTTGGCTCTTCAATGTTCTCTGGGCTGTTCTTCAAACAGCAGACAAACGCTGCTTTTGGATAATGATATTGCAATTACTTTAAGAATAATTTAAAAGTGTTTAAAAAGATGCCTCAGAATCAGTGTCAATGCCAGTGTTGGCAGCTATTTTAGATTTAGTCTTAGTCTTTAGACGGAAATGGTTATTAGTTTTAGTCACATTTTAGTCCTTTTCATCCTTCATAGTTTTAGTCTAGTTTTAGTCGACGACAACTCAAAACGTTTTAGTCGATGAAAAATCATTACATTTTAGTCAGCTTTTAGTCAAAATGTTTTCTCTCTTTAAACTAATTCATTTAGGCAAATACAGGTATCTGAAATTGGAATCAAGGTGACAGTATCAAGTGTTGAAATTCGTAAAGCAACATTTTACTCTCTTAACACTTTACTTGTGTAATATCTGGATTCCTTTCCTTAGTTTAGTTGGATATCTCAAGCAAGACTCTCACATTGACGTGATGCTGCTGTGTTGTCCTTGCTGACCCGCTAGGGTGCATACTATCTATGTATACTAATATAATAATATTATCATTAAAATATAGTTTATCAATAATATCAAGTTTAGATTTTGAAGATTCGAAATATGTTATAACACAATACAACTAGCCTATTATGCCTACCTGGATTTACAGATAAGAAACCATACACAAATAACTTGCTGTGTAATCTTAAAAGACAACTAATTGCAGCGTGACTGGATAGTTATTGCAATGCAAGCCCAGCCAACATTAGCCTGGAAGCCAGGCTCATTCCTTTGCTGCTGCAAACTGATAACTTTTTTGCAAGAAAGGCTAAGTCAACATGGCTAACTAGCAAATTTGCCAGTAGTTGCCGACTGCCCAGTAATATTGAATTAACGTTAGCGAATTGATTTGCTTAGTTAGCATTACGACTTACATGTAACGTTACAGTTTACAGCTAACGTACCGCGGCATAAATAGCAGGATGGTGCGCCTTCAAGTGTCTCTTCAGGTTGGTTGTATTCTTCTCAACTCATTTGTAGCCACATGGTGTCTGTCCTTCTCCCACAGTAACAGTGCAGCTTGTTTTCCATTCATAAATAAAGTGTGTCCATATATCTACTCTTTTTTTCTGACCAAACCCTTTTTGCGCTGAAGCCATCATCTTGTTATTTTCTCACTGTTTGGACATCATCACTTGTAGCTGAGGGATGAGAGTGACTAGTGCAGATTCCCAGAATGCCAACTAATTCAACCAATGACAGGGATCCATTTTGACAGACAAGACGGAGAATTTGGGGAAAGTAAAATATCCTGCATTATGAATGTCCGATAGTCCACCATTAACACCTTAGTCCTGTCTCGTCAACGAAAACAAAATCTAGATTTCGTCATAGGTTTTATTATCAAAAATCTATTTTTAGCTCGTCATCGTCTCGTCTCAGACATGTAAAAAAGTTCGTTGACAAACATTTTTCGTCAAGGTGTTTCGTTGACGAAATTAACAATGCTCAGAATGTCCCACTTTGTACTATTCATTATTTTTCATATCCAGCTTTTCTACTACACACTTTTTTTGTTGGAAAATTGTATTATTAAGCTTCATTAAATATGCTTAACACATGTATATTAACCTCTTTTCACAATGTGACTCATTTCGGACCTTTTGTTTATTGTTGGACAAAAATGTGATCAGTATTTGGAACATACATTTAAATATACCAATCATTATAAAATGACTATTATTTACAATCTTTTTGAGTAGAATCATTTGAGGAGATTCCTAATAAATGTATGAATGAACAACACAGGTTTTAAAGATTATTTCCCCCATGTATGCACATTTGATATTACTCTTTAAACAGATAACTAGTGCATCTGTGCTTTTATAGAGCATAGGCGACCCTACGATTCCCAGTCCAAGCCCCTACTGCAGTGGCTTAGTCAGTAGGGGCTTGGACTGGGAATCGTAGGGTCGCCGGTTCAAGTCCCCAAACAGACTTGAAATATGGAAAGTGGGCTGCTACTTGGAGAGGTCCCAGTTCACCTCCTAGGCCCTGCTGTGGTGCCCTTGAGCCCTCCAATTCCCCCCTCCCCATTGCTCCCCGGGCGCTGCACAATAGCTGCCCACTGCTCCTAATACTAGGATGGGTTAAATGCAGAGGACTAATTTCACTGTGTGTGCTCTGCTGTGTGCATGTATGTGACAATAAAGAGGGTTTCATCCTCCGATTCTATCTTCTGTCTAAAAAGAATTAACTAGTGGGTCTTTAATAAGAAGCTCTTTGTAAACATTCAAGAGACCCAAACCATGGTACTGGTTATTATGTAACCTTGGTAAGATGTTTCTTTAATGGGAAGCTTATGATCCTCTTTCACAGAAAATGCAGGATCCAATAGTTTTGGAGTGAGACTTTTACAAGAGACTACATTTGGATAACTCAGTCTCTTTTACTAAGTAATACAAAGTCTTCTTTAACCTGTCTTTGGTGGGTCTTTTGAGAAGGATACTTAAATGGCAAACATTTGGCAGAAGATGTGTTATATAACAATGCTGCATTCAAAGTTATCCACAATATAATAATACATGTCCACAGAGCTTATGTTTGAACGATTGAAAATCCCTGATCATCATTTAGGCGTACACTGATGAAGTTTTGCTGGCGGCAGCAGCTATTGAGGGAGAAGTGGTGCTGGATGATGGATCCATTAATTACTGGCATGAAATATCTTAAACTTTCCAAACCTTTCATACCTAAATACCCCTGTGGCTGCCAGGACCAGTGAACCAAGTGTTCAACTGTGTTTGGAGTTTTTTCCCACTGAAAGGTAATGAATAAAAAAAGAAAACTAAAACTACACACAGAAATCTCCCCCCTATCTTTACCCCTGTGTTTCTTCCCCTTCTGTTCCTCTCTCACTGCCTTTCCTTTTTCTGTCATTGATGATTCCTCTATCTTATTCTCCTGTCAGTCATCCCCTTCACCTCTCCCTGTCTTACTCCCCGGCTGTCAGTTGTTCCTTCCCTGGGGGCCCAGCTGGTTTCTAAAGAGCAACAACAATAAAGGCATGAAAATAAGCTAAAAGCAGAGACAGATGGAAAAAAACATCATAGTGTTTATCCTGACAGTGAAAAGAATACAATTCAGGAGGTGCCTATTGAAAGATTGCTAAATGAAGTGAAAAAGGATGAGAAGTTGTGACTGAGGTAAGTAGTGTGTTACCGGTGCGTTGAGGAAGTAAACCACAAGTCAAATTACGGCGTATGAGGTAACCAATAGCAAAAGGATGCGGTTCACAAAAATATTCATTTATCTTAACCTCACTGGCTTAATGGCTTAAATATAACCTCAAATGGTTGGCAAGTCCGTTCTATTATTACATTGAAATACTTCTTTCTTTTTGCATAAGCCTATTACTGTAAACAAAAACCATACTTTTTAAGCCTCATCAACTGTTTACTCAAACTCTTATTTTCTCTTTGTGTTGATCAATACAAAAACTTCAACCAGGCATAAAAACCTTTTCGCAATATTTGAAGATAACTACACATTTCTGTTGTTTCCACAATGTTTTGAAAAAAACACTGACTGAAATGGACTGAGTTAAAACTGTTAACCCGGGGGGAGACCAGAGGGTGTGGTAAGCTTTCAAAACAACAGGGATCAGCAAAGCAGTGAGAAAACCACACAAAGAAGTTTAGATTACAACAAACACAGATGGAGAGGGAGTTCTTTCTAAAGACACCATTACTCTATTATATCTTTACTGAGCAAACAGTTGTTTGGTGTTATGTTTTTTGGAATATGGTACACTGTATACAACTTCTCAAAATTAAGCCTCAAATAAAGCATATTTGAGGATATTGTTCTGTATATCTGAATAAATCCACAAATTTAAAGTTGATAGGCTTGGAGAAAACAATATTTTTCCCCGACACATATCTGTTATCAAAACACTATTGTTAGCACGATTTATTAAAAAGAAAGAAAATAACAGACCATAAGAAAGTATTGTACTATAAATGCTTTTCATCTGTCTCTCTGTAGTTGTCCATTCGGGCAAAAAGATCGCCCTTTAGGAGTGTTCTGCCAGCTTATGTGACAGAGAGAAATAAATTCCAGAGGGTTGGAAAGCATCTTTTAGCAGAAAGGGACCAGAGCCATCCGTCAAGCAGCTGAGAAATATGGTGTCACGGGATGTCTTGTTGATGGTGAGACATTATTAAATATGGCAACAGTCAGAGAAAAATCTTTCTGTGGCCCCTGAATGACCCACATCCAAGAGCTTGAAAGTGTGTGAGTACATGACTGAAAAATACATCAACTGAACACCTGACACCAGTGGAATAAAATCCAGTATTTCTCCTATGATACAAATACTCAATGGTCCTTAACTGGACCATAGTGAAAACCAAACAATAGCAGTGTTTTCTATGTACAAGTAACTTGGATTTCTGGTTGTGCGAATGTGTTTGTCTTATAGTCAGTAGGCTATAGGGCTAATAGTGTTAATGGTGTGTGCTAAAGGTCATGATTTATATTTGCTGAACAAACCATTCACCAATCAAGCAACGCTCATAAATCAGCTATCATAATTCTAATCACGTTTCAGTTCATGTTCAACTTGTGGGACTAATACATTATATTAACTCTATTATCTCAGAATCAAAAAGGGAAAGCAAAGGACGAAAATCTGCAGATTACAAGTATAATCAATCAACAGAACATTGATCATTTATATAATTTACACCAGATAGTGGTGATTGAATAAATGCTATGTAATGAGTGTATTTTCAAAAATGTATTCAGAAAACAAATGAAAATGTGCTTGTAATGGTGGAGCATTAGCACCTTAAACTCAATCTGTGTGTGACGTGTGTGTGTGTGTGTGTGTGTGTGTGTGTGTGTGTGTGTGTGTGTGTGTGTGTGTGTGTGTGTGTGTGTGTGTGTGTGTGTGTGCCGCGCATCACCGTGGCAAATATCTGTGTGCAGGGCTTGCAGCTGAAGGTCACTCTGAATGGAGGCAGATAAATGAACTGGAGACACCAACAAGCGTATTACTGTAGAGCGCGTTCACACATTCCACACACACTGTCCTGCACACTAGCACACAATGGCACACACAAACTGCAGAGACTTATTACTGCTACTGTAGTGACATGAATTGCTTCTCCTCTGATTCCCTCTCCCTCCCTCTCTCTAAACCTCCCTGTGATAACCTCAGATGCCAGGACTTAAAGCCACAGTTACAGAAGGGCTGGGAGCAGAAGTCCGTACATCTTAACATATAATGCAATGCAGTTCAAAAGGCTCACAAAAAATAATATGTTTATGCCTCAGTATCTCCAAAGTCTACTTACTGTAGCTCAAAGAATAATTAATTAATCATAAAAATGTTTTATATAAACAAAAATAATCAACTTAATAACGATATGATGCATGCACACATTAAAATGTATGCAGCCCAATGACAGTGCCATGACAGGAATGTACTGTATTTAAAGATGGTTAGCACATTACTATGCCAATATTTCATATACTAAAGTGTGAATATGCATTATGTTCCATGAACTGTAAACATGACAATGTTAAAGCATGAATGTTGGGGTAACCTGTGAAAATCCCCTCCCAAGATTTGAGGGAGTCCTGCACTAGAACAATTGAAATTGTAACCCAATAGACCATGTCCAGGTATGTGTCAGATCCTTGTGGACAATTTGACAGTTTTGAAGCAGGTGCAAGGAAGATGTCTCCAATAGTTTATCCATCATAGGAAGGAGACACGCAGAAAGTGACAAGACGAAAAGTGACGGGCTGGATATAGAGGGTGAACTGTCTGGCCATCTTGAAACTTTCCACGTGTGTTCAAACCACTGCCAGCCTGTTGGCCAAGCTTGACAGAAGAAACAGTCAAAGTCAAAATCTTCAGAATTTTTTTTAATGTATTTTTATGCACACACATTTGAGACAATTTTATTCATATAGCCAAATATAAAAAAAAACAGAAGAGGCCCAGAATATTGAAATGTTTCAATGTAATGCCTTTCAGGGTTTGTGCGAAGAGGATTCAGGGTCTGTTTGACCATCTAACAACACTTCTATTGGAGTTCACTAATGAAGATAAGTAACTTTCATAACGATATAAAACATAACATAACAAATTCAATTTGTCTCAATTGACCCACTGATCTTTTCAGGATCTGTTACGTTTAATAGGATGGATACATCTCCTTGTTTTGTGATCAGCATTAATTGAACTTCCTTCCCGAACTCCACCTTCAATTTATTCTCAACTACAACTGCATATTCCACGGATCTGACATTATGGTGGTGATAACCATCTGTCCACAGACAGAAATATAAACATGTCTGAAATATCTCAAAACTGTTCCTGTGGTGGTTCCCAATATAGTGTCACCAGAGCACATTTTGCAATGACACACACTGTCCAGGTTTTCACTTAACTACCTGCTATAGTTTAATAAACTCCCCTCTGGAAGGGTTATCCGGACAAGTACGGCGGATACAACTCGAGTCACTTTACGAAGTTTTATTGCGCACACATACACAATTAATTCACCCACTGATTAGCCCAACTGTTTCAGCTACACTAGCCCGTTGGTAACATTAGCTACTTAGTGACAATTAGTTAGGTTGTAAACCTGCAATGCAAACACAAAACAAAACCCGAATTAACCAATGAAATTATACACTCGTTCATATTAACATTAATTCCTGATTTAACCTAGCTCACCGACAAGGCGTACCAGTCCTGACCATCAATTGAATGAAAACAACAAAAGGGGGAGGCACCTTGTGGCGAGTTGTGCATATACACACACACAGGTCGGAAACCAAGTATGATAACAAAATAAACCTTAATATAACATGAAAGATATTACAGCAATCAGTGACAGTAACCTGGTTTGATTACAATATAAATATAAACATAACTCTTCCTATCACTTATATATATATATATATATATAAAGCAATAGTTTCCTCTGCTGGAAAGTTCTACACACACAAACACAAGGTTAAAACAAAACCAGGGTCACAGAGCAGCATGTTACACTTATTATGAAAATGAACTGAGTAACCCTCGAACCTCGTGGTGGACACCGGTGGTCAGGGAAGCCATCCGACTGAAGAAGGAGGCCTTCCGGGATATGTTATCCCTGGGTACTCCTGACGCAGTTGCAAGGTATCGACAGGCCCGAAGGGCAGCAGCCTCAGCCATGTATGAAGGGGGATCAAATCCAATCTCATGGGGGGAAGTCACTGAGGTAGTTAAACAGCTCCACGGTGGCAAAGCCCCGGGGGTGGATGAGATCCGCCCAGAAATGCTGAAGGCTCTGGGTGTTGAGGGACTGTCATGGTTGACACGTCTCATCAACATTGCGTGGAAGTCGGAAACAGTACCGAAGGAGTGGCAGACCGGGGTGGTGGTTCCTCTCTTTAAAAAGGGGGATCAGAGGGTGTGTGCCAATTACAGAGGCATCACATTACTCAGCCTCCCCGGGAAAGTTTACTCTAAGGTGCTGGAAAGGAGGGTCCGGCCGATTGTCGAACCTCAGATTGAAGAGGAACAATGCGGTTATCGTCCTGGTCGTGGAACGACGGACCAGCTGTTCACTCTCGCAAGGATCCTGGAGGGGGCCTGGGAGTACGCTCATCCGGTCTACATGTGCTTTGTGGATTTGGAGAAGGCGTATGACCGGGTTCCCAGGGAGATACTGTGGGAGGTGCTGCGGGAGTATGGGGTGCGGGGGTCTCTGCTCAGGGCCATCCAATCTCTGTACTCTCAAAGCGAGAGCTGTGTCCGGGTCCTCGGCAGCACGTCGGACCGATTTCCGGTGAGGGTTGGCCTCCGCCAGGGCTGCGCTTTGTCACCAATCCTGTTTGTGATATTCATGGACAGGATTTCGAGGCGTAGTCGTGGGGGAGGGGGTTTGCAGTTCGGTGGGCTAAGGATTGCACCACTGCTTTTTGCAGATGATGTGGTCCTAATGGCTTCATCGGTCTGTGACCTTCAGCACTCACTGGATCGGTTCGCGGCCGAGTGTGAAGCGGTGTGGGATGAGGATCAGCACCTCCAAATCTGAGGCCATGGTTCTCAGCAGGAAACCGATGGATTGTCCACTCCAGGTAGGGAATGAAGCCTTACCCCAAGTGAAAGAGTTCAAGTATCTCGAGGTCTTGTTCTCGAGTGAGGGAACAATGTAGCGTGAGATGGGCCGGAGATTCGGGGCAGCGGGAACGGTACTGCAGTCGCTTTACTGCACCGTTGTGGCGAAAAGAGAGCTGAGCCAGAAGGCAAAGCTCTCTGTCTACCAGGCCATTTTCATTCCTCCCTTCACCTATGGTCATGAAGGATGGGTCATGACCGAAAGAACGAGATCGCGGATACAAGCAGCCGAAATGGGATTTCTCCGCAGGGTGGCTGGCATCTCCCTTAGGGATAAGGTGAGAAGTTCAGTCATCCGGGAGGGACTCGGAGTAGAACCGCTGCTCCTTCGCGTTGAAAGGAGCCAGTTGAGGTGGTTCGGGCACCTAGTGAGGATGCCACCTGGGCGCCTCCCTAGGGAGGTGTTCCAGGCATGTCCGGCTGGGAAGAGACCGAGGGGTAGACCTAGGACCAGGTGGAGGGATTATATCTCTTCGCTGGCCTGGGAGCGCCTTGGAATCCCCCAGTCAGAGCTGGTTGATGTGGCCAGGGAAAGGAAAGTTTGGGGCTCTCTGCTGGAGCTGTTACCTCCGCGACCCTGACGGAAAAGCGGGAGAAGATGGATGGATGGATGGATGGAAATAATCAAAATTATTTAAACTCAATAGACACACCTTCGTATATTCTGTCTACCTACGTCAACATGATATTGGCTTTTCTTTTGAGCTTCTCTTTGAAGAACCCACAACCCTTTGAACTGCCATGTTACTTTGGCTGTCATGTCTGCAAGTTAATCTTGCTGAGTTAAAAGTGAGAGAAACAGACAGCCAGGGAGTGATTTTATGGCTGAGCGAATGAACAACACTTTATAATTCTACATCTAGTTCACAGAATCTAAAAGAAGCCCTTAGTTTTTGGGAACATCGTGATCTGGATTCTTTGTATCTCCGTTCAGCCTCATTGTGTCATATCTTGGCTTTCACACAACACTTCATGGCCATGTCCCAACAACCAGATTATGGAAAGATTAGGAAACACTTTTGACAGTTCTAGGAAATCTGATTAGTGGATATGTTATGCATATTTTCTGTTTGTGGAATGGGGAACAGAAATGGAAACAAACAATATATTTCATGAAAAATGTAAATGTGATTATAGGTAAAATATGTTGCTCTAAAACGAGCTTGAGTTTGATGATGGGTGTATCTGTGGACAGATTTTGTTATTGCAGTAACGTATCAATTGTGCAAGATGAAGTCACAAACTTAACAGATGTTCAGATCAAAATGAATGTCGAGGTACAACATGGGCCTGGTCTGAGCAAGGGTGATGCATCTGTGGACAGAGGTTGTGACTGCAAATATGTGTCAACTATACAAGATGTCTTAAAGTCTCCAAAATGTACAAGGGTGTTCTTTACCTGACATGAAAGCCAATATCAAATATGAGTTTATTTTAAGCAAAGCCTTGCACCACACTCGGCGTGTGATCCCATCTGGAAACAGTCTTTAGTTTTGCATGCAATTGTAAATGCTTTGAATATAGTACAGGATAATACGTATGTGGGACAACCTGGTGGGAGCTAATGGAAGTTAGTTTTGTTGAGTGAAAAAGAAAATGTATGATTTGTTTTCTCTGGACTTGTGTGTGTGTGAGTGTGTGTGTGTGTGTGTGTGTGTGTGTGTGTGTGTGTGTGTGTGTGTGTGTGTGTGTGTGTGTGTGTATGTGTGTGTGTGTGTGTGTGTGTGTGTGTGTGTGTGTAGTGTGTGACAAAAAACAAGTAATTTCAAGGTATCCAAATATGCATCACTCTATCCTGAGAGCATAGATGGTTGTTTTTAGAAATAACAGACTTGTGAGAGTAGGAGGAGGGTTCTCTCACTTTTCCTTTCCCCCCTTTTCTCACATCTTTTCCTTTCTTAATTTCTCTTTCTTTCTTCCTTTCTGACCACAGGCCCTCCTCTCACATCCCCCTACTCGCATTTGAGAGGGAAAGTATCATAAGCAAAAGGTGTTTTTCTTATCAGACTCCTAATCCCTTGTCTATTCATCTTCTTTTCTCCTATCCTCTCTCTTCCACCAGACACTAAAATGTCAAACGCATGATTATCTGCCTCTCTCACTTCAAGCTGCCCTTCTCTTCCGTCTTTCTCTTATTTACAACCTTAGGCTCTGATTGTCCCTTAATTCGAACACATCAACAAGCAACTTTATCTTGGTTTCCTCAAATTAATATAGCGTTTGACAAGTGCAAATTGGATTTTCTAATACAGTGCATATGGTTATGAGGGGTGTTGAAAACTAGGTCAAACCTTTATGTAAGCAGTCCAAACAGTTATATACCGTGTGCCTCACAAGGACTTCTAATGGGCAAGTTCATTGGATAATCACAAACACTTAATTCGTTTTGGAGCACTGTTGTGGACTTGAGTCACAAGACTGGTGCCATACCTACATCGCCACAAATCCATCACCCAATCTGCTCAAATGTATCAAACAACAGTGACAAACTGTCGCCTGTTTTTGAGGTGGTAACAGACAAAGATAAAGATGTAACGAGAAGATATGTCTTTTGTCGTTGTTTTTGGCTGAATTTTGGTGGACATTTTTAGTTTTACAGTAATGTTAAGCAATTAAGTCACTATTCAAGTTAAGATAATAAACCACTATAAGAAGAAGACCTGAAACTCTGCTAGTGATTTTTACTCATTTTTGTGATGGATATTCTGGACAACATTCACCCTTCTACCCAAGGATCAGATCTCCAAGTATTTGCTGCGTAAAGTAGACAATAAACTAATATTCCTATTGGAAGCAATTCAAGTGGTTTGCGGTGATCTGTCTCTCATGGGAGGCCAGGCAGTGAGGAAAAGTTAGGGAGCAAATCAGGAATGTCTACACCTAAACAAGGTCAAAGTATTCTGCACAGCTGCAGCAGTCCAACTCAGCTTTAGAAGAGAAAGCTCTTGGCAACAAACTGAATGAATCTAATATTGCCACAGTCAAACCTACACAGAACCTTTCACCAGCATGTGCCTGAAGTGACACTTCTGAGGAAGCTCAATATCTGTGCTTGCATGGTTGAAAGACAGTGAGATAAGCTCTTAGAAACTTATCTGATGCAACAGATAGAGTGTGGACTCTGAAATGACAGTCAGAGGTCATCAATGCTTTGATAAGGCTATGTCCTGTTTGAAATGAAAAATAATTTAAGCCTGACTGAGCCTTAGAGAAAACACTAAGGGACAAACAAAAGAACTGACAAACATCGCAAACTCATTTGTCAACATATTTGACAAGCTTGAGCAAAAGCAAAGGCTTACTTAGAGTTACCCAACATTTAAAAAGATGTCAGAACTTCAGACAAAACAATCTCGACTCCTGAAATCAGTTTTATTCAATGCGCACCAGGAACATGCCGCAACACAAGATATGCCCACGATTATTTTTGAAGATGAAATGCAGGCAGAAAAACAACATCATGTGACCTGCAAAATACTTCAGATCAGAAGGACAAGAGACCTGCTGCACACACTTAGAACAGATGGGCCAACGCAATGGAAGAATCAAAGCAAATAGCAGCCTGTGCTTCCAGTGGAGGGAAGCTAAATGAGCTGAATACATTAAATGGGTCACTTGGGCAAAGAAAAGCCATTAACGTTGATTGGGGACTGTTTCTTTTGGCACAGAAATCCAAAGAGATTAAAGTGTCTAAAACAGATCATGCAAACAGACAGACATGGGAAGCGACTAAACGTTGGTTTACTTCTGTTTGTGCTGCACCATTTCCCCCATGATGGCACTCTTAGGCATCTTGTGGTTTCCACATCACTCTTAGGGTATTGGGTAAAGAAAGTGATCTAATGGCCGTTTTCTCTTTATGTTAATAACACTTCTTAATGAGCATAAATGGGATTTGAAGATTCAGCCCATCCAACCCAAGGGCATGGATTCCTATAATTGCCCAGCTAATGAATCAACAGGCCACTCTCCGCGCTTCTTACTTTGGCATGCAACCCATACGACCAATAAACCTTCTGTTCAGAAAGCAATGGGGAAACAGTCCATGCTCTAGTAGAACTCTAAAGAGAGCAGACATAAGGTATTACATAAGGTACTGCTCTTCAAGAGGGCCGCCACAGCATACTGAGACATGTGAGACAAACCAAACTTCATTCAGACCTACGATCAAGGTGAGCAGGGCTGGAGTAGCAGCAAAGACAGAGGTGTGTTCATGACTGCAGGGTATGGTTGTCCAGAGAAAACAAACCATACATTTTATTTTTCACTCAATGAAACTAACTTCCATTAGCTCCCATCAGGTTATCCCAACACATACGTATTATCCTGTACTATATTCAAAGCATTTACAATTGCATGCAAAACTAAAGACCGTTTCCAGATGGGATCGCAAGCCGAGTGTGGTGCAAGGCTTTGCTTAGAATAAACTCATATTTGATCTTGTCCTTTTACTGGATTGATCCCAGTACAATGGGTTTCACAAACAAAAACACTCTTTCGAGGGAAAAAACCTGAACTAAATACTACGAAACTAAAACCACTCGAATGAGGGAAAAAACGTAACTGAGACAAGGGTCTAGGAGTATACATGAGCCTGGAGCTAGATGTCGGACGTTCAGGTATGATGAACTGGCACTGGAACAGGGGCGACGAGGACAATATATACACAAGGTGAGGAGACACAGGTGGAAACAATCAAGGCGGGGTAGACAATCACGAAAGAGGGAGACACACGGGGGCGGGGAGCACAGAGACCTGAAACGGGAGGGGGAATTAATCTTCAACATAAAACAGGAGGCACAAGACAACAAAGGGACAGGACGGAAACTAATATAAATAAAACAACATTATTTCTGAAAAACATGACAACACCAAACTAAAAACTAATTAAACAAGGCAAAAAATAATACCCACCCTGAAAAAAAGAACAATGTTTAATTCTAATTAGGGAGCACATAATCAGCAATACCATTAGCATTAAAATCAGACAGCCATCAGAAAAGACATTTCACACCCGACACAAACCGTGAATGCTCTGTAACTCAATTACTACAGGCCTGATTGTACTTAAACAATAACCATAACCATAAGGAGGTTTAATTGAGTGTTAAGGACAAAAGCATGAGAGACATTATGCATTATTTACATTTAAAAGGCTGTTACACAAGTACATTTTGAGTTAATCTAATGTTGCTTTGTTTCCGTATTCAAATTTGTTAATCCTTTTTCCATATTTAGATGGAAAAATATCTCAATCATAATAAGATTTTGACTAAACAAAGTCCCAAATATGACGGATTGCCAAGTCGCGTTCGCAAATAAACTTTAGGTGGCATTGCCAAAGTATTGCAGTCTTGTAGGAGAAGTTGTGTCCACATTAGTCAATACACATCCTCGTGGTCTATTGTGTGGAAGAGATTGTTAGGCCAAATACTCTTAACTCAATGACTCAGGCAATGACTAATAGAGCACATTCAAAGCATGATCTGAAATGGTTCCAGTGTGCTTTAAAAGGATGGAATGTGATTCATGACATGCACATGGACTGTTGTGCAAAAATGGCTTCATAGTTAATGATGAAACTTTTGTTAAGTGCCCAAATGAATGAAGGAACTGAGACTTATAGTTGGTATAGATCTCTAGGTAGGGCTATCAGACAGCTAACTTAACCCCGCTGTCAGCTTTTTTATAAGTAATAGTACACTGAGTTATTTTTTAGCCTAATTCTGCGTCTCTCTCTCTCTCTCTCTCTCTCCGGTGCCCGACACTATTTTCTCTCAAAAGCTTTGATGTTTCTCTCTTCCACTCTTCCCTTATGTCTTTATTCTAATCCACTTAGTCTCCCCTTTCTGTCTCTCCTTCCTCCCTGGCTCTCCCTCTCTCTTCCAAATCCTTTCTTCCCTGTAAATCTCAGGTGAAACTTCTCAAGTTTAGAAGCTGCTTTTCTCTGCTCCTGTATCCTATCATCTTTCCCTCCTATGCCAGGTGATTAGCAGCTGCTCTTCTCCACCTTTGACCTACCCGCCCCCCTCAGCTGTCACACTGACAAAATTATCCTGACTTATAAACAAACAGGATATTTCAAACACCTGAGTGAAAAGAAAGTGAGTGAGACAGATGAAAGACAGGAAATGGGAAGAACATAAAAAATATGGTTACTGATGAAATGACACAGGGAAGACACTTAAATCAAGCTGTGCACACACCAACAATTCATTTATAGGATAACCAGGATCTAAAGAGTTAAATGCGGACAAGTAGGCAAACTGACAGAACAGTCTGAGAGGAAAATTACAAGCAGAAAAACAGAGCGGATAATAGAACATAAAGGGCAAAAGCTGACAGACACACATGGAGGTGGAAAAAAGCTATCAGAAATGTATAGTTTTACATTTAAGACACATGGCTAAGAGCCTTAGAATCAGAAAAAAAAACCCTGCCAACTCAACACCCAAAAAAATCAGGTAGACTAGCATCAGCCTTATTGTATTCTGATTTGGAAATAGGCAGATGCTCAAGAAAACAGAAGTTGAACCAAGTGAGAGAAGAGAGACAGGAATGCAAAAAGTGCGAACAGTGAGATGGGCAGATGAGGTTTGGCAGACAGGATCAGAGGTGTGCAAATAGGCAGGCCTCTGTGTGGGCAGACACACAAACAAACAGAGAGGCGAGCAAACTCTGAAATGCATAGGCAGATACACACAGACAAGTAAGCAAACAGGCAGAGAGGAAGAGGAGTAGTGATGGAAGGGCTTATTCACTCAGCATCTTCTGATGGTACTGCTCAATTTTACTGTTCAGACACGCTCTCTCACGCACGCACACACATGCTTTGGGACATAGCCATGCAGCCAGGCAATCTACTGCGTACCCAGGCATGCCAGGCTGAGTGCCATCAGGAGCCAGGGAGAGGCAGCATGCAACTTTTGAGTGCTTACACAGAGACACGCACACGTACCAAAACAGTAAGTGAGGGAAGGACTGACATCTGTTACTGTCTCTATTTCAGGAAAATCTGCTCATGCCATACTGGACAATCATTCACATGTAATTATTATTAAGTATTTTCAATCGAAGTTCCAAAACGAGAAAAACCACAGAAAAAATGTTGGTTTGGACCAATTTATTTCTTGGCAGCATTTTGAACGAAGACTGATTATTTGGGAGCATAAGGTCTGGGTCTTTGAACAGGTAAGAAGGTACACCACATTCATCTTTAACTGGGACTACCACTGCCCTTAGCTGTTTAACAAAACAATAGCACAATATTTTATCCAAACTACAAAATTTTGTCTTTAATTGTTCTGTTTCAACTGTTTCAAGTGCTGGATCAACAATTAAGATGCAATGTTAACCACCTTTAGAATCTTAGTTTTAGTAGATGTTTTATTTAATTAGTGCTAAGCTTGGCTAAAGATGGTTAAAGTTGTGACTATGAATCTGTTTTTAACTTTGGAAGAATTATTATGGTACTATGAATGGGGTCGCTGTTAATGAAAAACCTTAAGAGAACTTTTTAACCTCTTTCAATTAATTGTTTCACTTCCATGCTTTAGCTTGACTTCAACTGCTCTCATCAAACATGTTTTTAGTAACAAAAAGTGACTGTTTTCTTATAGGTCAACACTAAATGATAGAAGAGGTCAGAACTCAACAAATGTTCGTCAAAAAAACAACTTCCTTATTAAGGTCAACGATTGACTTTTTTTGCGTTCAATGTTGACCCCAGTTTAACCTCCCCTGAAGAGTTTCTATTCTCCATGCAATTTGAAGGTGGGTGAATTTGAAAGCACAGAGGCTCATTAATAAAAGCTAAAGAGAGATATTTCTGTTGGTCTTTTTTTTTATCCAGAGCTGATAGCAAATAATGGACCTTCATTTTTTAATTTAGAGCAGACTTAGATAGAGCAGGCTGTAATTGATAATGTTCTCTGTGTCTGTTGTATGTGTATCGCAGTGTGTTTTGCAGCCAACAATGTATGTATGCAGGTGGTTGCAATGCACATACAATAATGGCTTTTGAATCCTCTCATGTCATAAAGAAAAACCCCAAAACATATTTCCCAAAATTTTGAACTGTTCCTTTAAATAAGAAGTTTGAGTATACTCAAATAGAGATATAGGCCAGGGCAGTTACTGTCTTACAAATGCTCAAGGACTCATGAATTTCTCATTTTGGTGCTTTGTGAAAGAGTGCTCCCTGCGCCCAACCCTGAATTAAATTCAAACATCATCCACAGTACTGTAGAGGTTATCTTGTGTTTCTATTACTCTTATACAGTATTGTACATCCCATTTTGTTGCTGCTACAATAAACCAAATTCCCCACAGGGATTTTTGTGTTAAAGACAGAGTCTAACAATCCATTGTGGGGAAATTCCACTTGTTTCAGATTCAGATTCAGATTCAACTTTATTGTCATTGCACAGAGTACAAGTACTAGGACAACGAAATGCGGTCTCTGCATTTGACCCATCCTAGTGTTAGGAGCAGTGGGCTGCCATTATGTACGGCGCCCGGGGAGCAGTGTAGGTAACCAGTGTCTTGCTCAGGGACACCACGGTGGCACTTGGTCTTTCGGGGACTTGAACTGGTGACCTTCCAGTTCCCAGGCCAAGCCCCTATGGACTTCGCCACCACCGCCCTAAATTCCACTTGTTTCCCTCTATAGTTGTTCTGTTGCATACACTATGTAACATACACATTCATAGTCATGGAGAGATGCCACGGAATCAGTGTCTGGCTCAATGGCACCTCCACAACGTCAGAACTAAGCCACACAGCTACTGTAAATGTGGGAATACTGTCATACTGTATGTTTAGAAAGGTAAAATAACATCTATTTAACCTGCAGCTCCCACTGCGCTCCGACCATGCTGTGAAACATCCATTAAAGCTATCAAACTTAGTCATTGATATGCATAATTTGCTGCGTTTGTCAGGTTTAGCTTTGAAATTGAGATAAGGTAAGACGGCAAGGTTTCTGGCTTGAAACCTGCCTCCTTCTCACTTACAAATCTTTCCTTCTCTCTCTGAAGTTTATGTGTGAACTCTTACATTTGCAGGCGATATGTTCTGCCTCACCTTCTCCTTTATGCGGTTCTCCCTCTTTCTCCTCTTCTCTCTCTTAACCCCCTTGGCAGAGTAAATTATCCAAATTAAAATCAAAGTGTGACATTTAGATGAGCTAACAGGAGAAGTAAAAGAGAGAGAGAGGAGTGAAAGAGGTAGAACACCAGGGAAAGAGACTGATAAGGTAAAGGAAAAGACTAAGGGTGCTATCACACCTAACCAGTTTGGTTCATCTAAAAATAACTCAGACCTGTATGCCCGGTTAGTAGTAGTGATTTGGACTTTTTTCATTTGAAAACCACTATCCTACTGCTGATTGTTAAATATGTTCTGTATAAGACCCTAAACATATAACCAATTTATGCAAACAATTTAATAGCATAATCCAACAAAACTAATTTGAACATAAATGGGAAAATAAAGATTCCTTAACAGGGTTGTAGAATAATAGCAAAGCAGAACGATTTTAATCCACATTATGTTAGTTTTGCATTCTCAATTTTAGTTGTTTAGTCTGGGTAGTTAGTTTGAATTATCTTTATTCAGAAACAAAATACTTTCCTCTCCTGATAAGAGAAGTCAGCAATAATGCTGAATAATGTTATGTTGCTTAAAAACTGCATTCATTTAGCCAGTATATTAGTGCAAACGTATTTTGGTTGGCAATAGGCTCAATGTAAATCAATACTTCAGTACAGTCAAATAGTATGTCCGCTTAAATGGGCTTAATTGGAAGCTGTTAATAGTAGGAAATGGCACTTTCAGGAGTTACATTAAAATGCTACTTTCATATTTCCTATCGCCTGTCACCCACACTTTTAACCATAACTTGCTGCAAATGATTGTGTTCACGTCTAGGCTGTAAAAATCCATCTATAACCAAAACTATAAGTATTAGGAAAGAGTTGCAGTTTTGCATAAAGTGCAAAAAAAGTTTTAAAAAGGTGATTTGAGATGAGACCAAGTTCATTTGTATTGTCTGATCACAATTGTTTCTCACTCAGCCATACATAAGAAAGACAGTAAGTGTTATTAACTATACTATATCATTATTTTGTTCCTTCTGGGCAAAAACTCAGCCATCTCCATGCCAACTGAACATATTTGCTGTTGATGGAGAACATAATATGTGGTTCAGAGCTCTGGGAAAAACAAGTGAACCTTGAATTACGATAGTTGTCATATTTTGTTCTCTGTTTGATTGTCTGGCTTCAGTTGTGGATGAAAATGCTTTAATACGTTAAAAACTAAATCGGAAAAAAGAAGAATACTCTGAAACATTCACAACGAAATCACTGTTTATAGCATCAACTGATGTTCAGGCCCAGTGAAGTTCAGAGAGAGACCACTCAGAGTCAGAAAACTATGTATATCATGAATTCCATTTTCGTTTCCCAGGTCTACCACACTCAAATAATCTATGTGGATGTTTTCCTAAGATTTGTACCTTACTCAGCACACATTGACTAAGTCTAAATGTGGTTATCTTGACAGTATCCCCTCTTAGATCACACATTTTTAAATCTTTCTTTAGCAGTTTACTGCTCGGGCACTCCCAACACTTTTCTTTGTTCACTATATTGCAGCAGCCCAATGCCCTTAATAGTAGGACGTGTTAAATACAGAGTTTTAATGTCACTGTGTGTTTGGTGCTGTGTGCATCTGTAAAGATGAGAAGTTTATTCAATTAGATTCCTACATTTCCCATTTGCATTAGTTCTACAACACTGTCAGTGTCTGTTAAAAAATGTTCCCAAGTTGTTTCAGCTGTAAATTATTACAAAGTTCACTGACTCTGTAGCTACAGGGTAAACATGCATATTCCAGCACATGTATTGAGATAATTTATGTGTCATAGTGTGTAGGCTGATATGGCAAGTGCAAAGAGGAAATCATTTAGCTTGAAGACTTAATAATCGAGAAGGTTCTTTCATGTTTCTTTTTCTGTTCACAGGACCTATTTTAATGCCTTTAATGTTCCCCTTGCTCTCGTATGTTGACTGGCTTGGTATATAAAATGCATATCCTCATATATATATTCCCAGAAAACACTGAATATATGGACAATTTAGTTTTTAATATTGACAATTTACCAGCTAAATGAGGATCCTTTACGAATCACAAAAATGCCCATGCATTGACATCAGTTTCCAGAAGAAGAATTTAGGAACTTTATGAACTCTATGGACTGTTGAACACATTTTTTTATGTTCCCAGAAACTCAATTACTCCCTCAGGTTTCTTCCACATACACAGAAACATCATCAGTCAGGGGAAAAAATGAATATCTCATCTCAACTGCATGGCTCTCAGCAGAAAGATCTTTGACAATCAAATGCAAAAGTCAGGTAAGTAAGAAAGCATGTTGTCAAGACAACAAACTCAGGGACATATGAGAGAAAGGAAATGGATAAACCCTTATGGTAGGAATAAGAAAATAAAAGATTTCAACTCTGAGTGTCTACCTCTTGCCTTGAACCCTCTGAGAATAGGTGAGCTAACAAGGGCTTGTTGAAAGAGAGCTAGATAAAATTTGAGATAAAGCACTCTTCTCAAACAAAGAGGGAAAGAAGACTAATACTGCTGCGATTCGCAACTTGCAATACTGTAGCATTTTAGGTTTCCATGATTTCAAAATACTTTGCATATTATTAAAAGCATATTTAATTATACTTAAATTACTGGGACACAATTATGTCAAATTCAAAGTATCATGAAAGATACATTCACATTTTGTGATATACCATTTCAGTACCCAAGCATGATGGGTGCAAATTAAAAGTAACTTCCATGTCCTACTAAAATATACTGAATATTGTGCATCCCCCCTCCCTATCTTGCCTTTGTTTCTTCATCCTTTTACACAACCAGATCAGAGCAGATGCTGAGCATTAGTTGGCAGTATCATCTCTTCACACCATATGGACATAATAAGACACAGAGGCATCATATTTTAATCTATTCAATGGTTGCACTCTGATCCCAGAAGTCCACTGTTTGAAATTACATTCGGAGGACAAAACAATGTCAAAAGTGAAAAAGTTTGCTTTTTTATTATTCAGTAGATTGTTGTCTTGTGTGCTTGTTGCTTTAAAGTTTTTACCTGCACGCTTCTGGGTGTCATTGTATTCCATGCTACAGAGTAAATTAAGGTATACATGGTGGTTGTGCAGAAGAAAAGTTCTCCAACACAACTATCACACACTCTGATACATCCTGCCACCATAAGGTCCCAAACAGCTGTTAATAAATGTTCCACCTGGTCTGAGAAGCAGCAGTCTGTATAATCAGACCTTATCAACAGGCCTCATCTTTTGCTGAGTTATTGATAAACCTCTCCATGCAGCCATTTGGAAACACACATTCAGCTAATTAGCTTGGCACATGTGCCATTACATTTTTCAAGGAGCCTATTCAGAAGCAGCCTCCTAAAAAAAGTCCCTCTTCCTGCATAGTTTTATCCTCTTTCCTTTCCACTTTGTGTCAGAGTAATTGTTTTAATAATGTGTTTCATTTATTTCCTCATTCCAACTTGTCTCTAGGCGATGCACTCTGCTCCACCAACACAATCTCTAAGCTCTTTAGCTACTTAATCAGGTTTCCCAGGTCAATGTGACGAGGGGGCTTTGTAACTGTTAGTCAGCAGTTGTTTCAGTCCTTTTCTTTGTCTGAACTAAATTGTTCTCACTGACAAATAGACACACTGCAGATACAGCTGCTTCCCTACCAGCATAAACATGTATTCACACACATAAGCTTTCCTGCTGACACAGCCATTTTCATAAATGTAATGCCTTGCATCTAAATCACTTTTAAGCAGTTACATTCAGAGGCTATTATCTAATGGTATTCACCCTGCTGCTGACAATGGCACATCTCATGCTTTACTCACGAGAGTGCAGTGTATTATCTTTTTTGGCATGGTAAATGACATGTACTGTAGATCTCAGAAAGCGGAGGAAGCATTTTCACTGTCTTGTGAGGTTCAGGAGCTGTAAGAGCAACATCACAAGTGTTATGAATCACATATGTCGAAAGCAGAGCTCATGACAGGTGGATAATGAAAAGCAAATTTGTTTCCCCATCATCACTATCATATAACGCTGACAGGTACTCCCGTGCTTTATAAGCATGCTGTTTCAGTGACCAGTACGAAATATTTTATGAGCTCTGCTACCAACCTGAAAAACTCTCCATTTCAGCCTCACTTGGAAATCAGCAGCAACTACAAGTGGCATATTCTATCCTTGACCACAAATTGGAGCGCTTGGTCATGTATCTGTGCCCTTCAGCAACACATCACGGACCAGAGAGCATGAGTTGACTTTTAAGTCGCTGTGGTGGAGGGATTCTGTGTAGAATGGAGAGCCTGTTGTCATCCATCGGAGCCAAGCAGTTGGTAAGATTAAGATGTCCTTGTTACAGGCGGGTTTCAAATCCAACTGTGGTCTTGCAGTGAGCATAGTGTAATGAAAAACTTTCCAAAGAGGCCCACTTCAAAAGCGAAAAGGATTTGTTGGGAAAAAGATGAAGAAAATAGATGAGCCCCCAAGGAAGGCTTGAAATAGATGTGTATTGGCCGTTCTAACAGTGAAAGCCTACTTTTAAGGAATGTAAGTACTATCCCATAAATTTAATTTCACCATTCTCAGTCATGCATTTCTCAGAAGATATTTTTTTTTTACTGTAGGGACTGGGTTAAAAATAGTGGTCATCAGAGCCTTGCTGATCTCCATGTTATTTGTTATGCAAGTCATAGGAGGAGGTTATGAATTCTGTATGTGTGTGTGTGCATGTACAGTTTACCTTGTACAACAAATCACCTCTGGCTGGCAGAGAACTTACTGACCATAGCTTGTAAAGTGTCTCGTTCTCCATAACCCAGAACAATATTGCACAAATAATATGTACATTTAATCCAAAGCCATTACCGTATGTGTCTTTAGTATATTTCTATATATTCCTGTAGCCTAGGGAGACTGTATAGTATAGAGAACAACTTTGTTATATTGTGTATTATTTAGATACTCTAGGGATATTTGTCTTTTGCTTAGTTGCTGAAAATGTTACTTTTTATATGTATGCAATTACATTTGTATCTTATACTAAGTATCTTTTAAACATGTTTACCTTGTGTAATGCTTGATGAATGCTGATGGAACAATATATCTATCTATTTAAAACCTTCGGAGGCATATAGCATGATAGCGGCAGATCATCTAGAGCCCTGTCGCACATAGCTGGATCTAGAATCGGAGGATGAAACTCTCTTTATTAGTCACATACATGCACACAGCAGAGCACACACAGTGAAATTGGTCCTCTGCATTTAACCCATCCTAGTACTAGGAGCAGTGGGCAGCTATCGTGCAGCGATCCGGTATCCGTGCCTTGCTCAAGGACACCACAGCAGGGCCTAGGACCTCTCCAAGTAGAAGTCCACCTTCCATATTTCAAGTCTGTTCGGGGACTTGAACCGGCAACCCTACGATTCCCAGACCAAGCCCCTACTTACTGAGCCACTGCTGGACACACTCTGCACTTCACTTAGAGTACTCTTCTAGATGTTTTTAGTACAGTTTTCTGTGAACACACAAAAATAATCAATTTGAGTTTCACAAACGACAAAGATTCAAATGTTCTGCTGATTTATATTCCCTTTACTTTGGACAATACCGGCCCTGACCATTATGCTGCCCTAGGCATGATTTTAGCTGGCGCAACATTTTAAAATGTTGAAGCCAGAATTGGCCCCCCTAAAACAATAAACTGGAACAGAGGAACACAAAGCTCTTGAGGTACTTAGTTTAGCGAATAGAAACAGATACCTGAATCACAGGTAAGTCCGAGAGATTGTCAGTATGTTAATAGCAGCAATTGTGTCCGTCCAAAGTCTCAAGGACAATCTACAAGGGGTCTTGTCTGGTACAGACAATGGTACATCTGTCTATCTACAAAGCACTTTCTCTTCTGCAAGTAGAAGCTGTTAAAAGTAAATTGGTGGATTTTAGGCTGTTCTGGTGCCAGCAAAGTGAAAAAAAAGTTATCTTTTAAATAAAACATGGTTAAAAATGTCAGATGAACTGCACTTACATAGCACTTTTCTATCCTAACAGACAAAGCACTCTAAAGCGGTTTATGGTTAGAGAAAAATAATATTTCAATAAGTAGAAACCACAGAGAGACTGACAGTATATTTAAATGTTAAAACATGTTTTAAGATTTAAAGACATATCAGCTCTTATTAAAGCTGTAATGCAGAGTATGATTGAACCTGATCTATTGCAGAATATCAACTAATACAAGGAAGCCAGAGGGGATCTTAAATCCATTATTTGTAATTCAAGAAAACTTAATACCTGTTTTACTTTCTCCCAACATAATGTTTAGTTTATGTATGCTACTTTATATGCCGGCAGAAAGATGCTCACAACGTTTGCTTCCTATGAGAGGTAGTAGTATAAAAAAATGCATGAGGTGAAAATAAAAAAAATAGAGAAAATATCAGTAGTAAGTGATTACAAGCGGTGCTGTTGTGGCAGGTCATTTTTGGAGTGCTTTGGAAAATGTCTTGAAAACAAAACCAAACTTTAGCCTGTACTCTAACTATACAATCACCAGTAATTATGGCAAACGTGCCAAAAATATCTATAGATTTAGAAAATGTATATATGTTTTTAATTCTTCTCCCTCCTCCGTCAGTACATTTGATATCAACAAACACACATACACACACACTTCCCCCCACACACACGCACAAACCAAACACACACACAAAGGCAGCTTTCATGGTTTGAGAGGTGTGGATAATTTCAGTTGAAATGAGCTTGTCTTCATTAATGACAGTCACTGCTAAACCGTTTATCTTCATATACCCAGGTTACAGTGCCGAAATTACTCCCTCTATGCAAGTCCTACTAATAGCTCTCTTTAATGTCAAAGAGAGAGCACAACCCTGGAACAGAGTGCTTTCTTTCTGTCTTTGATACATTTCAAATATACGTATGGATGTGAATAAATGTTGTCAAAAGGACAAAAGGATACTCACTTGTTTCTCAGGTCCTAGTTTTCCTACAAACCATTAATAGCTGTGAGCTAAGCATTTAAGTCATTTTCAATGTATATCAAAGTAGGACCCGAGAGATATGTGGCATATCCTTTTTTATAAGGCTATTCTTGGTGTTTATCCACCCTATCTGCAGACTTAAATTAGTTGGAAAAGAGGTGAACTCATCGGCTTCGCTTCGAGGACTTGTGTATTCTAATAGTCCCAAAAGTCTATACTGAGCTGGGGAAAATGGTTTATATTCATGCTGCGCCACTTGCTTGGCAAAAGATGCAATATGAGCTGAAACTCAGGGAGCTTGTATATCTAAACAGATTTGAAGTGCTTCTTAAAGACTGGTAACTGGACTGGACCTAACCAATAGCAGGTAACTCTGTCTGTCTGTAGATGCTTAGTTGATGTCGTTTCTGGTATCCATGAAATGTTCTCTGTTCTTGTTTTCGATTTGTTGTGTATAACTGTGTTGATGCCTATCTTGGCCAAGAAACTATTGTCAAAGAGACGATTTTAATCGTAAAGATACTTCTCCTGAATAAATGGAGGTTAACTTAAAAAATAAATAAAATGATGAGAATAAAGGGAATTCAGCGTGATCATACATGGTGACCTTGATGTGCTAAGCAAGGAACACTGTGTGAATAACGTTGAATTGCACCATTTACAACTGCACACAGGCAAAGCTAGAATATTAAGACTGTTTTTAGGGACAGTCAACAACCTAGAGCAGAAACGTTTAATCTCTATGACACACAGAGAATATTTACAGGAGTGGGGACAACATGCTCCACAACAAACCTTTTGCAAAAGAGATCACCCTTGAGAAAAACAAGACCCTTAAAGTGGTTAAACCCTTCAACAATTTTCTGGGCCATTGACTACTGCAACAATTCAGCTGATTCAAGATATTTTAAAAACATTTTAATTGCTCAGTTAGCACTCAAGTAAACACGGTCCTGTGGCATCAGCTGGAATATAGCTCAATTTGGTGACTCTTTTGTCTAAAGCTCCAGGCATCCCAAAAGCAACAGCATAACAAGAGAAACAACCACAAACCCAAATAACCTGTGCTTACATAATTATAAGTAAGTAGATAATAATATCCCAATAAAAATATGTTTTGTGTTTCACAAACTGAGTATTTCTCTTTTATTGCTGCTGGTCTGAGATCCATGTTGAATTACCAATACACAGTTTGGAAAAAGGACATCCTAATTGTGTAAAAGCACTACTCCCTTTGACTTTTAGGCTTGTAAAAGGGCAAACGCAGCATTATCCACAGGGCTTACTCCTTACATTACAATGTGTCTCATGTCCAGATTGTGTCTTTATAGGGTTTAAGCTGATTACATTTACACCTAGTATGTGTCTCCTGTTTTCATATAGAGATCTGATCATTCTGTCTGGAAGGGCTTAGCTGAAGACTACTATTAGGCGGAGAGGGCCTGCGCTATGAGGTATGTGTATACTTTTACACACACCCTCCCTGGGCTAAAGCTTCTATTATATTCCTCCCTAATGTTTCCGAACAGAAAACTAATTACGCAGAACAATTCTTATACTATGTGTTTGTGGAAACGTAGTTGCTGTATGTTGATTGAAAAAGCAATTGCATTTATTTTGTTGTGTGGTCACAACGCGTCTCTGACCTAATCAGAGGTGGTTTAGTCCAATGGGTCACAATCCATTTTTTAGGTGCGTCTACACCTATACATTGTCTGTCTGTTGTCAGTACTATCTGATGCATTGCAATCACATTAATCAAACTTGAATTCACATTGTCTACAAGATCGTTAATGGTAGCAAGTTATTGATAGTGGTTAGTTTTTAAACAGGTATTGTATGATGTGCATGTACATATAGTAGCTTTTATGTTTGCATTGTGTTAAGGTGGAATCATTGGCAACTAATGTTTAATACTTATGTTTCAGAAATTATTATCTATCTCTGCCTTAAGCTCTTAGGCTTTTAGTTTTTTAAAGGCAAAGGCCTAGACCCTGTGTACCTTTCTATCTATTTGTATTTATCTTTTGATGGGTTAGACTGAGACACTTAGAAAGATGCACTTGGATAGATCTCAAGAATACGTGTTGTTACAAATACAGTATTTTATATATTCCAGCATATCGAACGAGGCAGCAGCCGTTCCTTTCAGGTAGGCTCTAGGTAACAGACTGAATCTATGGATCACAAGTTAAACATGCTAGGTATCGAGGGGATAAAGGTACCTTGATATTTCATTCTGGTCATAAAATCACGAGTAAATTACCCCTGAACTGTTTGTCAGGGGTAATTCACTCGTATTCACCCAGGACTGAATGCCAGCGGTACTCTGATGCCAAATAGGAAGACAAAATTGAGTTTAAAACTATTTTTTTATCAAATCAAGATCTATATACCCGTGGACAAAATATGCAAGTATTCAATTACACATGGGAGAACCTTTTACATTTCCTGTCAACTTTTTACAGGCAGCACATCTAGATAATATAAACACATCTTGACTCAAACTACAGTCCAAAACACACTCGTGCCCTCAGATATGCACCCCATAATAGCAACACTTTTTTAAGACTTGCTTACTGGCTTGGCACATCCTAGTTATTGGACCATAACTTCTGCTCTTGTCCGGTGATAGCACATGCTCTCTAGAGCTCTGCTAGCTGTCACGATTTGGAGAAAGAGAAATTCATTGGTGAGGTAGAACAAAACCAAGCATCTGCAACCAACTCTATCAGATATTAAAGAAGACGTTGCTTTGTGAGCCAAAGCTGGAGAGGGTTTCTACATGGGGGAATACAGTTATTTGACCCAAACAAGACTCCTGAATTCATAGCAGCAGTCCGCATTTACTAATACTGTAAATGATTTGCTGATGTGCCATGTTGCAGCGATGGCTACTGGTGCAATGTGCCTCACATAACACTCTGCTGGACTGTGGCAGTAGTATGCTTTCAGTGTGACACTCATGGCGTTTTACTGTATACCACTGTAAGTGACACAACCCTGAGATTGTTTCTGATGAGTCTGCTCTGGGTATGCTACAGGTTCAAATTGCCCTATTTTCTATTGCATAGTGTTCGTGGTGAGTGACCCACAAGTGAACTGTGAAGTGCACAACATGAATAAAACAGCAGTCAACTGTTTTAATTAACCTAAATATATGATAGAAGATATATGCACTACTGTGAAAATGATTAAGTTGTCTCAAAGATTTCAATTTGACCGAAGTTTATGTTACTTGGGTAATAGAGAAATATTGTATGTAGGATAAAGCAAACACCAATATAATAGATATAAATATCACATTAAACTCTGTATTGAAGTGAATACAGGACGATGCAGGGTTGAAGCGGTCGTTCACATTTATCCATGCCCTTTAGAAAGACAAATTGTATACAATCAGGTTTAAAGAGCAGACCTACATACATTTTTTTTTTTATTCTGGTTCTTCAAAAGAATAAGAGATGCAATCTGTGGCCCCTTGTCAGGATTGCAATCGACTATAATAGCATCATGTATTAAATGTAGGGTTTTTTTTCTTTCCCCTGGGTTTGGATCTTGTCAGTCACTTTGTATGGAAATGCAGATGCTTAAGCAGCAAACCTGAAAATAAGCAATTAGAAGCATCAACCACCTCTCTCTCTCGACAACTCTGTTTTCCCAAAGGGATTCTCGCTATTGAAGCTGAAATTGTCCTTGGTGGTGTTCCCTGTCTGTCACCCTCAGAGAGTCTCCATTTGGCTGTCTGAGATGCTGTTCCTATCTCATGCTTCTCTCAAAAAGTATTCTGTCCCACGCTTTTCCCTTTCCTTTTTGATTCTTACCGTTTTCTTTTTCTTTTCTCATCTCTTGCGTATGTGTTTACCGGCGTAGCCAGTTGTTCAGTATGCATCCGACATCCAATCTCTCCATTACCATGTCAGTACCAGCAGACAGGCACCTGCCCACAGATGAGGAAAACATAGACAGTGAAACAGCAAAGGAAGGTAAAAGTTCAGCAGCTGTGGGATATACATAAGGGTCATGAACAGGATATTACAGGTAGGAATGAAATAAGGGGACTTATATTCACAGAGAGGCAAGGTCTGCAGTTGACAAATGAGCAGGCGCATGTATTGTTACGATTCAGAATTGTATATGAATATGGGGAGATGGGTGACTGTCAACACCTGTCCTTGCACTAGCCTAGTGACCTAAATAACAAACAAACCATCTCAAATGTTCCTGCTTAGCGAACCGCCTGGAGTGCAAAGGTTATTCCGAATTGAGACGTTTTAAAAGTCAAGAAACATATTAGAACTAGAGCAGTCAACAACAACAGCTGGTAACATGAACCTGGCAACATTATTAGAGAAATAACTCAGTGAGTAATTTCCAGTGGTTGTAAGGGTCCATATTTGGTCCTCATTCATTATTCATACGCATGAGAAATATAATCTGTTCAACCCTAGCCAGTATACAAACCTTTTTTAGGGTTCCAGAGAGTGGAACACTTGGTCAAGAAAAAACTGTTTTATGTCTTTGATTGTGACATTCATATTTTTGGATCATTTTATAATCACGAAAAGGGGAATTATTTTGTAACTGTATTACCTTTTCTGCTGCGAAGTGGGACCAATGTTTGCTTTTCTATTTCCCATTCAAAGTTTAGAAACAAACAAATTGCACAACTTGGGTTTCCAGGAATACACTTACAGTGTAAACGGGCAAACTGTTACCAAAATTGTGTACACGCTCTAGTGAAAATAAACCTTGCTCATAGTGTTTTCATTATTATGTTTCTTTATGCAAACTATTTTTTCAGAAAATTGTTAACAAATTATACTTTTGAGAGTAGTAGGGAGAAAATTGGCCATTTCGAAAAATGGTGGGGACATGTCCCCAGCGTCCCCTGAGTAAATTACACCTATGTACATGGGAAACACTTATCAAGCAAACAAAGTTATAGATAGAATATAGATTTTTTTGTAAAAGAATCATGTTTCTCTGCTGCTTATCAAAATACCATGTTCCAATCTACAACGCCGTCTGCACTTGATTATTATAATATTGCATATTCTTCTCCCTCACTCACCATTGCATCTTATATGAAAATATCAGCTCACCCTCCTTAACAAACAAGGGCAGCATTGAACGTTGTATATTTCTAAGAATCTATTAGAAAGACTGTACTATACAAGAGTGACGAAGCAGAGGCTGCCCTAGAAGAGTAAACATTGCACTAGGATTAAGTGATCTGCAAGAGCTTCTCAAAAAAAAAAAGGCTAGAAGACCAACCTGGCATCCTTGCTATTGGTCTAAATGTATTGCCGTTTCTTGAACAATTACCATAAAACGATTTAAATCAGCTTTATGTTGAATGTATATTCTAACTAAATCCAAAATCCTTTTAAGGTATAACGTCTCAAGGTATTAAGTATGTTTGGCTACATTACGGTGTTGTAAAACTACAAACTAAATACATCTGGTTTGGCTGCCTGTGAATGCAACCCATTATGATGGTTTGCTGAGTGACTGGAAGAAGTAAACCTTGTAGTTTTCATACATGCTGTGCAATCAGTTACCTGTTTCAATGTGGCGGCTGTGCAGTCTACTGAATTAGCTGCTTTTTCTAACTCACTGAATGTAGGTGTCAACTCAGAAACTCACAGCCAAAGGAAGCAGAAACATTGCAGACTCACACACCAGTTCTGTGACTTTATGGGAAAAAAGCTTTTATGCCCAAAAAGTTGCATTTCTGGCAAGTCCCATTTGAGAAATTATGTTGTTAAAGGGGTGTGACAAGTCGCCATATCCAGTCATGAAGTTGATCAAATGTCAACACTGGTTTCAAGTGTGTTTGATTGTGTGCCCTACATTTCAGGTTAGATTTTTTGAAAGCTTAACTTGATTGCAGTACTTTTTGACAATCGAATGTCAGCTTTTCCTCCAAAAATAAGGCGACATTAATGAACAACTGGAGTACTTTTTTAATTTAGTAATCTTCAGGGTATTTAGTAAAAAAAACAAAAATCAATGTAAATAAATGTAATTGACATTAAAGGATACAACATATTATTGTTTTCTTTAGTGAACACAACAGAGGCAAGGCTAGAGCACAGACAAGACCAATCAGAAAGTGTTTACTGGGATGGAATTGATTCTGTCTTATTGGCGGGCAGGTCATGAAGGGAAGCGGTGGCATACATGTCCCGTCATCCTGGGCCAGGAAACCAAGGTTTGTAAATGTCTTTATGAGGTCATTTCAAAGTTACACGGGCATTATATTAGCAGAGCACATGTTGTTTATAGAGCAAACTAATAGACACAGGTTAATGTTAGCCAACAAGTTGGTACATCTGACACAATGTGGTAATACAATATATACAAAAAGAAAGGACCACTACTACCACTTATACGACTACTTCTACTTCTGCTACTAAAATACATTTTACAGCAGTCGAAAAATAATGACTGCTAAATAGGTTCATCCAGAGCATTTGCCTTTACATTATTATTAAAAAAGAATATAGTCATGCATGGCAGTACAATTAAATGAATCTTAGCACACACATCATAGCCTCTGGATCAACGAACGTATTCAAATGCAGGGATTGTAACCACTCAACTAACAATAGACCATCAAGATAATGAAACTTGATAGTGGGGAATTACTGGTCTTCATCACTTCACAATACCTGTCAAAGATGTGACATACTTCTTTTTGTTCTCAGCAAGTCCCAATTGTGCCACTGACTCCAATTCAGAATCTATTGCATAATTTAACAGTGTGATTTTGCAACCTGGTTTTTAGGGGTTGTGTAAGTGCTGACTGACAGTTGGGTTCAACAGAAAGTCTACAGAAATTATAAACTCAACCATTTATTCAATCTCTTATCTCTTATTCATGACTTGAAATGCCTCCAGTTCAGTTCATGCACTTTCTTCTGTCCTAACATCATCAACATTTGGGCTTTTGTGTGTGGGCTGGGGTAAGTTGGATAATACAAATGTTCAATATGGGACAAGAAACTCAAACTAAGTGATATCACTGCTTTTGCTGGAATATGAATACTACATAAAATGTTTAATAAAATTAGTTTCCACAAAACTGAGATTTTCTTCAATTTCATATATTTCTTATGAATTGGAAATCTTAAGGTTTACTCCAAATACAATTTATTTTAACTGCAGAATCTCCACAAAATAACCAATCATCCATTCAAGGTACTTGTATTAAAACATGTATTTAGAGGTGTTAACCCTAACCCTGAATGCAGATAAAACAAATCATTCTTGTACAAATCAAGCCAAACGCTATGATTAAATATAAAACTAAATCATTCAATCTGGTTTATAGAAAAACATAATTACATAAATCATGTAAGAAAGAATACAATAATATAAGAATACACAAAAGTATGTGAGCCTCTGATAAATGCCTATATCCTTCCTTTAGTTGACCAGCATGAGGTATAAATGGTTGTACCACTGCACACTGCTGGTGGTAATGGGACTTAAAATGGGCTGCAGGTACAACCAATCACACTGACTAATTAAATTAACTTTGGATTTTGCGGAGTGCTTAGATAGATTTCTGGTCCCACAGACTTAGCTGATGGTGCCAATAAAATGGCTTCACAATGAAAATAGTATTTCTGTTACCAATCACTTTACCCTAAAACTTTTAGGAATAAGTATTTCCAAAATATAACTTGCTTGCCTAAAGAAAAACATTAAACACAACTGAGGAGGGTGTTTTGGTTGCAGAGGAAGCAAGGCCTACACACCAGAACTACACCAACCACAGTACATTTGGATGAGAAGTCCCTCATTATGCCAACAGTTTATCATCCAGCAGTGGGGTCTGGAATTTGCAACAGTTTTTTTAATGTGTATTACTCGTTTCAATTCCACTGTTTGGCAGGGTAGAAAATAATGGGAGCATGTTCAAAACCTTTTCCCTTATTGTATTTCCAATCTAACACAGCATATCATTGCTTTTTTTTTTTTTTTAAGTTTCATTATTTCTGTATTGACAATGAGATGTTGGGAAGGGTATTCTTTGCAGGAGCGTAGCAAGCAAAGTTTGAAAACCTCATGCAGGACCTGAAAATGTGGGCAACTTTAAATTCTCCAATACATTATTAACATCTGCCTGTTTGTGTAGAACGGCGAGCGGTGCCTACCTTCTTTATATTAACAACACTCAATGTCAGAATACTTAAAAAACAAAGAACAGTACAAAGGAAAGAGTAAATATAAAGCCAATTTAGACAGCATAAGTGTAAAGGGCATGGTTTAAGAGCCATCTACCTAGACTTGCTTATCCACTTGAATAAATCTAATGCTCTGTTCACCACGGGGATCAGGGTATTTGTTTGTTGTTTACCATAGTTTTACAGCTCTCTGATGCTGCCATGTTGACAGAATATGAATTGGCAGCAGCACAGATCGTGAACTGTAGCAGCATGTAGGAAGCCAAAGCCATATTGATCCTGAACAAAACACATCTGAAGAAATTCAACTAATCATCCACCAATAACTCTGAAGTTTGTTATGGCTAATCAGTTAAGAAATCTTTGAGCAAAAAGACATAAAACAAGCGTCCAGATAGCTTTTCTAGCGTACGCACCAGCATTCCACTTTTAGTGCATGCAGTCCTTACAGTTGCATTTTAAGCTGCGTATAGATGACAAGATGTACATCACATGAACCCTCTCAGAGATGAAGACTTTTACATGTGCTAAAAATGGTACAGAACTCTGTCAAGACCTTATCTCCGCAGCTAGACATCAACACTATTCTGAACATGTGAGATGTAAAGTAGGGTAGGATGTAGATGGTATTTCCAGAGGAAAAACTATAGGGTCACTGATATACATATATTCCTGTCTATTAGGCAAAATGATACACACTACAAATGTTATGCTTTATTACTAAGAAGTCAGGGGATATAATGAGATGAAAACTGAAAGGTCATCCAGATTGTGGTACATGGGTTCCCAAAAGAATAAATTAGTTAACCACATCACATAGCAATTGCGAAAGACAAACATTTATAAATTGACACTTCTGCTCCTACAGAGTTCTGTACCAAAAACAAAAGATGTGGCTCTCTATTTTTAATCTGAACCACTATTTTTTTTCTCACTCTTTCATCATTATTTTCCCCATGGTTTGGTGTAAATGTTGGATACAGTTCAACACAACAATTTTCAGAAAACCTTAGTTCTTTCTCTGTTGTTTTTGCAGTCACAACATTGAGCTGGGGATAAAGCCGTGAGTTACATCACTCCTCTGCCTCTCGACTCCCAAAGCTTTGTGATAATGATATATGGCCTGACAAATAAAAAAACACATCCTGTCGATTTTCTTTTAGACACATTTTACCTTGGCCTAAGGGAAGAACACTGCTTAAGGGACATGACTTAGTGAGTAAAACGTGTGTTTGAATATTGATGTTGTGCCTGAACTCACTAACAGTTTGATCAAAAGGAACTGTGAAGTATTGCAATCTAACATAATGTATTTATACCATCAACTGTATTAAGGTCTTACTGTTCAATTACTATGTGTTCTTTGTCAGAAAGGTGTTATTTAATTACATTCTCCTAAACCAGCTGCTCTGTTTAAGCTGCCAGATCTGCATGCCATTGCCTCGCTAATGGTGCTGATGCTGCTTCGACGTTTCTGCTGCTTGCTTGCCCCGACACCACCGCAGCATCCATCTGTTGGCTCGGGGAAGATAGTTATCTAATCATCACTCGATGTTCTATGTAAATCTGTGGAGGGATGAGGCTTGAGCCTAGACACCAAACTCAAACTATAGGCTGCTTCTAATAAACATAGCAAAGAAACACGTGAGTTGTCTGACTGAAAGGCAGTAGTGGGAATTCTGCCAACAATTTTAACAAACACTATATATTTCTGGGAAAATGTCAAGACATCTTCTAGTTGAACAATATATATTGATATAAAATAAGCACAACATATTGCGAAAAGGAATTGGGAAGGTTTTTTGGACAGCTGTAAAGGCGAGGGTATGCTTGATGTTGAAGTAGCTGTTCCGATAATCTATAAGCAATGCAGGCTAAAAAGTGAAGATGAAATGCACACATGGAGTAAAGCAATTGTATTGATTTGGAGAATCTGTCCTAAAAATAATGAATAATGATATTAATTATAGTAAGTGTATTCTTTTAGATTTTTAATTTTTAATTAATGTTCACTGAGAGTGCATCATAATCACATAATGGATACTGAAATGTTTCACCGCTTGAGTTGCGGGAGCTCCTTCTCAGTGTGTTGAGTTGTCCAATAAAACTGTAAGGTAACAGAAATGTCCTAGAAGCATTCGATCCATTGCCCTTTGCTTGGTGCTATGTGGATGTGCAGTGCACCACTGCTGTTAGTGCACCCAGCCAGTTCAACACATCACTGATGACTTATTTACATCTACACTAAAGAAAGCTTAATTGTTATCTATTGAGAGTAATCATTCTGTCATGCATGTGGATCACCTTCTTTCGTATCAAAGCAGCAGTGAACAGTCAAAGGAAAGATCCTACCAGTGCGTCACCAGCCCAGGCGTAGAGTCTTAAGTTTTTTGGCATCTAAAGTCTTAGTGACCCTTACTGTTTTTCTCATCACAATCACCTTGGTATCAACAACAGCTGATGGATTTTGTTTGACAATGAACTCTATCTGACATGGTGTGAGTTACGGCATCAATAGAATCGGATTATTTCAGGTAAACCTCCCTCTTCTCAAGCCTGCTCCTAAAATGTCAAACTGTCCTTTAATGTCAGCCTCTCCGCTGCACATTATTCCATCAATGTCACATGTCAAACTCTGTTTCTCTGCATTCGCTTCATGTTCCTTATTAACATTTTCTGACTTTTGATTAGCAATCCAAAAATGTGAAAGACCCAGCAAAGTTATACTTACACATGAATCGGACCCTTACATTATTTGACAACTTGGACCAACTTTAATTCAATATTCTATTTTTTTGTTAACCACATAATATTATATATGTTTTTATTTATATTTACACATAACCTGAAGCACTGTATTTTATTGATATTGAATTTACCTTTTGACTTGATGGATTTGGCTTTAATTTAATATTTAAATATATTTCAAATATATATATATATATATATATATTTATACTGTATATGCACATACATAGAAGAAAATGTTATCATGAACTACAAGCATAATAACTAAATATCTAACACAATGCATATACAACACATATACAGAGAGAGGAATGTAATAAATGTAAATTCATAATGAGATATTTTGAAAACTCAGTACTTCAACTCTTTTTCTTGTTATTTACTTGAAATGTTCATTAGTATTCCCCTGCATGAGAATTTTAGTTGAACTAATTTGTGCAAAACCTTGAGACGACTTTGTTTTTTTCCCCAAATACAGTTGGCTTTCACTACTGGAGATAAGCTTAACCTATTAAAAAGAAAGCATTCAGTCTCCTCATTCTCTTCTCCTGTCCTCCTCTCCAGTTTGGTTCCCCTATCTGTTCTCATCTTCTTCCCTTTCCCCTGCCTTGGTTTTTTATCGACTCTCTTTACTACCTTCCTCTCCTCTATATCTCACTCTTATCAGATATTTACCATGGGTGTCTCTCTTAGGTTGGGATCAGTGTTTTCCCTCCTCCTAATTTATTCCCTGCTTATGTTTTATTTTGTCAGTTATTCAGGGATCTGGTAAATATTTGCACAGAGAGGGCTGCCGGTAATCAGCCAGTTGGCGTATCATCACCGTGTGTCAACTAGAGCAGGCCTGTGTGTGTATATGTGTGTGTGTACGTATGGGAAACTGTGTGAGAGTGCAATTTAATGTGTGTAAGAGAAAACTGTGTGTGTTTGTGTGTGTGTTTAGGTTTAGTGCAGGGATTTTGGCTGAGGGTCAAGGATGAATTCAAGGTTCCAGAGGGAGGCAGAGATTCAGCAGTGGCAGCAGACTGGTATCGATCAGATGTTGTTTTATAGAGCTTTCCACATAGAAAACAAACTGTGTGAGGAAAAAATAAAATAATTGGAGCCAACAAACACTCTACTTCTAATATAACAATGTTTTAGTCTGAAAAAGAAGGAAAAGAAAGCTGATGGGGAAAAAAGTAATTACATATAGGAGGACAGAGGATAAGGATTAAGACATGGACTGATTCAATCAGTCCAGTTTGTTACTGTATTTTCAGAAACGTTGTTATCCTGGTTAGACCTGGTTTTGTATACTTTCAGGTTGTAATATTACTAGTACTGCACTTCAATATATTTGGAGGAAATAGTGTTTGTGCGTGCATGTGTGTGTGAATGTGCGTGTGTGTGATGTGATACCCTGTAACTGTGATAGGGCTTTCTGTGTACTTGCCCCTACCCTCTGGAACACTCTGCCCCCTCATATCCGTTCTGCCACGTCTCTTACACAGTTCCAAAAGCACCTCAAAACACACCTCTTCTCTCTTGCCTATCCTCCCTAACCCCCCACCCCTCCCTCTACCTCCCTCCTCCCACTTTGTGAAGCGACCTTGGGTATTATGAAAGGCGCTATATAAATCAAGTCATTATTATTATTATTATTATTATTATTATTATTATTATTATTATTATTATTATTATTTATATGCCCATTGTGACTTTCTTACTGCATGCAATCTCAAGGATTTTAAATGTTTTCTACATCTTTTATGTAGATATAGGTACAGGACATATTAATCATAATGATGATGATGATGATGATGATGATGATGATGATGATGATGATGATGATGATGATGATGATGATGAATGAACCCTTTTACCAGAACTCCAAAATAGTGGAAAAAAGCTGAAAAGATATTAAAGTACAGATAGGAATAAAAGAAGACCTTCTTTTGCAATAAGGATGAAAATAAATCTCTCTAATGTAAGTGTTTTCAAATCTTCATAAATTCCCAACAGTGTCTGAAAAAATCCAAGCAATCTTCATGTTTGGGTAAGTAGGCCTAGATGTAGGTGTGTAGATGCAAACAGATTTCTTTGATTAAATTGACATTGCAATCCCTGCATTGTTTTTTCTGAAGTCCATAAATAATCTCTGTCATGTTGCTCATGCACCAAAAGAAATCACAAAACATAAAGGGTAACACGCATAATAGACTATAACTCAAGATGGTTTCATTCCAACAGCAACTTATCACAGGTATACTGCTTCGTAAAAATATTGTGGTTATTTACTGGTTGTGTAAAATAATCAGTGTGTAGGAAGTACTTGCAGAACAATATCTGAAGGGAATCTACTCTGATTATTATATATCTTAATGCTTAAACACGGGCCTTTCAGTTCAGCATCTTTGTTAACATTTGTCTTCAAGGCTATAATGAGAGGTTTATGCCTGAATATCCCACAGTACTTGCAAAGTACATACTGTATTTTCACAGAATTAAGCAGAATAATCCTTGTGAAGGTCTTGTCTTTCTCTATGTCCCTCACTTATAACTCAGCTAACCCCTCTCACCCACACTCCTCGCTTCTAATTCACGCTTTCTTTTTTCCCCTTTGTGTCTAATCAGAGTTTTTCAATACAAAGGGGTTGAGAAAGACCTTGAATCAGAATCAGAACATTGAAAGTGGAGAGCTGAAGTAACTAAGCATTTAGTTACTACAAGTTTAGTTTGGAAAGTCGGTGTGTGTGTGTGTGTGTGTGTGTGTGTGTGTGTGTGTGTGTGTGTGTGTGTGTGTGTGTGTGTGTGTGTGTGTGTGTGTGTGTGTGTGTGTGTGTGTGTGTGTGTGTGTGTCTGTGTGTGTGTGTGTCTGTGTGGGTGGTTTTCTGTCATTGCTATATAACTTAAGATGCCCTTTAATGGTTAACTATCAGTAGTTCCTCTTTAAAAGCATGAAAAATATTGAAAGGTCCGTAACTAGTCCTACGCTCCTCACTTATTTACTGTATGAATATAAATTCTTCTTCCAACTGTTCTTTTCAAGTGACCGTCCACTAAGACCCGCCATCTTTAGATACCGTTGCTACGCTGGTACAGCTTTTCATTCAAGCATGACAGAATAACTTTTAGAGTTATAACAGTGTCAGATGTACCATTTGAAATGTGCTTTTTATTTTTCAGAGCAGACAAAGTCAGGCATCTGATATCCAGCCAAAAGTGTGTTCGCTAAACTGAATAATGTTGCTTAAAGATTTCATACCTACTAGTTAGCTAGTACTAGATTAGCTGATTCCTACTCAGCTGGGAGCCCACCTACACAGGACAACCTTTTAAATAATTGCCGCTAACCCCTTCCCCTTGTTTTACAATGTAAAACTCACATATTTGTTTAGAGAGATAGATGTATAAATGAGGAAATAAATGTGGAGTTTCTTGGACCTATTATTTGAGTTCAGTTTCATGAATAAACAAGTAATGTTTTACCTTCTAACATAACACAACGTGTTTTCCTTTTACCTCTTTGCTCCTGTTCACGTACCTTCAACATGCAATTTAATCATTTATAAATAGGAATAATATCTGTTATCTGGTATTTTTTTTCAATCTTCACAGTCTATAGCCTATTGAAGAGAGTAAGACTGTCAATTACAAACTTTCTTCTCTCCTTGCTCAACTCTTTTTTCCCTCTCTTAATCATTTGGTTCCTCTTCCAGTGACAGATTATCCTACACAGTATATAGCAAGATTAACGCACACGCCAATACAACACGTACATCCCACGCTTACATCACTACTCACACAAAAAAATCTATTTGTTTATCCAGCTTCATCAGGTTAATTTTCCACAGTTTAGACCAACATGAATATACATCTAAATACCTCCTACGCTAACAACACACACATAGGAGCAGACAAACAGGAACACACGGGAAGAAAAACAAACATCCGAGATGACTTTACAAAACAAAATGCACCCAATATGAGTGGAAATCAAATACAGGCAGGGGAACAAAGGCTCAGCATTACAGGGATGGATACACAAATCCTCTGCCATCATGATGGTGACGATGCCTGATAACCGTATTATCTTTATTATTACTGCCTTTAGATAAAGGCAGTAATAATAAAGATAATAAGATCCAGACCAGATGGTCTGAGGGTAAGCACTGAAGTAATATGCAGCAGATGTTGTATTTACAGATGTTTCAGGCAGTGAGAAGTAACATGCAGCTATAAGGCTGGAGGGACACTAACTCATGGGGTTAAAGCTGTTGTGTCACATCGATGTTGGGTCTATAAAGGCCCTGAGGAAAGGTGCATGCAGAAATGGGGGTGGATGGCTTGATACATTCTCAGTAAACAAAACAAAAATGGTGATGCATGTAAATGTGAAGGGGAGCATAGCCAAGCTTTAAAAGGGTGTGGTCTGCACATGCAGGTGTTGCCCATACAAATTTGCTGTGAAAAGTGAGCTGATGTGCTTTGGTATGTGTCCCCTGTCACGCTTCAGAAACTGAATTGTTTCCTGTTTCTTATTGCCTGGGGAACCATGGCAACATGGTGACCATGAAATGATGGATGTCACTTCTCTATGTGTATCTATTTGTGTGTGTGAGAGAGAGAAAGAGAAAGGAGAGGAAGGGGAAAGCCTGTGTGTCTGTGTGAGTGTTAGATGAAGAGTCTTTAGGGGATGTATTGACATAGCATTGTGCTTTGTCTGTGTCTTATTTAGAAAAAATGGATGTGTCTCTTTATACAGCAAATAAGTTTTCACAGAGAAACACATACATACAATACATATATGTTGAGGAAAAACAAGATATCACCCAGGGAATCAGACCAAAAACCAAAAAATAGGTTGTTCTCTTTCTCTTTCAGACACCCTTTCACATGTGCTCTTTCTGCAACTTACTATTTGTTGGCAGGTAACCATGACAATGTCAAGCAACAGACCTGAAAACACAGATTTTGAATAGCGCATCAACACCACCATTACCCTCGCAGCTAATGCCTCACTTCATCTTGAGCTGCAGCTGAGTTGCCAATGAGGCAGCAAGGCTCCAGGACATGTAATTCACTTTGTAATTGAGTAATTAGTGATGTGTTGCATCGAGAGATGGATAATAAAAAAAAAGGCATCCGATTTACTTCTTTGGGGTGTCTCTCCTTACATCTTTTTTTTTCAAGATTGAGGGTTGTCAGGCATCACCATCAAGCTTTTATCTGTTTTCTTCTTGCTTATTGTTTTGGGTAAATTCTTCTTTAACAGCACTTTGTTCATATTTAAATTTCTACTGTTTTCTTATGCTTGTGGTTGTACTTCTCAAAGTGAATGACAGTAGCTTAAAAGATGCTAACTTCTGCTCCAGAACAAAAGTGTACATGTGGTTCATCTTTGATAATTCAATGCCTGATGTGCAAAAAAATCATCATACACTTATAGACAGTATGGCAAGGGCTAGTATCAATCACTGGCAATCAAAAGAGCACTGACACACTGATATCCAGTAATACTGTTGCCCTGTAGAGATACAATATACAGCAGCCAGATATGAATTTAATGAGAACACATTTCACTATTGTATGTTTTTAGCCCCTCTATTTATAATGCATCGCTGAATAACCCAACAATTCCCATAATCATTGTATTTTCTGTCCTCAAATGATAGTTTATTCTTCTCTCAAAAATGATGCTTCTTATCCTTCCCACACAGTTAAGACTCATTCTATAAAGAGTCCTAGTTTTGCCCTTGCACATTATATTATTAATTGTTGCCTCAGACCTCTGTTGCAATTAAATTGCAATGCTTCATGCGCTGATGATCTGATGGAAAGGAGGACATGATTCCTGCAGCTGTTGCAGTCCGGTAACCCGCTATTTTAAGATGTGCACCACCAAGAGAGGATTGGTGGTGATTTGGCAGCCCTGAGGACATTCAGTGATGTAGAGAGGAGAGAGAACTTTAAATTACCATGGTCTTTTTCATGGATGTGTGTGTGTGTGTGTGTGTGTGTGTGTGTGTGTGTGTGTGTGTGTGTGTGTGTGTGTGTGTGTGTGTGTGTGTGTGTGTGTGTGTGTGTGTGTGTGTGTGTGTGTGTGTCCAATAACTCCCTGGTTTCAGCTCTCCTGATAATGCACTGGAGAGAATGCTGAGTCCTAACCAACTGGTCGAATTTCAACAAGAGCACAGTGGTTTCTGTGACTGATACTGGTTGCATGCCCTTTAATCATACATGGATGTGCTGGTTTTTAGATTACAGTGCATGTCGTGTGCCTAATGTTTCTTTGACAATGCACCCCACCTATGTGAGGACCATGCTGTTGAAAGCAAACAGAAACAGAGGGCAATCAATCTCCCCACCAAACTGCGCTGTGCTGCTGGATTACCAGTGACAGATTCCTCTTCCCTCTGTGCAGGTGCAGTGAGGAGGTACACCTGACTGTTCCTCAGGATAATGTCACCACAATGGCAGAAATTGCACTGTGTGCAATGAGCTTGCACCAAAAAAAGGTCCATTCTCTCAGTTTTAAACGGACACTTGAAAGCTTCAAGCCCCCCTATAATGTCATCAGTCTCAGCAGCATACTGTGTTGAAATTATTCTACAGTGTCAACATATTGGCATTTCCAAGATATGTGGAAACCTTTAAAGAATAACTGTGAAAAAGAAGACACAAAAACAATTCTTGCTATAGCTACAATTAAAAAAGAATCCTTAAGGAGAGCAGCGTCTTCAGCGACAACAGAAAAATAGCAATTTACAAGACTAGTGAGCTTATTCTAATTCATTGCTAGTTAAATACAGATTTCATCCTTGAAACCCTTAAATCAGTGATGATCAGAAACATGTAGAACCTTTAACATGAGCCTTTTATATTGTAGTTGCACCATTATTACAAATCAGAGAGAGAGAGAGAGAGAGAGAGAGAGAGAGAGAGAGAGAGAGAGAGAGAGAGAGAGAGAGAGAGAGAGAGAGAGAGAGAGAGAGAGAGAAGATACTGACTTTAACTTAGATGGATTTATGAATTGATTGTTGAGCCTGATGCTGAAGATGCAAGGGTTAAAGTAATTGAAAGACAACACAATCCTATGATTCATGAACAAGGCAATCATACCATTCCTTATATTTCCTCATTTTAATTTTCAACACAATCAGCAGAACTCAACATCATTCCCATGAGTCTGGAATATTTGACATTACTCACTTTAATGCGAGCAGAGCTCTGTCTTTGCCCACAATCAATGTGTGTCTCGGATTTTAAACATGCCACCAAAAAATGAATAAAACATTCCCAAGGAAACAACTTTTGAACAAAAAAATTAAAAATGCCTTTGAATTAGCATATTGAACTCGAACAGAATAAGAAAAGATGCAAGGAAAGTTTCCTTTGTGTGTGTCAGAATAAATCTAGCTGTGAAACAGAGAGCAAGAGAGGGATCAGTGTCTCATAGTTATGTGATAATGCATGTGCTTCAAGGCCACAGTGCTGTACACAGAGGAAAGCTTGTTGAAATGCTCTGCGTGAACTTTGCGAAAACAGTTGGGTGTGAGTTTAAGTAGGAATGCACCATTGTTATTTATCAAAACACTTAAGCAGTAATTATATAAACTTCGGTTTGCAATTGCGTGCAATATTATTGCACACTGTCACAATTTTTTATATCATACTAAGTATTTGTTAAGGACTCAATTGATTTTTAAACCCTTTAAGAAATAGTTTGTAAAACATCTATAAATACCAGATAGATATATGTGTGGTGGAAACTTCTGAAGCAACGGAGATGAAACTCAGAGAGACGCTGGAGAGCAGGAACTTGATGTCAAAACACTGTTGGGTTTAGCCGGAGAATTGACGAGACATTTACTGTAGACACGAGTTGCCACAGCGGTTGCCAAAACAATTCTGAAGGTTTCAGGGATACGAAGAGGTTTTAACTAGTTCCAAATGGATAAGAAACATTCTCAGAGCAGCAGACTAAACAATCTAGGACACGTTAAAACTTAACCTGACATCCCGGACACACATAAGGTGTCTAACGAAGCATCTGGGCTCAGCCCCAAACAATAAAACCATATCTCAGAACAGGCGTGAGAGTGTACCCACTGTGAGAACAAGGCTGCGGAAGCAAAGGCTGCCCCTCCTTAATGAAGATAACAGCACCTGCAAGGCAGTTAGCCTATGCCAGAGGAGGACAGGGAGGAAGGACACAACTGGCTAACTTGAAAACAAGCAGTACACAAGCAGCTGTGAGGAGACCAATGGTCCCGTGTGTGAAGAGGTCACAGGTCTGAGTGAAAGGTTACAAGCTTACACAAAATATTCCCAAACAATACGGACCAGAAACCAATTATAAAGCATTGAAAAAGTATTAACTATTTACCTAAATAATGTTTATACATGCTTTGCAAAGTGATTTTTAACCATATGACAAAGTATGATTATCATAACTTGCATTTTTATAATCGATGTCCAAATAATTTATAGCAGTTCTACAAACATTTTTTAAAGGCTTACAAATGATTTGGTACTCAATAACAAATTGTATAAAAACGTTTTACAACGAAAAACTGTTAAAATAACCTATTTTTTTCACATTATATTATTAGTATATATATTATTAAATATAATTCCATTTTTTGTTAACAGTAGGATAACGAGTCACTAAAGGTTAAGTAAGTATCTATCAATTTACCATTTATTATTGATGGATATATATAACATGTTACCCACGACAGTGACTGGTCATCTCTTATTGACTCAAATGCAAAAACAAGAAAGTAGATTTTTTCTTACTGCTGAATTCAAATGGAGCTCTGTCCTTAATTGGTATTTAGAGTGTGCGTAGTAGCCATGGGTAACTGTTTTGCATAACTTGTTTTTTCAAACATATTTGTCGGGAGTGCAGGCCATGACAGGTTTTGTTGCTCCTGTTCATGCAAAAACCTTCAGCCTTAGGAATACATGGAGGAATGGAAAAGGAAGACAGACCCCTGTGCCACATGAGCTCAGCCTTATCTCCAAGTTTTCTTTTTTCTTTTGCTGCATGCATATGCAAATGTACACACACTGAAACTTACAAACACGTATTCGTACCATTGAATAAAAAGGCACACAGACACACACTGGACAAATTCAAACCTAATTAATCAGATGTTTATATTTCAAAGTTATGTTGGGGTTTTGGGGTTGAGTGCATTTTAATTGCACATTTCTAAATATAACATTTCTGTGAGTGTGAGATTTGGCCAACGATGCCTTTATAGCTCTATCTGGATTATCATAGCAAACAGTAATGTAGAGACTGAGTGCCAAAAAAAGATGTAAATGTGGTAGCTTTCTAGCTGTGCCCCGATTGTTTTGACATGGATAGGGCCTCAATCACTGGGCTCATTTCCAAAGCAGACATCTGTGCAATTTTGCTGCAGGTAACATTCATGCTTTTCTTTTTGGCTGGTGCTGACACACAACCTGTCGTATAGTAGGAACATATCCACTCTGTTTTACGCTGCCTGGCATGGTGTGTAACCATAATGAGCAGAGACATCAGATAAGGTGTCAGTCTTTCATAATCAAGGATCAATTAAATTATTTTGCAATCATTACAAGTACTTCCTAAAAAACATGCATAGGGAAAATGATAAATCTACATTCCAGTTGATGTCTGAAGCATATGAGTGTTTGAATGTGACAAAAGTTTTAAAAAATGCAGCACTGGATTATTATTTTGTTGGCAGCTTTAATGGCATACAAACAAAGAGAGTAGCCTATCAAGAAAACGGGCTATGATGTTGAACATCTAGCACCATCTGTATGTTTCTAAGAGGTTGTTGCCGGAAAAAAAGATATCTCCTAATGAATGATAATGAAATGGATAGCTAACATACCTATAACAACATGGTAAGAGGTGGCTGTGGCTGCAGAGAAAGAGCTTTGAAAAAGAATGCTATATATATAGATGCAGCCATTTACCATTCGATGAGGTGTCGGGTTTGTGAGATCATTTTGAAGTTGTTCTGCCCCCAATTTGCCAAAAATCAATGAATGCAGCTTTAAACAACAGCAATAATAGAAGAGACAGTGAAAGAAAAAAGCAGATCTGTGTGATCTTTTGTAACTTCAAACAAGTACATTAACGATATGTAAGGCATTTATATAGTTAATAAATGTATGTTATGCTGTTAACACAATCTGCTAGTTTACATATTGCATTACATCAAATGGTTATTCAGTTAAGTCTTTTGTTCAGTGAAGTTGATGTCCTTTGAAACATCCTTGTAATGAATGCCTTAAAAATATAATTAACTTGACTAATCTTCTGCAGAAAGAAAACTTAAGGAGAGAGAGAAGAAGAAAGGTGACATGGGCTCTAGATCTTATCTTATGTGACATGATATCAATTTGAGTTCCCTCTGAGGCATGTTAAAGTGAAATATAGGGAAGAAGGTGAAAAGGAAAGTGTAGGCATGGAGATGATTGATAAAATGTGAGGAAAAGAAAAAGGAGGTGCAGAGGAAGTGGATGTGGTGGGTTATTTGGGAGGACATCAAATGTACAGGAAAACTGTTTGGGTGTTGGTTGTAATAATAGCTATTCAGAGGATGCCGTGCTGAGAGAGAGGCAAGGTGTAGAATTATGTTTGACAACCACAGGTGCAGAGCAAGTCAAATGAACAGTGACAGCAGAATAGATGAGTGAAACATAGAGTGGAAGAAACAGTGATGGGGGCTGGAACAGTTGGATGGAGTAGGATTGAGAGAGAGGAGGGAGGAGAAAATAAATGACTGTTTGGCTTGAAGCAGAATACTTGTATTCTTCTGTTCTGTCCTCCTTTATTTTAACTTGCTACTACTTTAAGGTTTAGCCTCCCTTCAATTCAACCTTCTCGGACCCCCATGTTCTTCCCATCTTGCTATCCAACTCACTCCCCCCCCCCACCCTTCTCTCTTTCTCTTTCATCTGTGGCGTGCTTTTTCTCTCCAGGTTCGTTTGCTTGATAGATGAGGTAATTACCAGGAAGTGTATAAGGATCCCACCTGAGAGGCTCAGTGCATGTGTGTGTGTAGAGTGTGTGATCCAATGCAATTATAAGGGATTAAGATGTTTATCACACTGCTTTTGTAAACCTTGAGCACAGACTCACAGACACACGCACGCGCGCGCAAGCACACAGACAGACAGACAGACAGACAGCCACACACACACACACACACACACACACACACACACACACACACACACACACACACACACACACACACACACACACACACACACACACACACACACAGAATAACCCACAGTGATACACAAATATCCAGAAATGGATGCGTAGAAGTGCTGGCTCTGATCGCAAGGTAATTTGTGATTTTAAGATTGCTTGGATGCAGAAGGACTTATGATCCAGCATCAGTTTTGCAACAGTTCCAACAAAACAAAAGAAACCTGCAAAGATGTAAAAGCTAAATTAGCCATTGATAACAAGTTTAGGATTTAAATACATAGGATTTGAATATGTATTTACTTGATAAGCAGCGGCTTGGTAAAATGTAATACATGAACATGTGAAACGATCCCTGTGCTGGATTAAGAATGTTTGTGGTTATTAATGCTTTTTTACTATCGATAGCAAAAGGATGTAATTCCTCAACATTTAATTCTAAATAAAGGCCAAGTCTTTTGAATCACTGTTGTTACAGACAGACAGCGTAGCGATGACTGCCTCTCCCTCAATGTTCTACTACCTATTATACTGATCATGGTCACTGTGTTTTTATATCGAGGCACTTTATTTTGATACACATGTATTATGGCAAAAAAGTGAAATACCATTACATTTGGTACAGAGAAAAAGAATAAAATCATAGGTATTGTGAACAGTGAAGGCTGATCTGTACTCTGAAAAGAGACATGCTTAACTCTTAACCGCTGTTTGTACAGAACATTGAAACAGGAAACAAAAAAGCTGATATAAAACTCCATGCGTCCTTGTGGTGAGAAAAAGTTGGCTGAAATGTGTTAATAACTGGCCCACATTTAATTTTTCTTAGAACAAGTTAGTTCAAGGCAAAAAGCGGGACTTTTCACAAAATGAAAAAATACATCAATGCACAGTTCATTCAGAAAAAATGATGAATATGAGAACATTGACACAATAGGGGTTTACATAAGTATCAAGGGGGGGAAAGCATTTATGTGGGGTTTCCATTGCTTCACGAGTGCAAGACATATTAAAAAAGGACGCAGACTATGTTGAGAATTTATGTAATTCAAATGTTTCCCCACTGTGTTGGTGCAAATCATTGATGCACATCTTAACATATTAGTTTCTAGAAGTGTGGTGTTAGACCAATTTGCTTCCCTAGGCAAGATTGTAGTATGTGACATAAGAAATAAATGTAACTTATTTCATTTTTGTTGTTCATTTATAGTTGTGTGTCTGGGCTCCTGAATCTGTCTCAGAGCCTCTCCCCCATCTCTCCCCACTCTCTCCCTCCTCTCGCCCCCTCCTGAAAAAACATCAGTGAAGAATAGTTTTAGCTTTCAACACGTTTTAAAGTTGATCTTATTTTACCTAGCTAATAATTACTCCCGTTTTAAACGATATCGGTACTGTGCTAGAGTAGCCTACACATTGAAATGATTTCATACCATTTTATTTCTCTTAATAATTATAAAGGTGTGCCTTGGAGTATTTAAACCCTCAGGGAGTGCTTTAGCTTACCTGAGCTGTAGTTATCAGAGCCTCTCTCCCTTTTTATATCCGTTAGCCCAGCTAGCACCAAATGCTAACAACAGCAATCCCCGTAACCCGTGCGTTCTGTCCCACTTTCAGCTCGAGCTGCCGCCCCACTTTTGTTCTGAGCTGCGGGCGTGTGATAAGGCTCTATCCCCCACTTTCATCACTTTTCAGCAGCAAATGAAAAATGTAACCGGGGGGAAAAGGGTGTCTCCTCTATTTAATCAGTAATGTATGTTTCTTACATCAAGGCAGAACATTAGGAAGAGCGCCTACGGTCAAAAATGTTTTTTTTTCACCTATGAGATCTAGTAGCTACCAGTGCAGCGCCTCCCAGATCTGGCGCCCTAGGTGACCCCCTATGTTGCCCAGGCCAAAAACCGGCCCTGTGTTTAACTATGGTGCAATAACAAACAGTTTAACAGTCTTGATACTGATATTTGTTTAATGACACTTCATAAATTTTGTCAAGAAAATTGGCACATTTAAGAAGCTTTTTACTGTTTTGTACGGTGGGTGAATATGTGCTACATTATAGGGTGGCTAAAGCTACAGTAATGTTAAATGTTCCCAGGTTGTACTCTGACGGATGACCTCCTGTCCCCGCCAAATGAAAACACGAACGCTGGGCTGTAATCACATCTATAAATGCAATTGAAAATCCATAACATTTTGCTCTCACCGCCAGAACAATCAATGTCGAGCTCACACCTTTGGTCTGCATTATAAAAACAGGTCTGTTGCTGTACGTACTAAAAGGACAATAGGCCCGGGCCAATAAAGTGAGAGATAATATTCGTCTGCGAAGCAGGTTAAAATTGGACGGCTTATAAACTGGGAGAATAACAGGAGAGGACAGAGATAAAAGAGGGAATAAAGAGAGAGAAAGTACTGAGAGGTGAAGGGTGTAAGTTGAAAAGTCAAAAACATGATAGAGCATTAGACTTAGTAACACATCAGAGGGAGGCATTAAAGAATAAAGATCACACACTTAAGAAAAGGGAACGAATTTGACACTTTTGAACACAACATAATAGTGTTTGAGGGCAGGATCTTTTAGTTTGTTATAACAGTGACAGTGACACAAACTGCTTAAATTCAGTGTATGAGCTTTGGATTATGTACAGGGAGTCTCCAAACAACATGCTGAGAATAAAAGTATGATAACATCCTCACTTGGGCACAAGAGCTTGTTAAGAGACCACAGTTATATCAATATATATAAGTAGTTGTTGCTGTTGAATACTTGAATAGTGACTGGGTGGTACTGGAATTGCAGAAAAGATGGAATTAGTCAGACAGTGATTTTAACTCTTTGCCCAAAGTGTCACCATCCACACACAGCCATCATGTGTTGTTAGACTATCATGGGCATAGTATTGCTGGAATTGATTGGGGAGTGCAATTAAACTCTGAATTTACACCAGGTGGATTTGGCTCAACAATGATAAACTGAAAGGAATATGGATGAATAACTTTTTGCTGCAATGCAGTCTTCATCTCAGGCTGTAGGCAAAAAGAACAATAACCTCACATGCATCTTACAATAAACGTTGAAGCCATGTCTGCTAGTGTATGTGAACAAGTTCTTTTGTAGTTATGCGACCATGTTTGTTTGTGTGAAAATGCACGTTTGTTCGTACTCAACTAAACAGTTCCTCCGTCTGTTCTGCTATACTGAAAGAAACACTATTCAGGAGATTAAACAGGGTCCTTAACGTCTCAGCAAGACGCAACACAAACACACTCAGACAATGAGAAAGACATATCAGTAGTAACAGAGATAAATATGAACAGGCTCCCAAAATAAAAATGCCCGGCTATTGAAAGTTAATACAGCATAGCATATTATCCTGTTGGAAGACTTGAGTGCTTCAAAAGGCACTTGTCACTTTATTTGGTTTGCAACCTTATGAGACCTCGTATCTCCAGTGTAGCATTATATTTGATTTTAAAGACTTGCTTTTCCCTGGCGTATTCCATATTTAAAGGGGTAAAAGATGTATTGTTACAAAAAGTACTTTTCACAGCAGGCATTTTGACTTGTCATAGCAGGAACTGTGCAGGTGGAACTCATGGATGAAGGCTCAGTTCCAAGTTGTAAGTTTTACAAGTGAGGAAACATGCCTTATAACAGCAGGGCTCTGGAACCGAAACACTTGAAAAAACAGTGTTTTCCTGCTATGAAATAGATCTTAAAACTCAAAAGCTACCTGCCGAGCCGCAAACAGCTGAAGGCCGGAGGTGAATATAGCATTTAGCAGCCTTATATTTGTCTCAGCACCTTGTGAATACCTGACCAGAGCTAAGGAAGAGCAAATATAGGACATACATTTACCAAGTAGACAATCACAACTCCAAATGAATGGTAACATTGCTCTGTTACGTGTTGCTGTTACAGCTCATTTCTAAATAGGCAAGTGTGTGCTTACAATAGTGTACTATCAACCTAAATGATGATAGCAATGTCATACTGTAGCTTGTTTCGACTCTAGAAAAACATCAAACCATGATTTTAGTTTAATTGGCAAACAGTTGGCAAGCATTGTAAAGCAAATATGGATAATTTTGTAAAATCAAGTAACAAATACCAGTGCTGAGACAATATCTTTACCTTGAGGCCTTTCTCATGAAAGTCATTTTAGGACACATGGAAAGTACAGAGCCATTTCTGATGCCATAAGTAACACGTGTGCTTTCAGTGCCGTGACAACTCACAGTGTCTGCTGTGAAAAAGACTATTCATGCAGCTCACAACACTGTGTTTGTAAATGAATGAATATTTTCTTGCAGTGTAAGTGAGAAAATGATATTGTGTTCTGCATTTACATAATGTTTCTGCACTCATTCTGCGTGTGTGTGTGTGTGTGTGGTTAGTTTGAGAGTGTTGTGAGTGTTGTTTTCTTTCAAGTTTTTTTCATGACATGGATTGCCTATCAGCCTCCACAGAGGGACCTCTGTGTCCCGCACATGGAAGCTTGCCCACTGCAGGCCCGGCTTAGGCAGGCAATGGAAAGGAGAAAGAGGAATATACAAGACAGAGAGAGAGAGAGAGAGAGAGAGAGAGAGAGAGAGAGAGAGAGAGAGAGAGAGAGAGAGAGAGAGAGAGAGAGAGAGAGATGGAGAAAATGTGGAGATTGAGAAATGTATCTGACATTAAGGTAGAGACAGGAAATCATTTTTCATGGGTTGTTTCCAGTCAGGTCGTTTTACATGCTACTTATAGGGACTTGGCACATTGGCATGGGGCGAAAGACGGAGAACAGATGGAGAAGGAAATGGAGCAGCCAGAACAATCTAAGGAAATAAGAAACAATGAAAATGAAAAGGAGATGGAGATGGAGGCTGGCTTTGAGAAATGGCTCGGAATTAGTGGAGCTGCAGCCTTTTGGCTGTCAATGGTAAACAAACAAGAAGAGAGTCTATTAAGGGCCATTTGTAACCACAGCTCTTAAGTTGTTTTTGCTTCTTACAGTGAACTAATTATGGGGGAAAAAAGGTTGGTTTAATTGTGTTTTACACAATGACCAACATTTTATTGGTAAGGACTCAAAGTTTGGTGGCGCCAAGCAGGTATACAAAGGCTGTGAAGAGTAGGTAAAATTAAGCCTTTAATTACCGTATGCAATATCATCTTATATTCCACATACTTGCTGTCCCTAAACATACAGTATCTCTCAGTCAGACCATAGCTCCAGCAACAACAATGAATATTCCTGGGGCCAGCAGGAACTGATACGGTCGATGGTTATAAGTAACAAATAAGTCACAAAGGTTTATTAAGTGTGAATCCACTCAACCTTTAAATTGATGTGTGTATGTTTATACACTGCTTGTCTGGCCTGAACAAATGTGTTTTTAGATGGCTGTTCAGATAAATTACATGTCTTTGTTCATCCTGACACTTTACCTTCAGGCAACATCTTGAACAGCACCCAAATCTTGTACCTAGTGTTGCCCTGTCAAAGCTCTGTGAATGGAGCCACCAAACTGAGAATTTTACTTTCTCAGGCCAGAGGGGATAGGTGACAAGCTTTTCTTGCCTCGGTGGCCTTGGGGAATTCTTGTCCAAAGTCGTGCTCCACATCAGGATTCTCCCTTGGGCAGCACGACATAACAAATGCTATGTCAACCATTGGTGCTACTGCTGGGTGTCTGTGATGCCTGAGGTCCTTTTTTTGGGTGTTTACATTTCCATAGCAGCATCTGTTCAGGACACGCTTGTTCTATGCAGGTCCTCTTTGTCAAAACAAAGCCTGGATCTAGCAGATACCTTATTTCTGTTCCAAACATGACCAGCCTGTAGGAGGTACTGTAAGAATTATCTATCAAAACACACCCTCACCCTCAGGAGACATGGTATAATGTGCATTGATGGTTTTGCTGTTAAAAATTAATGAATTCTCTACCTGCATGTTTATTATGCAGGCCAAGCTGAAGCATGCTACAACACAATGCCATGGTGAGGAGCCTGCTGGCGAAGATATTTCTGAGGGCGGAGAAGATCCAGACTCTGTTGCCCCTAAGGTGACAGGAGCGTGCTGCATCCTCCACATCGTCTGTGCAGCAGAAGGTGATACCCTAGAGGAGGAAGACTTGAGCCATGATGACAATTTATATGAGGCGGATGAGAGGGAGCTGTCAGGAAATGCTTTCTGTGCAACAGCACACTTCTCCTCTCTTGGAGGAGTGCCTGCATGTCTGAGTCAGCATAGAACTAGTGGGCAAACCCTTTCAGATGTCCATTACATTCTTCCATTAGATCATGGTTACTGGACACTCAATGTCCATGTAAAACAACATACATGCCAAGACTTAAGTCTCTTGTTTACAAACTGTACATCACAAGGACCCTGGAATTATAATGCAAACGCTTCCTCAGAGAAAACAATCCTGAAAAGAGCTCTTCAGAGTTTAGGATCGACCCTGTTACATATAAAGTATAAATACCCAACATACAGAAACACAAACATGGGATGACAAAGGTAATGAAAGTAGTAATTTCATAATTAGGAGTAGGGGGCATACCCTGGATTCACTTAAACATTAGTAACATACTTGGATTGCCGTCATACAAGGCCTAATATGTGTATTGAAATAATCAGTTTACCGTGAAGAAGAATACGCCTCAAGTTCTTTGAAGACAGTAGGAGAAGAAATCTTCTTAATACTGAGTCCCAAACATCCCTTAAAAAATTCAGAAGGGTCTAACAGATAATGTTTAGTCAGAATTTTCAGAATCTACACTGAGTTTGGCCAAATCTATTTTTATGTTCTGTTCTTTTTGATGGAATTGGAATTATACAGCTATTTATCAGTGTCTTTGTTTCACAAGCCAAGTGGAATATCATCCTCTAGTCAGTAGAGCATACAGTAGAGTCTATCTTATCCACTAATGAGATGTCAGTACTCTAATCACACAGTATCCTCAACCTTATGAAACGTGTGGACTGTATGTTTGTGATTTCAGCCGTGTGTACTCCAGCCAGCGAAGGCAGTCATGTAAACAGAATGTTTGGCTGGACTTCAAAATCGGGGGATCTGGCTGAAGAATAGAGACCCCTGTACTTGTTTGTCCTTTCCTCCATCACCACCCCTCTTCTGGCTAATGGAAAAAATCCTTCCTCCTCTCCCACTCAATAAGATATGTTTTCTGAACTACAGTACATTAACCTCCACTCACTATGGTCTGCTATCGATGATTCCACTTGAGTGTACAAACTGTATAAATAATGCAACTATTTAATGCATATAGTATCCATATGTATAGCTTGTGTTATTTTTAGTCACCTTGTTTCATGTTCATACTTGTAATTTCTTTAAAAGTTTCTTTTTATTAAAATCAGTTTTTATTGCAGCACAAGGGTTCACACTCACTCTTCTCTCTTAATAACGCCGCAGTATACAGTAGGTGTCAGTGTTCCAAGGCACGCTAGCATTCAATTAGCTTGGCTGCTTCATTAGGAGATCATTACACTGAGACACGTCTGGTCTCTATCATTTTCTAATTTCATCTCTCTTTCTTCCCACGACTCAGACACTTGCTCACCTCCTCCAGTCACTGTCAATCTAAATCCATGCTCTGAGTCTTGACACTGATGTAGTTTCAAGTTAATAGTTTCTAATCTGAACTCACTTGCTCCGAGGTGTGTTTTTTACCACTTTATAAAATAAGACCTACTCTGACTATGGACTGAAGGCATTTATAGTAGCAAGACTAAACTATGCGGTAAAGTGCTTTTACACTCAAACGGTTTCAAACTTCAACTGCGATATGAAAATTGGAGAGCAAAATCCCTGTGCTGTGGTTTGAAAAAAAAACTGTAATGTATAATTGTGAAATGTCGTGTTACATCATAATTTCATTATTGTGATGTCGCTGCTGCAGCTGCTGAGGTAGTGTTGATAACTTCCAGTGCTATAATAACAATGACTTCACAATGTTTGTACAATCAGTGGACATGGAGCTACCTCACTTTCATGATGTAGTTAGCTCATGTTTTAAGCTGTGACAAATCTAAATCCAGTATTTCTATGCTACCAGTATCTAATAGTCCCAAAATGAGATCAGCTGTAAATGCACATTGTATTTCCATTTTGCAGGGCACTTTGAATTCTACACCATTTACATTGTGGTATACTGTATACAAAATAATAATGTGCCTAGTCCAAACAGCTGATAACATCTTAAGTGATCATACAAAGTAAATCATATGTATGGAATATGACAAATCAGAGCGTGGTTTCGTAAAACAATGGGCAATAGAGAAGGCCTCATTCTCCCCTGTGTATAATAAACCACAAACTTTAATCATCTTCAATCACACTCACAATCGCAAGTATTCTATAAACATGACCTACTCCTTATTTACATAAAATACCACAGCTGTTTTGCTGCAAACAAACCACCCCTTATGTATGTTGATAGTTTGATAGATGGTTTTAACACAGTATCATTACAAAATGTGCTGTTGGGCCACGTGATGTTACCAAAAACTCCTGCCATGCATTTGTTTGTTATTGTCAACAAAAAAACAATTACCTCAGATAATACAATTATACTGTAACCTCTATAAAAACAAATAAAATATATGAAAAATGTTTAAATATGTATTAGTTATCAGTCTTCATTAATTAGTTTAATTGTGTATGTTAATATCATTTATATTTACACACAACTAATACAAAATTAAAATGTCTTTCCCCCCTCCATTAGCACCTACTCTTATTTGGTATTTTCCGCACTTGAATTCTCAAGTTAATGGTATATTAAATCAAAGAACAATTGAACGGGTTCATATAAATGTTTTAATTCACCTGACCTGCAACTGACCCAAACAGCTTGGGATTCATCAACAAGTCAGGTTCTCATGCTTTGTATCTCTGTAATAAAATAATTCTGTAGATTAAGATAGAATCCTAATCCTAATGATAGGGGAATCAAACTAATTATGTTCGCTCTCTTCATATCTCTATGTGATTTCAGTCTCTGCTACTACAAGAGAAGCTTCTCCTCATTGCACCCTACTCTCTCTCCCTCTCCCCCTCAGAGAGATAGCGTGCCACAGACTGTGAAGAAAGACATTAGGCTATCTGATTGTTATCAATAAGTTTTCCTGTTTCTCTGTCTGCCCTTTCTTCTTTTTTTTTATCTATTCTTCCTTTATCTTACCTGATGCATGTATGAACTCCTCTCTATCTCTGCAGGGTACAACTGTCACCGGTGGTTTGATATTTATTTTGCCATGTGGTTTTTCTGGTATACTGTTTTTTTCATCACAACAATGAACCTCTGAATGATTTAGAGAAGGCTTATGAGAAGGTGATGTGGTCAGATGAGGCCAAAATCCAGATATTTTTCATCAACTCGACATGTCGTGTTTGGAGGAAGAGAAATGCTGACTATTACCCGAAGAACACCATCCCCAGGGTCGAGCATGGAGGTGGAAACATGATGCTTTGGGGGGGTTCCTCTGGATAGGGGACAGGGCGATTCACTGCATCGAGGGGATGATAGAAGGGGCCATGTATCGCAAAAAATGTGCTGATAACCTCCTTCCCTCAGCCAGGATACTGAAGATGGGACATGGATAGGTCTTCCGGCACGACAATGACCCAAAACATACGGCCAAGGCAACTAAGGAGTGGCTTAAGAAGAAACCCATTAGTGATGGAGTGGCCAAGCTAGTCTCCGGACCTTCATCCAATAGAAAATCTGTGCAGGGATCTGAAGCTTCCAGTTGCCAAGCATCAGCCTCCAACCTGAAGGTTTTTTAGAGAATCTGCAGAAAGGAGTGGACAAAAAATCCCTCCTGAGATGTGTGCAATCCTGGTGACTAAGCACAAGAGACGTATCGACAACTCAAAACAAAAAATTCTCATTGGTGTGAATTTGAAATTTGAAATGTACAGTTTATTTTCTTTAAAGCAAAACAAGACCTCTAAACAGCACAATTAATTTAGTCACCTTAAATAACAACGTTTGTACCTCGAGATTAAAAAGAAAACACACTTTGCTAATTCAAGACGACAACAGCAGTGGCCCGAAGTGTTAACCCATTTTATATGTCTGTGCAGGTGTAAATCCCAAGATAACACCTGTAGGGTCAAATGACAAGTGTTGAAGACAGTCACCTCCAATCATTTCCTCTTTCCTCTACCTCCCTTAACTCGATGTGCAGCTTGGCAACATTTCAGTTTTTAGATACAAGGCGACTGAACCCTAACAGCCTGTTCCTTTAAAATTAAACAGAAATAAATGTAGTAAATCATGAACACATAATACTGTTGTTTTTGTTGAAACAAATAATAACAACAAGATATTCTAAAATCTGGTAACAATGGAGGCAATCAACCATGGTATAAGTTTGAAATGTCCGGATTTCCAAGTGTCCTTCTTAAATCCATATTGAACACGGATCTGGCTGGATGTGGATCTGTCATTGCATGTGTGTTTGTGAGGAAGTGAAGGCAGGTGAGGGTAAGTCTGAGGTCATTGAAGCTACAGACCAAGACATTATGGATTCTCAAGCAAGCCTCAGCGCCTATCAAACAGCTTACATGAGGTCAGCTATTGCCACCAACCAATCGGAAAATGTCAATAGGCGAACATGAATCTCATAGTGGGAAGGCATATTTTACACATTCCCTGCCAAAATGAATATCTCCAGAGTTTGGCATATCACGTTTCTGTAAAAAATGTCAAGTAATATTTGACATGCTATTATATTATTTTACAGGCATAGTATGAGACAGAAATCAGGGACACGTGATAGTTTTAATGTTTGTACGGCCCACCCCCAACCACAATGTTGATTGGTTATATACTGCAGTAATAAACACTTAGCTGCTTAATGGGGGCCACATTCAGCCACTGACCTTTCATCCTAGCTGGAGGGCTAAAGAGAATTTGAGCATTCGGTTGACACTACTGCTATACAAGTGAGATTGTAAGCTCTGAAATTGTTCAGCTCGAGCTTTGGGGTCACACTACCACTGTGGCTCTGCCCTGTCTTTTCCAGACTCAGTCAGGTGCATTCTCCACTTCATTGAGTACATACTGGATGAGCTGTTGGCGATCCACATCCGCACATGGATATTATCACAGCAAACACGAAATGTCAGCAAGCTATTGCTAAATGGATCCAATTTCATGTTTCAAATTGTTGACTGCTTTGCTTTGATATCATTTTTCCTGTAACAATGACCATTCACTGTTCAATGAAGGCTTCCTGTTACCACACACAATAACAACATTTCTGTGACCACAATACCAAAATTCATCCTCTGCTCATTAAAGCATTTTGGAAAAGAGTATAGAGTATTTGAAACAATGCAGAAATTACTGTGAAGGTACCATCCCGCTGCTTACACAGGGATAGCCATGAACCAGATTATCCTAGCCTGGTTAAACCAATGGTTACCTTTTTTTTTAAATGTGTTATATGCTAACAGAGTTGAAATAATATTCAAAACCTTAATGGAGTATTTGCATTGTTCACATTGTTGTTCTCAAGTAACTCAATAATGAATTGTATGATTCACAAGAGACTTATTCCAACATCACTGGAGTCTCAACAGCTTTAAATAAAGCATCTATATATGACAATTTAGTTACAAAATCTGCCGTCATTAAGTCACAACTGCCTCAGCGAATCTGTGTTCTTCATGGTCAGCACTAAGAGGAGTTTGTTACTTTGTTCAGATTAAACCGGGACTCCCAGGACAGCCGTCACTGCTTAAATATTATGCATTATGCAGGGTTCCAATTGTGTGTGTGTGTGTGTGTGTGTGTGTGTGTGTGTGTGTGTGTGTGTGTGTGTGTGTGTGTGTGTGTGTGTGTGTGTGTTCTTGTTTTGGCCTTTTATAGGATCAACCATTTTGTTTGGTTCACTTTTTGGGACTACATGGACAGAAATGCACACACATGCAATCCGTATCTTTACGTGGACACAAACTAAACAGGGAGAACAAAATGCCCACGTTCACTTGAAAGATCAAACAGTCATAATTTCTAAAAGAATGCTAAAATATTTCCTCTACCGTATATATGCCTTAGACAAGAATAGAAAAAAGTTAACTTTACTCCACAGATATGTGGACATAAATATTTTGCATTTATTTTCATGAACTGATTGCTGACAGAAAGCTTTTAATGCCAAGCCCCCGCAGAGTTTCCTTGGCCTTAGCCCTCCTGGCTATATGGATGCAAATGAAGAACTTGTGTACATCCACTGGGGGAGACAGGTCTTTGCTGGTTTTGATCTTAAAACATGGTCTTTTTCATTGCCGTTAAATCAAGATAATTTTCATAAATCTAGACAGAGCTATCTAGTCCATATTCTGTCTGAATTCTTTGTGGAAGTGTGTTTTCTCACTTCTCACTTTTGCGAGTGAGATCTTTTTAATGCAACCTCATCTACATTGTGGCTTGAAGTTGCTGCTTTTCCTGCAGATTCATCTAATTTGTATTTCACATCATGAGATAAATATGAGGGTAAAAACCCTGAGACAGAGAGAAGGAGAGATAAATAGAGAGAGAAAGAAAGAGGGAGGTTTTGTGTGAGAGCAGCATTTGCGTGAGATACTCACCTAAGCTCACCCCATCTTTCAGATCCCCACAGAGCCTCATTCTCTCCCTCCTCTCCCCTCTGTTACGTCTATACCTTTTTTCCTTTATCATTTCTGTCAGTCTGTCATTTCTCTTTCTCCATGTCTCTTTGCCTCACCCCTTTCCTCCAGACCACATCAAAAAGCACTCTCTAAAAAAAAATCTTCCAGCATCTAAAGTCACCTGCTAGACTTGCTCTGATTACTTTCACACATTCTGGTCACTTCTCAATAATGCATTTAACTGTAACACATACATAATTAATTGTTAAACCGTACAACATTGTTAGCAAAGGCGCAATGTGTTTTATTTTTTCTGCCTCATGATTAATGGAGTGGTAAATAATTGTGTACAGAAAGAATGATTTCTGGCGTCCAACTTTCTTATCAGCGTGACATGTATAGCTAAACAAGCTTGATCAATATCATCAGTTCTTTTAAGAGATGTGCTAATAAGATGAAGGCTGACAACTCCATCAAAGCAGCATTTCAGAGATTATTTTACAAATCTCTGTCTAGCATTACGCAGCACTATCCAATAAAGTGCTTGTTCATACATGCAGTAAGTTCCCTGTGTATCTACTGAGGTGTTTTCCAACTTTGTCTGCCTGTCAGAGAAATGTCAGACGTGCTTTGTTTGTGCTTTTACCACTGTGGGCTTTTCTGACATTTGAATAAAGCTGCATCACAGATCCTTGATGCAATTATATATTAAAATGAAGCAATCACAACTTACAAAAACAGTGTTTAAGTGGGTGTGCGTGTCTGTTCAAAAGGCTATCCGTGTCCAACATAATGAGAAATGTAAAACTTCTACATAAATAAACCACTATTTGTGTCCCTATCAGAGATATTGCTGCTTTGATTCAGATGAAGAGATGAGTGGAGAACAGATTTAAGGGAAAAAATGTGTAAAAGAATAAGCAGAAGCTAGAAAGGCTGGGATGAATGGGAAAAGGAAAGCTGAAAATAAGCTGTAAATAACATGAACAAAGTATGAAACGATTTACTAGATATTCAGTTTACTAAAACAAACATTCATGGAAATGGCTTTGATCATTATCAACTAACGACAGATTATCATCTGAACAAACCCAGTAACTACGACTATATTTCATGACTTTGCAAGTTGAAGAGGATCTCAAATGCATTAGGGAAATCAAACAGTGAACATGGAAGCGTGGTTCAATGAGGGACAAACTGGCAGGATTGAGAAATGTTTTAAGTGGCGTTGAATTGTGGAGGCAGTCGGTAAATTGTGGCACAACTACAGTATATGCAACACTGTTTAGTTATTTGACTCACAGCATTGCCTTCAGTCTGAACCTTCTGCTCACCAACTAAGTCAGGCATTGTAATTATTAATAAGTATTTTATTTTACACATTGGGATACTTTCTTAAATCATCCGAACCATTTTTAACCGAAAGGGTCTTTCAGATGGGGAAGTTTTAGAATTCTCTATAGAAAAAGGCATATTGGGGAGTTTCCTGTGGAGTAAAAACTTTGTATTTATTGTGGTAAATTACACTTTTTCCACCTAACGGGAGCTACTGCTGGTACTGACACATCACATTAATGGTAACACTCACACTTTTTGTCTCCCTTAACATCTCCTGTTCCAAAAGTGTCTGTAGAAAGTTTGTATGAAGAGTAAAGAAAACAAAAATAAAAACACCTGCAGTTAAACCTTCACACCCCTGTCACTCCATCACTATGCTCAATCTATTGCAGTTTTTATTTAACAAACACATTTAAAAATACACTAGCCAAGTCTGGTTCTTGATATCTGAAATGACAGTTTTTTTCCCACTGGATGGAGAATATCCAACCTGAGGTAAAAAAACAAAACAAACTATGCTCAGGGAAGCAAGTATTTAAAACAAAGTAGAATATCTGTTTTAAAAAAAAGGTTTTCTATTTTTAAATCTTTGAATTCAGTGTATCAACCATAACTTCTGTGAATGTCAACCTTTTAAAATAGGTATCCTTCATAATTAGCCCATATAAAACCGAAAAAACAAAAGCAAATATATGATAAGCTGCAATCTTCAGCATGCCAGGCTCATACTGTAACACTACAATGCATGCTGACTTTTATTTAAAATGGCAAGAAAACATCAGAAACACCCTTTTTTTTTAAAGAAATTCAGATAAAAAATATGCTTTGAGGTTGATTAGATTGCATGGGTCTCTATAATATTACCTCTAAATGAGCTATTTGCCATTTTTCCAAATATTGAGCCTATAGGCATGGAAGTTGTCAGAAAACCCAACTTCCCCAAATTAAACATTTCACTCATGACAATGGTACAACAAAATACATGACAAGGGATGACAACCCAGCAGATTTTTTCCTTTAACATTTTACACGGTAGGCTGTTCATCACTGGTGTGCACATGTGAAGTCATTATCATGCACTTTGAATGTTCATCTGATTACGATGGCACATCCAGAAAGTGTGTTGTGGCTAATGTAGCTGACATGTTTTTTTTATAGAGTATCATTAGGAGAAATGTATGTGAGGACATTACCCACATCATAATTAGTGTAGGTCTGTGTCAGTCATAGCAACTGCTGGAATGATAACCTAGATCACTATTTAGGCACATGCAAGACGTCATATACTATATGGGGCTGGGTGTGTGTGTGTGTTTGTGTGTGTGCGCACAGTCATTTTGTGAGCATTTCTACGCGTATTCACATATATGAAACGCTGATGCGCAATTCAGATGACTAATTTGCCAGCTGGCTTCTTTCGTCCCTGAGTTGATTCACCAATGATGATTGAAATGTAACACTATTGTGATTGCATGATTGGTCACTTCACAGCTTGTTGATTGGCCATTGCCCACATTAGATCATAGATGATTGGCATTGTTCACCAACAAGCACACAACACAGTGGCTGGTTATGACGTTCATTTGCTTTAGCCGTAACACACAATATACTAACTTCTAACCAATGAGAGATGTGTTGTATGTATCCGGAAAAAAAATGTTGTCACATCAAAAACAGCCTGAAACTAATAGTGAAACAGGATGATTAATAACCAGATCTTGTGCAAAGTCAGTAGGGGCTTGGACTGGGAATCGTAGGGTCGCCGGATCAAGTCCCCAAACAGACTTGAAATATGGAAAGTGGACTGCTACTTGGAGAGGTCCCAGTTCACCTCCTGGGTCCTGCTGTGGTGTCCTTGAGCAAGGCACCGTACATCTCCAATCCCCCCTCCCCATTGCTTCCCGGGCGCTGCACGGTAGCTGCCCACTGCTCCTAGCACTGGGATGGCTTAAAGATCCCAGCAGAGGACTAATTTCACTGTTTGTGCTCTGCTGTGTGCATGTATGTGACAATAAAGAGGGTTTCATCCTCCGATTACTTGTTACATGATAGGACACATTCAGGAAAGTTAACTTTTTTCTTGTTGTTGAGTTTGACTGGTTGTTTTCTTTTACAACCTGTCTCATTTTCATATTTCGCTCCCTGCTGACTGCATCATTGCCCAATTTCATTGCCTATTAAGGTTACCCATTTATCATTTATTTTGAAACATAGGCAGGAAACTCATTCAATCAGCATCCTTTTGGAAGATATAGCTGAGTAGTCACAACATGTACATGCCAGGGCTGTACATGTAGTTCTAAGCAGTAACATTTCCCTTTTTCATTCAGCAATATAGTTTGACATTAGTTTGGTACGGGAGTCCTGTGGAGAATAAATTACCAACATATGATGTATATGCTCAGGCATGGATCAACATGTGGTGATAAACATGTGTCTGGAATCCATGATGTCTCCAGCCTTTATTTTATAAAAGCATCTTATCCCGCTTTCTTGAAAGTGTCAAAATTAATAACATATATGTACATTTTTAAGAAGGACATTGATTTACAGGAACACATGGTGTGTAAACGCTTTCATACATGAGTTCCCATAAATAGTCTGCTGTGCATGTGGATCGATCTCATATAGACTGAGGCTGCAGGTAGCCAGCAAAAATGATAAATGTTTAGTGCCAAGTATTGCATTCAAAATATACATTGCAGGCTGCTGTCAGGCCAAGCAGGCTACTGCAATGTGTGTTGCTTAGATAGAATCGGAGATGAAACCCTCTTTATTAGTCACATACATGCACACAGCAGAGCACACACAGTGAAATAGGTCCTCTGCATTTAACCCATCCTAGTACTAGGAGCAGTGGGCAGCTATTGTGCAGCACCTGGGGAGCAATGGGGAGGGGGAATCGGAGATGTCCGGTGCCTTGCTCAAGGGCACCACAGCAGGGCCTAGGAGGTGAACTGGGACCTCTCCAAGTAGCAGTCCACCCTCCATATTTCATGTCTGTTCGGGGACTTGAACCGGCGACCCTACGATTCCCAGTCCAAGCCCCTACTGACTGAGCCACTGCTGGACTGGACTGATATTTTTGTGCAAGTTTCATTCGAATGAAGTCAAAGTTAGCAGTCCACTCAACTTTTTTTTAATTGAGATTGTTGGAATGCTACAGACTAGACAGCACTTAAGAGAACGTTTTGATGCGATTCAATCTTAACCCAATTAGTGCACACAGGCAGCATGTTTAGCCACTTATACTGTTATGTGACACTTGAGGGTGGAGTATTTCAGCAGAGCCTTCAAACCTTAACCAATGCAGTGTTAGTGTCAAGCTCCAAGTGTTGAACAGTAGCACTGTGTCATGTCAACTTCTCTTAGCCTCCTGTCTGCGCTGTCACTATGTGCTGTCGCTATGTTGGATGTAATGCAGCTCGTTAATGATCCACTGTGAAAGTTTTCACCTTTACTCCATCATGAAGAAATCCATGTGTAAGCCACACCTCTCTTCAATTATTCTGTTCATGTAAACCTCAAAGTGGTAATTATGGATGGGAATATACTTGAAAATGAATCAACCCAGTTTCTAGTGACTCCATGTATCTGGTCCCTAAATGTTTATAAAAATGTATCTGCAAAACATTTTCCATAGCTTCTTGTGCTCCAAAATAATTCAGTAATCTAAAAATATTATTCATTACATTTAAGTTATTTTTAACAGACGACATTATATGTATACTATGTTGTATGTATCTTCCAAGGTTAGTTTTTAACCACACAGCAAATGCAATTAAATCCGAATATGCAAATTAACCAACTATCCAATAGTACGTAGTATGTCCAAATGTAACTGTCATACTTGGAAAGCAAATAGCCTGAAACTATAACGAGCAATACATACATGTATTGTAATGAATCGGAAATAAATCAAAACACAGATTTAATGTTGAATTATACATTTTTAGTTAGTTAACTGGCAAACTAGCCTACATAAATTATAGCTGATTAATGCAACCCTTCTCATGTTAGCTAGCAAGCAAATAGCCAAAAAGATTGTTCCAATGAAATAAAATGTCACTCATTTGTTAGATGCGGTTAGGTAAGCAGTGATAGAAATGTGTTTGCGTTACATCCATGATCCCTAGTTACATTCCTTAATCTGTCCCTCTACAGTAGTCTCTTACAGTGGGTGGTCAAGGTATATTAAACACTTCTTTAGGAATACAGCACATCTTCGGGCCATTTCAATTGATTATCATTCCTTATTTTTCATTCCTTATAATCTGGCCATTTATCAACAATCCCTTCCCCTTCATCTTCACTCTCTGTCCCTCTCCCATCTGGGCATGCAGATCTAAATCTGTTTACATCAACCCGTTTCTTTTCAAGGATTCACTCTCCCTCTCTCTCCATCCCTTTTTCACTCGTCCAATCTGTCCTGGGCTCCAAATTGGTTTACATTCCTCTGTCTGTTCAGCTTCACTGGGATGGAAATATACCTAATCTCTTCTCCTTTCTTGCACCTTTCAAACATGCTTCTATTTATTGATGTGATACCTTTCCTAAAACAAAGAGAAAGACCCAGCTGCAGTCATACCTGGTTTATATTATGGGACACACACGCACACTCTCCCTCAACCTTTCTTTGTCACACACATACTGTATATACAAACAAACACGCACATACACACACTTGTGTTCTCACCATAGCGTGTGGCAGATGCACACATACGCATGCAACCGAACAAGACCAGACTACTTGTGGACAAGTGGCTGAATGTATCTGACAGGCTCATCTCAGAGGGAAATAAAAGAGAGGGCAGGAGCAGAGATGGGAGAGGAGGAATGAGAGAGAAAGAGAGGGCAGTAGACATGATGGAGTGAAAGATGGCGGAAGGAAGAGAGGTGGTGAGAGTGACAAGGAGAGGCAGAGGGGAAGGGAGGAAGAGTCACAGCGACACATGAGGAAAAGAGAGTTGCGGTTGGCAGACAGCAGCTGGAGGGAATGATCAACTCAGCTGACACATCAGTTCATATCACCGCAGAACGGCGGGACAGATGGAAGGAGGGTGGGATGGAGAGTGCAGGAAAAGGACATGTGGTTAAGTAACACATAGACTTGGAGTAAGTGTGAGAGGAACATAAGGCGACAGCAAGGGGGGAGTGAGAATGAGGAATACAGGGAAAGACTTATGGGTATGGGGAAAGGATGAAAAGGTAGCTTGGTAGCTGAATAGAGACAAAGGAAGGAAGAAAGTTTGGTTTTATAGGTATCGGTTGGTATAGAAGAATAAGAGAGGGGTGGAAGGGAGACAGGAAGAGTAAAGAAGGGTGGGTGGGAAAAGTTAAAAAGAAGAGTTAGGCCAAGATGAGGTTGCAGGTGGGAGAACATAGAGAAACATAAAAAGAAAGACAGGATATGGTGGTTGTGTATGGCAATGCATGTGGAATGAGTTGTATAATTAAGCCATGGCATTTTAAAAAAACAGTCTTATTTATTTTCTTCTTCTCTGAAATCCGTTCTTTAAATGTTATATTATTTATGCAGCGAGTTTAGTAGTCACAGCGTAGTCTCCACGCTAGCTCTGGGAGTTTGTCAAAATAGAACTGGCTAATATCAGAGGGGCAAGCGTTGCAAAGGGTCAATTAGCATACATCTTAGTAAATGTCAAAAGGTGTACAGCAAAAGATTTTTCAAAGACTGAGAAAAACAAGAGTTTTTAATAAAGATTTAAATTGGCTTATGTTGGTGTAGGTTAAATAATGTGTAATGTTTTTACAGTCAAAAATAATTAAATGACCAGAACTTCTCACAAGAGATTCAAGGAATATGCTTAATCACAATACTAGATACTTTCCTTTGCTTAGCCTAAGAATTGGAGAAAGAAATATAAAGAATTGAAAAAAGTAAGCCATCAAAAAAGATGTAATACAAACATTAAAGTGCTCAAGCATTTGACACACAGTTAATTATTGTGTATGTCGGCTATGCACTTGCTGACAGAAATGCAAAACCAAAAAAAGTGAAACTTTCCAATACATTTTGAAAGACCAGAGTTCACCATCCTGAAGGAAAAGTAATGTATGTAATAAATTGCCAATGGTGTGGCTGGCTGCCAGAGACTTCTTCCCCCTTCTGACCTTCCCCAGGTTTCAGAAATCGACTTGAGCGCAAACAGTTTGATCGATATAAAAGAAGTGTGATGTAATAAATGATGATGTTCCTTTCCTTACTGAAGTTTCTGCTTTGGAAATTTGAACTCTGGAAAATATCCTGCTTGAAAATAAGAACATCTGGAGTACACTTATTGTAAATACATTGAAAATAAAGCTTGTTAAAGCTTAGTGAGTGTTAAAACACTAGGTGTATGAAGTGCATTACAACAGCACCTCTTCGAGAATACTTTGGGTTCAGCAAAAATAAACAAAATAGCACAAATTTATTGCAGAAGTCTGAAAATTTGATCAAAGACAAGACCAGTCCAAGCTCAGCTGAGCCAAAGCCAATATTATCTCCCTCTCTCTGTTTGGTAAACCATTTGGTTAATGCGTTGTTGTGGTGAATGCGGGGCTGTGAACCACTGGCCACAGCAATAATCATTGACATGGTATTAGAGCAAGGCCAAACATAAGTTTTGCTTTATCTTATTGGCTAAACTGCCCAATCCACAGTCCATGGCATCACTGAGCCGCTCCAGCAGTTCCATAATCTCACACATGCCAAAACCACAATTGGATTGTTGGCTAGCTACTGCTTGGTGAGATTTGCATTACAAGAGGGAGGAAATCATAATATTGGCTCTGGGCTTTGGTGTGGTTCAGGTTAAAGTGTTATTCATGCTGCAGTCACTTTCCAACCTCTCAATTAGTTCCTTACAGCCACTAACTGCCTTTTCTAGCCCATTCATAAACGGTCTCTTTTCCTCATTCTCAAGTGTTGCTCATCGCTCAGCACTCAGCACCTTCTCAGCTCCTTCCAATGGATGAAACAAGCCTCCCCACTGGGAGAGGTTCACACTCTCGCCTGCCGAGTAGCTGTTTCTGCTTCAGCTGTGAATCTGAGACTGTGCCAAAATGTCTCTCATTACAATCCTTTTGAATTTAATGGGTGGCCTTTTCTGAGACAGATTATGAGCTTCAGTTAAATATGTTCCCATGGGACAAGTTAAGTTAATTTTCCCCACACCTCTGCTCTGAGCTAGATGACCTATTTCCAGGTTTGGGAGGGTTACTTTAAAGATGTATTCCATTCCATCCTGAGTATGATAGTATAAAAGTAATGTAACCTGATTACCTTGATCATCGAGATCAGAGCTCACTTTAAGTTCCATACATACAAATAAACTCACCCACACCTTTTTATTAACATATACAGTATGTTCACCTTCAGAATTAAAAACACAGACAAATGAATCAAGTAAGTGAACACGATAAAGCAAATTCATACAGTAGGCATATCGATTCACACTTCAAGTATTATCCCACAGAACAATTCAGCTTGCAACCTACATGATTATGCAATCCTGTTACAAGTAGTAATTCATTTTCCCCAAGCCTGCCTATTTCTTATTGTTTTTTCATTTAGCACTCTCTCTTGAATGTTAAAAATGATATGATATTAAAAAGAAAGAAATCAGCCAAAAATCGATTAAAGAAATGTATTTTGTAAAGCAAAATCTTCTTCACTTCCGCAGCTGATCTTGTATAATGACTCTGCAGGGATGCGTCATAATCATCAGCTCAACTTGGAAGCATGCGAAGAGAGAGATATGAAATGCAACATAGGCCCTGAAATGACTTTGACATTGCAGTCATAGGCATGTGTCATTTTAATTGGGTTCTAGGACGGGATCACCAGAATCCCAGGATGCATTTTCTAAACCACTCTCAATATTTTGTTTTATGTTCTGAAAGGTCTTGTCATAGGTCAACAGTTATTTGGTCCTTTGAAGTTAATTCCCCTTTGCATATACTTTTGCAATTTTGGTCATCTTGTTGGTGTTTTTGTCAGTGTCATGTGCCACATCTTTCCTAATGAGGGTTAACATGTCACAACCACACAACCTAAGGAAACATCTGGTCAATATGATGGGGCAGGCTGAGGGCATGTGAGTGTAATTGCATTTTGTATGAGGTCCGCATTTGTGTCAATGTGCTAGTGAGGACAATATGTGTGTGTGTGTGTGTGTGTGTGTGTGTGTGTGTGTGTGTGTGTGTGTGTGTGTGTGTGTGTGTGTGTGTGTGTGTGTGTGTGTGTGTGTGTGTGTGTGTGTGTGTCCACCCATTTTTGTTCTGCTTTGTTCCGGCTGAAGTGTTACATAACTTTGTTCTGCTATGGTGCTTTGAGCAAAGACGTAAATATGCAAAACACACACACTGTGTGTTTGCAGAGAGGGGGACACATTGTCCCTCGCTCTTTCTCTCGTTTGACCTCTTTCTCTCTTCTGTGTCCTCCCTCTCAAACAAACAAACTCACACAGCAACACACCAGATGGTAATTGACAAGTTGATGCAGCATCTGCACTTGTATACTTTCAGGTATTTAGTAATGTTCAGTCAACAGGAAACGTAGTTACCTGCAGGTAATTCCAGTTCTATGAGTGTATGCCCTCTTACAGCATTCAGACTATAGTTTCACACGGTTGAAATGAAACCTATGCTGTCTGATCATCTCTCTCTTGTCTATTTAGTAGTGGGTATAGTGTTATTTGGACCCAGTTGGGAGAGTGCATTGATCGGTTAAGTCAGTGCTGAGGCCTGAGGCTGTCATGCAATAGTAAATGCTGTTAATAGGAAATAACCTACAATGTAGATATACAAAGCGAAATGAAATGAAAGCAATAGGTTATGATGTCAAATGTTCAGCTGATTGACGAAAGAAAATGCTAGTAATAAACGGAAGGCCTCTTTCTCTTTTTTACTTGCTTTGCTTTGATTTACGCTGCATACATATGGTCTCATTGGTACATGTGTTACTCAACTTGTTTGTAATTTAGTTAATATATTTTCTTTCCTGAATAAAAAAACAAACAGCAACTTCAAGTGAGTTCAGTCCAAGACTGAAATGTGCCTTACAGAATTATCCCAACATAAGCAAGGCAAGTTGAAAGTCGAGAGCTATTAGTTCATTTTATGAAATGATTGCATCATATTAAGTTGGAGTTATAAGAGGCAAAAAAACAAGTTAAGCGGAACGGCACTTCATAGCATGAATGTAGAAACGTGATCCCATTGCTGCCAGATTGTTGTATACACAGTTGAATAGAAACGAGATATAGAGATACAAAACAGCTCATAAATACAGTACATGTCCTGTTACAATGTTACCCCGCCAGTGGAAAATAACACCGCTCCAGTACACTGTGACGATCAGTACCTTTCTATTAAAATCACCATTTTTCAAAGGCATATTGAATTGAATCTATTATTAATTGCTGAGAAAATGTAATTACATTCCTTTGTTGGTCAAGGCCTGGTCTGAGCAGAATAATAAGCTGTGATTAAACATTGATGTTTAAGGCGTATGGCAACTCCAAAGAATATTCATTACAACAATCTGATGAGTCGTCAATAAAATATTACATTCATTTTACAATTGCTGCAAATTAGAATGGAATTCAGTTACTGCTGCCTAAGAAGAAGATTAATACCCCAACTAAACAAAACAACGTGTTTGTTAAAAAAAATACAGCTCCGGAAAAAATCAAGAGACCACTCCAACTTCTTCTTAACTCTTTACCTCAAGGTGTATGGAAGTCATTCCAGTGTCTATTGAATTCCAGCAGAGAGAACTATTGTCAGTAGTTTACAGAATACAATAAAAAACATAAAAAATCATTTAACTCCAAAAATACCTATAAATAATAAAACCAGAGAAACTGATATTGTTAAAGTGGTCTCTTTTTCCGGGGCTGTATATCAACATATATAAATAAATGCTACAGCTAGTTCACAACACAGCACACACAGAGTAATTAATAATGCTGGACTTGTCTTTAGCACTGGAGGGTGTTTCAAAATAGAGGAGCTATTCTGATCCTCAAATGTGTGTTGTGTTGACTTGTCCTGCATTTGTCCTTTAAACGACATGTTATTTGCACAGTGTTGAGTCACAGTAGTGAGCTATTTTCCATAAAGTAGTAGATCAGTACAACCAAATGCTATGCTATACCTTAAATTCAAATAAGTAGGGGGGACCAGCAGCTGTATGTGAGTCCCTGGGGTCAGCTGACCTGCCCGATAGACAAAACCTTCAGGAAGAAAATTAGTCTGTTCCAGTGTTGTGTTCAACTTCAGGCTGGGGGTGAAGTTAAGTACATTAAGTTGATGACATGGATAAGAGCAAAAAGAAGTTACCTTTTGACCAACGAATGCTTGGACCTACATGACCAAATAATTGTTACCCTTTTCCCCAGCCCATAATGTTAACTCTCGGTGCTTGTGGCTCACAGGTAAGGGTATGGTTGATTACCAAGCACAGAATGAAGGCATATTATTATTGTTTTCTTGCCTGGCTTACTATAGTTTAGACAAAACAGCCTCAAAATATATAAAACTATATAATATTGTGCCAATTTATAACTCCATGGCTGCTGTGAGTAGACTTTTAATTTTCTCGGCTTGTTATGCTGGTGGTTGTAGAACAAAGAGAAACGTCATGCTGCAGTTTTGATTCAGCTTCACAGGAATCACAGCCAACAGCATGTCATCGCTGACCTTTCTGTCTTGGGTGCAAAAGTGCCCTTTTCAAATGTAAATCAAAGCATTTTTTCCATCTCATGATGCCTGTTTTTATCATTCGGCAAAAGACAGATTGACCTAAATGGTACGACTTTAGCCTAAAAGACAGGGCAGCCTTGAGACAGATTTATAATGTTCATGCACTTTCCCTAAGGTTCCCCATTAACCCTGGACCACTCTCCCTCCAGGGCCATGTCAGTCATCGGTCATAGGCCTCAGTTCCATAGAGTTTTTTCCACCTAATTGTAATTCATATTTAACAATGAAGAAAGTGTTTGCTTTTAGGACACCAATTGAAAATCATCATGAAACAGTCACTGTTTTGCTGTCATTAAACAATTAATCAAAGTATTTTAGAATTAATATAGTCTTAGATCAAAAATAATAACGGGGCAAATAAATGTCCTAGTTGTGATGATCAAGCAGCAGCACAAAGATAAAATGGGAGCTATTGATTTCATGCACACAATAAATATGAATATGAATATGCACATAGCCCTGAATAAACGATATCAAGCAAATTGCTGGAAAGGTTTTCAATTTCCTGACCGTTTAAATTGTTCTTTCCCAATCATCATCTACTGAACTGCATCCATATGCCTACCATGCATTCCTCACAAAATGGATTAGGTGAGATACAGATCCTTCTACAGCATCAATGTTCAGGTATGATTCAGATATGTGTAGCTACTAGGTCATACAAATACATTTTTAGATTAATTGGAACATTTGTGAAAAATATACAGCATTTATTTTACTGATTACCATTCTATTACTTTTGCCTCTTAATGAAAGCTCTTGTCTCTCGTCTGACTCTCTGTAATCATAAAACTTTGCATAGTCAAGTTAGATTACATGGTTGGGTAAACGAGAAGCTGTAAACAAAGGTTTCGAACTATCAGTCCATTGACGAATCAGTATGCAGCACTTAAAGAGCTAAGACAATTTTCCTCCATTGTACAATTGTACTTCTAAAAGTAATTTAGGTTGGAGAAATGCAGTTGAAGCTTGATGCTCTTGTTTGATGTGAAATGGGACTGTCCAGTTATACAAAATGTCCTCAGTGTAATTAACTTTTGTCCATTTTCAAAGTCATTTGCTCAGTTTTCTGAATAAATGTTTTTTCAGTCGTTTTTTTTTATTCTCATTCGTACGTCTATGGTTTGTGTGCCCTCGTTTGGTTTATTTCATTCAAACTTTAACATTTAAAAAGTAATTTCTACGGAAATGTAATGTATAACAGCACAGCACACAAAGTCTACCTGCTAGATATGAAGCCAAGGACATGTGGCCTTGAAGTCTAAGTCAAAACTACAAACTAAATCTGCATATTGTCTATACCTGCTTTCATTTCTGGTAATCTTTGTTTGAAAATCACACTGTGTACACTGTGGAGCTGCTTTACTGACAGTGAATTACAATAGCCGGACAGGGTCCTCTCATTAGGTTTTAGCCTGTATACTAATATGAGCATTAATAATCAGAGCTGTAGCAGTTCTATCAAATAAAGTAAATCAGTGCTTTTTGGTATTCCTCTGTTTGAATAAAATATTTGGTTAATGAGGCTTCAACTGAGTCTTTCCTTCCGATACCAATGTTTAGCTGCATATCTATAGTTCATTGCATCATTACTCTCCTCACATTTGAATATATATTTAATTTCATTGACAATGGAAAAGTAATTTAATTAGTGCCTGAAAAATGTTGTTTGCAATGAAATGGAGCATCATATCACAAAATCGTACTCGTGCTCACCCGTTAATTATCTAGCTGGCCAACTCATTCATCAATTGTCTGTAATTATATTACTGAGGAATGCTATTGCTGACGAAAGTTTAATCATTTATCGTACATTGGTGACTGACTGTTGTTCAAATTAGCTGAAAGTGTATGATTAATAAACTGACTTCCTGGCTTACATGCAAACGGAATGACTGACTGACTAAATCCTTCAATTCACTAAGGAGTCGGATATTTTGTTATTTTTTTCCTGCATTCTTGTGTTGCTCTGACCTATCCTCATTTACTTTATCTTGTACAATTCCCTCTCTGTTGCTAGGAGACATCTAGAAGACATTCTCCGCTGGGTTTGTTGTGGTCCTCAAGGTCTCCAATGGGCAGACAGGTATCTTCTCTGTGTGTCTGTATGTGTGTGATCATTGTGTGCAGTGGCAGTCGTGACTGTGTTATACCAGACAAAGACAGAATTCAACATGAGTTGATCGCTACTCCCAGAGCACATCTTGATATTTTTCAATTTCATTTTCTGTATCACTCTTTTAACAGCAAATCCCTTTCTGACTACTTCCTCCCACTCTTGTGCTACACTTCCCCTAGAATCAGTTTCTCCTCCTCTCCTTTCGGCTCTTTTCTATCCCTTGTATCCTCCAGCTTGTCAGTTTATGCACACATTTCTGTCAACCGCGCCACACCCATCCTAACACCATCATCTCGTTCTCTCCTATCATCTTACGACAACAATTTTGGATCACATAGTGCTAAAAGAGATGATCTTATTCTGAGATGTGTTACACACTTTCCACATCAGCCTATAACGTTGATATATTACATTTAAATACACTCAAAATCCTGTCCACCCCTTAACTGTTTAACTCCTTGTGATGTTGTACCCGGGGGCATCTAAATGTTTAAAGAGCTACAATTTTCACAGATTTTGAGAAACTGAATGTGTGCAAGTACTCAAAACGAGCCTTAAAGAGGTCTTTACAGTATGACTGACTGATGAAATGCTTCTTGAAAGCTTGATAGGGCATAAGCTTTGTGCATTTATACTCTGCAATTTTGCTCCTTTTTGATCTCTTTGCTTGATTTACTCTCTTTCTTCATCTCTCTCTCTGTCATTTTCCCTTTCATTCTGTGTCTTCAGTATCCTCCCCATTTCCAATAGACATAAAACCCATATTAAGGAAACTAACCATATCATAACAATCAATCCCCCAGATCTCCTTGTTTGTGAACAATCTTACAAAGACAACATAATAACATAGCTACAAAGCCATCAAAGGGGAAATCCATTACATTTTCTAAAAGATGATAGATGAACACTGCGGGAAAGGCTTCTCCTTTTTTACAATGCACAGCACATATTTTTGTTTTGCATTGCCCTTATGCAGTTTATTTCTTCCTTTACTATTCCATCCACTCTTACACTCAAACCCTCTCATTATTCTGTCTCCATTACTCACCACTCTCTTTCTCTTTCCCTCCCTCTGAATTGCATTTTCAACTTTTCACCCCTCCTTTCACTCTCTCTCTCTACGTCTGTTGTACTCTTGTCATTATATGGTGAGTAGTTGTTCATTAAAATAATCACAGTCTGTAATTTATTTAGTAGATAGATACATGCTCATTATTTGTGCTCGTAATTGAGATGTTTTATGAGTGGTGTCAGTAAATGTTAATGAAATGGCAAGGATCAGGGTTTTAGATAAGTAATCTGACACAACCGTTTACAATGTCATGCTCCACTGTGATATTTTACAAATTCCTGTTTACTGCTGGATGAATTGTTTGTAACCACTGTTGGCAGATACATGTCAAAAAGACATTCAAAATTATATTAGACAGAAACATTTTCAGCCTCCATATCTGTCTGTTTCTACCTGTTTGTAGATGAACGATAATCTGATATTGTGTCCCAAGGCAATGGGTTTCATTTTCAATTTGAATCTCTGTTTAAACAATTTGAAGAACTTCTTATTCAAGTAGTCAGTTGCTTGCATAAATCCCCTGCCTTACCCAGTGTACCTGTAACTGCATCTTTGTTTCCATCCGCTGCCAATAAAGGGCAGCTGATTGAGATAAAGGCTGCAAGCTAAATGGGAATTCATTACTGAAAAATTCCAATAAGGTGTATTATTGAAGTGTCAAAGAGAGACCTTATTAAATCAGTTTGATGCGACCAACGTGCAACTCAGGGACAACATTTATGACTGACTTTTAATCTTAGCACTGGATATGTGTTGAAAATGCAGTAACAGTACAAAGCAATGAGAGAATACAAAACCAGAATTGTCAGCCGCCTGATTGATCATTTTGCCCTTATTTCCCGAAGTCTGACTGTTTAAACAAACAAAACAATATTCAAGCAAAAACAATGCATGGATATACAGAATATGGCAGAAAATACATTAAGACATTTCCCAAGCTATAATAAACCGTTACCTAAATGATATTGGGTGTAAACGGGAACATAGTTTTTCAATGCTATAACCCACTTGAAATGATTATAGATTTAAGAAAAAGAAATGGTATGTATTGGATGTTGTTGTTTCTTTCAAAAAACAGACCATGATCAATAATCTCTCAGATATCATCAGGACTTCAAACAGGCTTTCCTCTGGCAGATATTTATCAGTCAGATTCTCTTTCTGCTTCAGTATCTCTTAATCTATTCCTCTGCTCTGTCTTTTTTTGTTTCATTCTGTTCTTCCTCTCCTCTTTCCTGTCTCTTTCTTTTCCGGTCTGTCCCTCCTGTGAAGACATATCCTCTCTGCTTGATTGCTCTCTTCTGATTTATCCTCCTCTGGTGGTGATTGTCAGGAAATAGAGGGGGGTATACGGGTCTTTTTTTGAGTTGTCGTCAAAACAAACAAAACTCTGTGTTATAATGATTTTGACACCTTACTGTACAGGTCTGCTGATTGTATTTTTGTGTGTGCCTGCCTGAAGATATTCACATGCTGTTTCTACAAGTTTTTGGGTTTGAAATGTACTGCTTGTTGGTGGACTTAATCATTAAGTGTGTCATTCTAAGCAACAGTCTGTGTTCCACCCAACAGCTACGCACAGCTACCCAGACGAATGTTTTGTGCCAACCTTTCTAAACTTCCTATACAGTATTAGACTTATCGATGTTGGACTTATACCCATTATAAAGTCCATATAAAGTGCATTACAAAACAAATACCTTATAGTATAGTGGCAGGACTCTCTTGTAAACAGATTTTGAATCTCAATGGGACCCATCCTGGTTAAATAAAACAATTGTATAACATTATTTCACATTGGACACACTTGTCTCAGTGGATACACAAAATTCCCCAGAATTGAATTAGAAACATATTTCTATTGCATCAAATGTAATCGGAGATAAAGATACATATCCCTCACTGCTACATTGCTATACACTGTGGAAGCTAGCTTTGAGAACGCTATCTAATTAAGAGCACTCCCTGACAATTACCTAACGCTCATTTTAGCAGAGCTGGTTACCCTCTGTTATCTAGCTCCAACCCCATATTGAACATGTTATAATACATTAGAGATGAACCCCATGCTACTTATGTTAAAGGTCTATAGCAAAGGGTAACTTACTACTTACTGGCGTGGTTGCCATGGCAGCAGACAGACCTACATGTATATCATTATCCAACCAATTATTGAGCCTGATGATTAAACAACCTTGTGCAACCACATGCACATGAATATGGACATGTTCATCTGATTTTATAGCCTTATCTATCTTGCATGTGTGCATTCCTTGGTTCATATTGTGATAGCTATTTTAATTATGTTGGAAAAAAATTGTGGACAAGACAGTCCCGAGGCACGACCCCCTCAGGAGTGTCATGTCCACGCATTTTTTCCATTATGTAATAAGTGACTGTTAATTGTTAAATTCATATGACACTCTGAAATAAATTGCAGCTGTATTTCGCAAATGTAACATCTCTGTTGGATGATTGAGACAAACAGGACAATTATGAAGAGCTCCGAAGGTACATTTACCAAAAAATCTTCCTTTGCTATTTTCCTTTTCTCATTATTCTCTTCATGCCACTGTTCACTGTGCCTTCTCCTATAACAGAAGTCATAGAAGTAATCATGAAAAGAGAAATGACACGTGTACAGTGACGGGAGGGGATGAGAAAGGTGGTGGGCTGCATGGAACGAGATGGAGGGAGAGTTGTGCTCTCATTATAAAGTAATCACCAAGTAGAAAGGTCAGGTGACTGTTACAACAGCTATAAAATACTGAAGAGACAGAGAAAGACAGGAAGGGAGAGAACAAGAGAGAGGTAGATGTATCTTCTATATTATACTGACAGGAGAGTAGACGTAAAGAGACGGACAGTGAGCAAGACGGAGAGAGGTGTAGGTGAAAGCAACTTTCTAATAAAGCCATACAATACTGCCAGAAGGTTAATGTCAGTCAGGAGGGTTTCTCTGGTAGAGAAGAAAAAGAGGGGTCAGAGTGGAATGGCCTTGATACCGTGGCATTGTAACATGGCTTCTTTGTGGCTTTAAGGTGAAGTACCTATTACTGGCGTTCATGCTTATCAAGTCCGTTATTAGTGCATTGAAAATTCTAACACACCAAAGGGGAAGAATCATTTTTCAGTCAGGTTGCCTTTATGTAAAAAAAAAGAAAAGACAGCAACCTACGCATTTAGTGTCACCCACGTTAAACTTATACTATACCTACTAGTTCACTCACAGATTGACATGCTGCTAAACAGAATTGTGCTCAGTGGCGCTACTTTAGGGTTGATGCTGAATTGCAATACTACCCTGCATCAGTATGCATAGGCTATGCATCAGTCTGCAGCCTCTAATGTGAGGGATGTGCTGCATCTCCAAAGCACCGTGTGATTATGCATGCTTCAGTGTGGGTGCCTTAATCAAATCTTTCAGCACGGCACAAGGCTCCACTAAAGTAAGTACACAACCCTCCGCCTTTTCTGCACACCAGATTAGAAAAATATTTATAACAGAATCAAGTGAAAATTATTAGAGAACATAAGTTGTCCTTGTGTGTGTCATGACCTCCAAGTGATGCAACATATTAGACTAATATTTTCTGCAAACATTCAATCTTTCACAAGCATTACTTTTCAATCTTTGAGACTATCTTTAACTGGTAACAGAGGCCTACAAAGCAACTGTCTGTACTTCTTAACCGATAACATTTTATACAAGCTTCCCAGTGAAACTAACAGGGAAAATAAAAGTAAATGTGGAGCAAAAGAGGAGAGAATAAAAAAAGAGAAAGGCTCTTACTCAGAGCTGCTACATGTAGAAGCTGCAAAATAACATGTTTGTCAGTAAGCCAGTCAGAAACACACACACGGAGGCACTTCACCTTACTTTAAAGACTTTTTGATTGAAGAACCCTCCAAATATATATGATCTTTTTTCTGTTTCTTTGCTGTTTGCCAGGTTTTCTGATTGTACTGTGAAGCAGTCAGATCAATCTGAAGTAATAAGGAAATACTCCACACTAGACACAAAGTCAGAGCAACCTGGGAAACTGAACACAATGGAGAGCTTGTCACCAGGACATATTCAGGATTTATTGTGTTAGTTGATGATTTAAAGTATTAGAGAAATGCAAGAAAACATAGGAACAATCACTGCTAGCTTAGCAGTAACCAACACATCATATAGGAACTGACAAAGGCAATGATGTTGCAGCATAATCAGGTCTGCATCCTCCCAGTTGAAAACCAACATCAGTGCAGAATAAAGCCTGCAATCATCTCATCGTATTCAATTCACAGCTAGTGATTGAAAATGTGTTGTGATGTAGGCCAAAGGACACTTCATGTGAGACTGTCCTCAGCAGAAGAAGTACTGGCCTGATGCATAAAACATATTGGGCAGCAGTGCAAATACTGACTGCTGTTCTTTTCTAAGGTAGTACTGTATGTCTGTGTTACCTGAGACAACATGTTTGCGTCCTGCAACAGACACTGGTCCTTTGATTGTGTTGCTGTCTTCTGTGAGGAATTCATGAGACCATTGAGGAAAAAACAAGTATATTTAGTATTACACGTAGAGTAATTAAACTGAAAGTCCTTAAAGTAGCTGTAAGAAAAGCTCTCTAAATGTGTGTTAATACTGTCAGGTAACAGACTTCTCCAAGGGATCAATAAAATGTTATCTTACGCTGAAGGGTTATATTACGTGTTAATTGACTGGTTGATTATATTTTGTATTAATAATCTGAGTCTTAAAGTAACTACATTTAACAAATAAATGTAGGGTAATACAAAAGTCCAATTTCTGCCTTTGAAATGTAGTGGAGCAGAAATACAAGAAGCACTAAGTAGTAAGTAGCAGAAAATAAAAAAAGGACTTTGAAATTTCACTTAAATACAGTATCTGAGTAAATGAACTTAGTTGCTTTATTAACGATTTAAATAACAATTATATGAAATTAACAAGGATCTACACTTTTACCTACAACATGAGTTGATGTTCATAGTCCTTCGAAACATCAAACTATCGGCACAATTGCGGAGGGAGCATTCCAATGCTGGAAAACAGAGACAAATGACAGTTTCAAAGGTTCACTTGAACACATGGGCATGTTTAGACAATGCAGGCACATGGGAGGAACTTAGCAAAACCTTAGTTTCCAAAGCAACAGACTGCCTTCACTTTTTTGACAAGCTAGAAAAAGCCACGTAAGTTACTACACTTGCAGTACCATTCTGAATGATATGCTTTGTGAAGATGTGCAAATTAAATACGCTGTGCAACTTTCTGGTGGCTTTCCTTTGGCACTAATCCTCCTCATGTTTTGTCATATTTTCACTTAAATATACCAAAATATGACTTAATCCACTTTTTATGGCTTGCAATGCTTGTTGTTTAGGTGTGGTTCTTGTGAATATTAGCTTTATTTGTCACTTAGGATTATGTTTGCTTTCATTGGTAAACCACACGTGTACTGAAGCAGTCCCACGCTGTCACAAGCTTTAAAAAGGCCACATTTCAATGCTACAGGAATGAGTATTTGATACTTACGCTCGTATTCTGGTGGAGCATTACCTTAAACATTTAACAAATACTTTTTAAATTAAACTTAACCCAAATTGCGGTAGTGTCGACTGCACAGTAGTGGTGTAGCTAAACCAGACAGGTAACTAGGAAAAACGTATATAAATCAAAACACAGTTGTCTTATTGTAACATTTTCAATTTATGGCATGTGGCTTGAACATGCATTTATTTTATTTACATTTGTTAATCTTCCTCTCCATCAACATGTGTCGGTGGTGGCGAAGTCCATAGGGGCTTGGCCTGGGAACTGGAAGGTCACCAGTTCAAGTCCCCGAAAGACCAAGTGCCACCGTGGTGTCCCTGAGCAAGACACTGGTTACCTACACTGCTCCCCGGGCGCCGTACATAGTGGCAGCCCACTGCTCCTAACACTAGGATGGGTCAAATGCAGAGACCGCATTTCGTTGTCCTAGTACTTGTACTCTGTGCAATGACAATAAAGTTGAATCTTCTTCTTCATCACACATTATGTACCCTCTCTGTGGGTGCCCTCATAATGTGTTATGTGAGTTCTACAGTCACCTCTTGCAAACTACCTCCCCTTTAAAACATGCAACTAACAAGACCTGCAGGAGTCATGCACATATACGCAGTCTACAGTCATTTCCTTTTTTATCCTCAGATTTGTTGCTAGGACGTGTAAGACTGTAATCACCAATAAGTACACCACTGGTTGTGTCTGTGGAAAAATAGGGTAGAGACAAGAATAAAATACAGCAGACGGGAAGTGTCGCCATTCATGGTGACATAATGTGTTGGTCCGTATGTTTTTATTTTCTTATTCCCCCAAAATGATATGAAGTTATTAATATAATACACTTTATGATGATCTACCATTGAGGTCTGCTTCTTCACAAGTTTACATCTGGAGCACAACTGGTAATTCTTCAGATATAAAGGTGGGCAAGTATCTTTACAACAATGGTCAACATGATGTGCTATTTGACTGTTCTTTAAACTGTGATATTTTTCCAACCCTGAAGATAGTTTGGCTAAGTCTATGAACCATTAACTTTACTTCAGGTATGATAAACTGTTATAACAAAACGCAAAGTATACAAATTCCTAAAACAAACCCAAATAAATGTAAAGAATAATGATACAAAACAAAAAAGACAACAGTTCAAACTTGTAAAATACATCAACAAGACGGAAAATACATTTCATGAATAAATGAACAACTCAGAAAGCCAAACAATAAGATGATAATTACTTTCTAGGTGTACACTGTTTTATTCATCTGGGGCAGTCACCCAGCATGCACAATAGGTCTTCTTAAGACCTTGTAACATGTCATTGCAAATATATGATGGATACATTCCTTTCCCCTAAAGCATTAAAATATATTAGATTTCATTCTTTTGGCAAACAGTATTCAAGTTTTATTTGGCTAAACGTGTTAGTATTAAGTCTTATCTCAGTAATAGTGAAGCATTTGGAATTGCCTGGTGTTGAAAGGTGCTATATATATAAACTTGCCTTAATGGAAACCATTTACAGAATAGACAATGGAAATTGTTGAAATATTTGTCTTTTTAAAACATGAGATTACATTGACATTTGAGAGAATGTAGCCAGACCATTATCTTATTATTTCTCCAAAGCCATGGTGTTTACATTGTTATTTGATGCTTCAGTAAATAAACATGCATAAACAGTCACTGTTAGTGTTTAATGATGGCAGTGCAATCTCATCATCGTTCTTCTTAGTCATTGGAAAAGAGGATTTGGACAAACACATTTAGTCATAATTAAGTTATTAAAAATAACACTAATGAGAACAAAAGCCGTCATCAAATAAGTCTAACAACTCATTTTGTCTTCCTATCTTTATATACCTCTTTCTTTTTTCCTTTGTCTCTGTAGCCTACATCACCTTTGTCTCTTTCGCTCCATGCTTTTCTTTATCTCTCTCTCAGGGTAATGACATATAAATGTTTTAGCACTGCGATAGCCTTTGGCAACAAACCTGTCCGTCTTTTTCACACAAGTTCGCACACACGCACACACACACACACACACACACACACACACACACACACACACACACACACACACACACACACACACACACACACACACACACACACACACACACACACACACACACACACACACACACACACACACACACACACACACACATGCACACGTGCTCAGAATGCGTAGAAAGACATGTCGCTGGTGAACATGTAGTGTATTTCCGCAGTAGCGTTCCTCCTAAATCTAGTGGAACTAATTAGCAATTAAATTACAGTCGGCTGTTGGCAGAATATCAGAGGAGTGTGTGTATTTGAGGGGGCAATTGATGACACAAAATAATAGTAAAAATAACAGTTGTGTGTGTACAGGTGTGTATGTGGTTGCAGGGCGAGTTGGAGGTTACATCGGGGTTGCTACACTAAATATAAACCTTGGGTTTCTGATCTGATGTCAAGGTCTCAGTTGGTTTCATTTGCAACTGACATTCTCACTCTACAAAGATAGGAGTGGTTTGGAAAAAGAAGTAAAACAGGCGTAATTTACTATTGCCAATACATGTCACTAAAATTGGATTAAAACAAAACAACAGTATAGAAAATGGTAAAAGGTAAACTAGTTATGAAAAGTAAAGCAAGATGTCCAGTGCTGTCCAGAAAAAAAAGAAAAAATCAAAGGTTGATACTGAAGCCACATTTGTAGGGAAGGTCATTTCAGAGCCTCAGGGGTCCTGATGGCGAAGGCTGGAATCGGACTCTCAACAGGCAAAAAACGACCTCTACCTGAGGACCCTAGGGTCATATGGAGCAGACTAATCAAATATAGCAAAGTCACCATTGAAATCCCTCAATTGGAAATGATGTTTTCAAAATGAAGACATTAAGACAAATCCTAAAAACATACAGTAAATATATGTTTTGCAATAGGCTTCAGTCGGAAAGGATTAAACATTATTAGGCTTTGCTAAATTAAGTGTCAATAAAATGATGTGTTGGAAACCAGTAGCCCTTGATAGCTGATTTCATCTTCAGATATGCATAACGATGACTTCTAAGATGACAGAGTGTTCGGCTTTCGAAGAACACCAGACATATGCATTAAGCCCTATGGTTGAAGAGCTATTACCGATTAATTTCAGGATTTTTGGGGGATTTTTTTCTTAGGAAGGGCTTGGGTTTAGCTTGACAGAGAGAAAGGGTTAATCACTCGATGCGTCATGGCTATTTCAGACATTATGCGTTCACAGCACTGCAGCTCTCTGAAACCCATTATTCCCTATGGTGATGTCTGCTGTGCCTAACAGTGAGCACATCTCAGACCACGTGTCTAAAAGGGTTATTAGTCTTTCTAGAAGAACGGTGTCAAAGGATGCTGTTCCGCAAAAAAAAAAATGGTAGCACTGTCTCCAGCAGCATTAGGCAGGTTTAAATGAAAGGCAGTTTATACTAACATCATATTCAGGTGAGTTAATGAGATTCTTAGTTGGTTTGTTTGATGGTTGGTTAGCTTCTAAATACTAAGTTAATTTATAGTTTATAGTGATTGCATTTTATTATGTTGTTAATGTGAATATAACTATCAACACAAACCACTTGAAAAAAGCTGCCAATGCTTATTGGGCAAAAAATGAAAGCAATCATGTCAACTACAGCCCCCAATATTAACAAGTCTCAAAGAAGGTCAACAGCTGTTTGATCACTTATTAAATCTGTTGAAATCCCAAAACAAGCACATCTTCTTCATTCATATCAGTGAAATCACACAAACACCACTTATTTCTAGTTTGTGTCGGGGGAACCTGATATGAGTGACAAGTCTCATTTTTAATGAATGAGTTTGCACTTGTGAATAAAAGCTAAATATCCTTTCTGATTGAAGCTTTGAAAAACTGTCCTGAGAACAACTGCACTGCAGCATATCAATAATTCATAGAATTATACGTTGTTTTAATTTGTAGATCAGTGGAATTATCAGCGAGAGCAAATTATATTTTTCATGGGAATTAATGATTTAACTCAAGTTATTAAAATATGCTAATATGTCAAGGAATATATTTAAGTTTCTATCTCTGGCTTCACCGCTGTATTTGTTCAGAACAGAACATGCCTTCAGTTCTGCTGCCAGGGTTGAAATCCTGTTGGGTGAAACCTGTTTAACAATGTGTAAAGATGAATTCAATTAGACAAAACATGCATAATATTACGAAAAAAACCATCTTGACTTCTAGGGAAGAGAGGGACGATAAGTGCTGGCAATGGAACAGATGCATGCAGCATGAAATCATTGATTTGAAGGCAAAAGCCCAAACCTTAATTCTGTTTGTCTCCCCTTTTTACCTTGACTGTTTTCCCCTGATCTGCTCTTACAGACAACGATTCAAGTTAAAAGTCAAGTCCACTCAATTTGCTTTTGTGTGGAGAACAATTGCAACTAACAATAGTCCGATAACATTTCTTGTAGGTGTAATCAAATAATTACATCATGGATTAAAATGTTAAGCAGACAAACACAAACTTGGAAAGCAATTAAACCACTCCAGTCCCACTCTGTTTTCCTCTCACCCCATTTAATCAACTCTTTCTTATTGTCTTTCCGCTTGCTCCTGTACTTTTCACTCTTCATCTTCATTTCTCTGCCCTGTCTGCACCTCCACGTTCAATTGACACCTCCATCCTCTCCCTCCTATATTCTCTTTTTTTCTCCTCCTCTTTGTCTTCTGTGTCTCTCGCCTCAGCTGAAGGCCAGAGCAGCTTAAAAGGGACAAAGCAGTCTATTCAGGTTGGTTGAGCTGTGAGTACATCCATTTAGATTTTATGTAACTCCATCTCTTATAGAGTCCCTTTCATACAAGCCATTTACCTCTTTCAAGTCAGTTTTCATCCACTTTGTCTTAATGATGTTCAGCATTGTATATGTATGGGATCACATAAGCAACGTTTTTGACTGTGGCACATTTTCATTAAGAGGCTCTGCTCTGTCTTGTTATCCAAACTCACTTGACAAGGATGCTTTGTAGTTGTTCTGCTCTCCTGACATTAGTGTCTGACATTTTTTCTTGGCTTCTTTCACTGTCCAATGTTCTGTTCTCTGAGAAATGAGCCAACACGCAGCAGCTACAGCTGCCAGGGTGGGCACATTTTCTCTGATACGATGATGCATTTTATGTTAGCTGTAACTTAGCATAGTCTGTGACATCCACTTAGCATGAGGCTACTCTAATGTTTATGTGCAATGTCCTGTTGTAATGTGTGATGAAGAGGAGCATGACAAAAGTTCATCTCCTTGTTTTGGCCATTGCCCATCCGGAAATGCATTACATGTTGGCTTCATAATGTGCTGTGACTTGTTTGTTTCCCTAAGGCTCTGTTATGCTGTCCTCACATCAGGCTGTTCTAGTAGTCTGTGATGGACACTGTTGATGTTAGAAATGAAAGTTTTGAAATTAGACTTTTCATGTATTATTTATGTGTGACGTATTAGCATTAGTCAAACTTTCCTCCATTTGAATTCTCTCAGTGAGGTTTATTCACCATACTCTTATTAGCTTTATTAAATGTTGTGATGTTGCATTAGCGTGTAGCGGTAGTTTAAATGCATGATGCTCGCTTGCTGTTTGTCCTTTTCTTTTTAATCTCAAATGCACTACTCATATTAGCCCTGTTCACTCTGTTTGATGTTTTGTTAGTCCTTCGCACTATTCTTCATAAGTAATACGACATTTGTATGTGGCCTATAGTGTTATTTGTGTAATGTGTTGCTTGTTTTGTTGGATGTTTGGCAGATTCTTTATGTGTGATATTTTCTGACATTTGGTTTAGTACTTTTAAAATGAGTGGCAGTCCATTAGCAGTAGCCCATTTTCCTCCTAATGGGCAGTGAAGTTCTGTGAGACATGGACTCAAATACTGTTTACTATGTTCTGTTTGTGTGGGCTTATGTGCAACGTGTCCTGTTGGCTTGAGAATCTGATAATGGCAGCCATAATATTCTGAACTCCAGCGCTGAACGACTGTCAAGAAGGTTACACATATTCTCATAATCCCTTTAATGGACTCTGTGGGCCAGACAATATCATTTGACACACACAGACACGCCCATCGCAAAGATGCACTGTATCTGAACATAGAAGTCCTATTTATGCCAGGTTTGGGTGGAGATAGAATACATTGAGATCAGAATGTGACTGAATCAGCCGAGTGTAAATACAACATTTAAAGCACGACCATGTAGGCAGAGAGAGGCACATACACCCATCACCATCAACGGGACTCCTGTGGAGAGAGTCAGCAGCTTCAGGTTCCTCGGGATTAACATCAGTGAGGACCTGACATGGACACATCACACCAGGGTCATATCCAAGACGGCTCGACAGCGGCTCTTCTTCCTCCGCAGGCTGCGGAAGTTCAACATGGACTCCAGGATACTCTGCAACTTCTACATGTGCACCATCGAGAGTATCCTGACTGGCTGCATCACGGCCTGGTATGGCAGTTGCACCGCCCTCAACCGTAAGACTCTACAGAGGGTGGTGAAAACTGCTCAGCACATCACCAGGGAGGAGCTGCCATCCATGGAGGACCTCTACACCCAGCGGTGTAGGAAGAAGGCCGGTAGGTTATTAAAGGACCCCCATCACCCCAGCAACAATCTGTTCGGTCTGCTGCCGTCTGGCAGATGGTATAGCAGCTTCCGGATCAAGAGCACCAGACTCAGAGACAGTTTTATACCACAGGCTATAAGACTGCTGAACTCCTGAGCTCTGTGAATGTCTACTCACATTTGTTTATAGTACACATATCTATATATTATACATATCTGCCATAAATATCTGTTTATATGTAATATATGCATATGTCTATACCTCCTCATACAACAGTGAAAAGTATTTAAATTACTGTACAGCATATTTAAATACTTTCAATTTTTTCTACATATGTATATATTTTACATATTTACATCCTTATTGTTGTTATTGTATATATTTTCTTGTCAAATTGTTGCACTATTTTATTTATCTTATTTGCACTATACAGTATATGTTGAGTTGTTGGAGGAGCCTGGGATATAAGATTTCCATTGCCAACACTGTACGCTGTATCTGCTGTGCATATGACAAATAAAACATTTGAACCTTTATGTATATAAAAAAAACTGGGGCTTTATACACAAGTGAGGCAGGAAATGATACAGAAAATGTGAGATATTGGCCAATATGAAAGAGTACCCATATCATTGCAATACATGAAAACATGAAACTCCTTAGTTTTGTTGGTTTCTAACTCGGTTTTATGCAGGTTTTGTTATGATTTGCCGACATTAATGTGTGAGATATATATATATATATATATATTATATATTTTATATAAGTGTAAAAATGTGAACTGGCAGGACATTATCCCTGATGGTGTTGGGTTGCTGTGAAAAGACTGCAGTTGTATTTCTATTTTAAAAATTACCGGAATAGTTCTACAAAAATTCAGAGTGTTTGAGCTCTGATTGACTGAAGAGTTCACATTTATTTTGCTTTCAAATATATTTTTTTGAATAATTTCCCTTCCAATTTTAAAATTCCTGCTGTGCCTTGAGTTGCAAAAATAGCGCATCATCCTGACAGACAGAACCTTGGACTGGTTGACTGGACCCACCAGTCCAATTCAAATAAGTTAAGTTGAAATGTTCTGTAAAGGAATAATAGTCAATTGAAAATCTCTCTCAAACAAGCAAATGCCTTAAAGCCTAAGTGTGTTAAAGAATAGATCTATAGATTCACTGATGCAGGACTGGTGGTCTGACAGGGACTGCTTCTATCCAATATGACAATTATGAAAACAACAGTTGAGGTGGTTACTAGCCATTCACACCTCCCTCTAAATCACTACCCACAGGCTATTAGCTGTATCAGTTTTGAATCTCTAATCCCAAAATACAATGCTGGCTTTGCGGCATGTGTTGTGTCATAAATATTACGCATATTTGAAGAAATTAGGACAGCATGGATCAGTTGTTCAGGTTGGTTGTTACATAAAGGAGACTTTTTCTAATATATATCAGTTTCAACCAAGCATCTTGGTAAGATTCGTTTTTCTGACCTTGTTCAGGTGTGTACGGAAGCACAATTCAAGAGTCTACATCTGGGAAAATTAGGGATGCAATCACATGAGGGTAACTTTCCTCCTCGTGGTATTGGTAGAGTTAATATTTCTCCACAACAATTCTAAGCCCTTTAGTATTAATTTTGACAGATATGACATGCCACTGTTTGAGATACAAACAGATACAGTAGCACAGACAAATGACGGCAAACAATGTCTACATTTGACTAAAGACAGCGCTTTTTGATGTCCAGGTTTTCACCATTTCAACACAGAACAAAAACGCAGTTAAAAGACATGTATAAGGAAAAAGACTCTAATTTACTTACACTGCTTTAAACTAACATTTTATTACTTGTCTGATAGGCATCGTTGATGTGTATTTGATTAACAACTTAATCAAAACATTGCTCAGCTGGAATGCCCTTTCTTTTATTAGCTTACAAGCTCGGTGGTCTTATTGTGGAACAATTACAAAATCCTTTCCAAAGCAGGCGGCGTAAAAGACCTGCTGGGCGAAACACATCCCTCTTTTGTTATTTGCACAGTATTAACCATGCTTGACCTTAATGGTTGGTTTGCTTCATTAGGAGAATACCACAAAGAGATGCAACAGTTCCACCTGGCTAATCTGATCTGAGAGAATATATAATGTTGCAATAAATGTATTCCGAAACTTGAAACTTGACCTATTTCTCTGCTATTATCATCAACCATGGTGTGTTGAAAGACACACACACACTCCCCTAGGCCCATTAGTCATATTTCTGCCAGCATGATCCCAGCATGAAATAGGAGACAGGAACACATAGTTTGATTGGCTGATTAGCAGCAAATGAGAACCTGATTGGTTTATTAGCACGTTGATCAGAGCTGAAGAGCCTCTCCTACTGCCTCCTGATAAGCATGTTGGCCTGGCTTCAACACTACTTGTTGGCTGAATAAATATGTGAGAAATCTTTTCATCTTGGTTTAATGAAAACAGAGTTCTTACACTGATTAATCACAGATTACCAATGTATTTCTATGAAACTGCCATTCTGTATCAAACAAGAGGAACAAATGAGGAAACTTTACTGTAAACACAACTGTGAGTATTTTGTTAACTTTGAAAAAGGTGATGCTAAATTGAGTAGATCATCATCATCATTTTTGATTTATAAAGAATATTGAAAATAGAATATAAGTAACTGGAAATTAGTCCGACCACCACTTTGGCAAAACAGCAAATATCCTTTCTTATCAAGCACTTTAGTGACAACAAGTCAATGCAGTGCTGACTTTGAGACTGCCAACCCCCCAGAGTGCGCTGATTGCCAGGCTTTGTTGCGACAGCTGCCGTGAAGGAAGTGCCTCCAGTGCTCTCCAGAGACAGAGCAGAGATGTGCAAGTCATTTATGCCTGGCCATTATGTCCTGATCCTTGACAGTCCCTCTGCATCTTGAATAGATCCACTCTTTGTTAATATTATATTTCCAACATTCCCCTTGCTTGAAAAGTTCTTCCAGCGGTTCTGCTCAGTAGGAAGCTTTTTGTCAATTGATAGACAAAATACAAGAAGACACACATTACGATGTCTTCTTATGTTATGTAATCCAATCCAATTTGAAATACTGCAGCCTCAGAAATTACCGTAGAACTGAGCCAACATCTCTCTGGCACTGCATGTCGACCACAATTTAACATAATAAGCTTCAAATCTTTGTTTCAGAGCTGTTGTAGTGGATTGCATGACATAACATTTGTTCGGTGTCCATGATATTGCATCTACCCACTGGTAAGCAAAAACAACTCATATATCGATCTATAATGGTTGAATATGTTGGAGTAATAAAATAAGAAGGCCACATCTATGAATTCACTAAAGATGAATGTTTCACCACCAGAATAAATAAAGGACAATATATCAGTATAATAAAACTAGGGCAAGGGCAAACTGATTAACTTTGCATGTGTGTTCGTATGTGTGTTTGCATCTATGCATCCATATTTACAATGCAAATGCAGCCTTGGCTTCTAATAGAAATTGCCTTGTGCTGCATTGGAAAAAATAATCAATACGATGAAACATAGAGAAAAAATTGATTTTTACAGTACAGCTGTTACTGGAGGTCCTTGGGAAGTAAATACATCCACAAGTACATTTGCTACATACTTCCTTCAACACTTTTGATAAAGAGCAAAAAAAACCCTTTCATCCTTCAGCTCACTAAATGTCCCAAAACAGATTGCGTATGTCACACATCATTCATTCTATCTTCCAAGGTGCCATGAAAAATACTTTTGATTCAAAGTTCCCCTGTTATGCAAAATGCACTTTTTAATGTCTTTAATATATGTCTCCACTGTGTGTTATGAGACTCAGAAAGTTTCAGCGTAAAAGGTCCTCTTTCTTTCCTTCCTGATCCAAAACGTGGTTTTCGCTGGTGAAAAGAGCACAATGGGCTAGAATCTAATCTAGTCACATACAATTGTTCATGGAAACACAAAGGGCCCAGGTGTGATACTAATGGTGCTGTTAAAAAGCACAAATTCTATTTCAGCTCCTGGATTTCCAAAAAAGCATTAACACATTTCTGAGACAGTTTTACCTGACAAAGGACCATTGAAGCAAGAGGAATTTAATGGGGATGACCCTTGAACACATTCACCTTCTTTGCTATTCACTATGTAGTTATAACTGATGTACATGCTGGTGAAGATAAAGATAGATGAGTGCTAAAGAAAGATAGATGGCTTTCACATAGTGCTGCTGAGCATTACAATGTTTATGAGGGTAATATCTATTGGGTGGAGGAAGACTGATTAGCGGTGACTAATCAGAAAAAACATGTCTAACAACTTCTATTAATTGCTATTACTTTTTGCTTTGCTTTTCTTTCCCGGTCATGTTAATTTCATCTCAAAGCCATGAAAATCCTCAGTGCAATTAAGGATCATATTCTTAATGTCTTATATAAAGAGACAGACAGCTGTATATCACAGGCTTGAATCATGCCCCTGTCACTAGAATAATGATTTTATATATGTGAATGTGGACCCGATTCTGGATTTAGATATATGTCTAAATTTATTAATAGCCTTGCCAATGTGGATGCAAATAAGTAATATTTTTACATTATTCACCCTGCAGCAAATCTCAGTGGGAGACAGAGTGAGTGTTGGCCCGCCCCCATGGCTGCCAACAGCGGTGCATTTATGCAGTGATTTCCCTGCTTAATCATCAACAGTACAGCTACCGTACACCAATGGGGTTGTTAATTTTAAATACTTCCCAATACTGAACACTTGTCCTGATATTGATCATTTACACCAACTAATCTATATGCATATGTGTGTTTGTGTGTATACATGACCTTTGGTATCCTGTAACATCTACCAGTTTCTCTAATTCAATGGCGTGTTCCCATTGATTGTTTTTCTATCTCAGGGTTGGATCTGCCTACCCAAATGCTGTTCACCAGGCTGATAGGCTCCTCAAGTTCCCAAGTTATTGAGATATGGGTACATACCTCAATTAGTTTGTCCTATTATAACTTCAGGGTAAGATAGATAATAACTACAGGAGACCTGGCTGTTGAAAAGGGAAAGTGTTGGAGAACCTTTTATGAAATTATGAAGTGTGACAAAGTACAGCACTGCAGTAGCATTAAACACATTACAGTTATTGATTAAAAGGAGAATTCTATATAAATAATACTTGCAATATATATGCAGTTAGGAAGGTATTATTCTTGGAGCTGCTTACACAGGCACACAGACAGACAGACAGACAGACAGACAGACAGACAGACAGACAGACAGACAGACAGACAGACAGACAGACAGACAGACAGACAGACAGACAGACAGACAGACAGACAGACAGACAGACAGACAGTTCTGCTATTTTCTGTTCATCTTGCACCCTGGCTCACACCACATGTCCAATGTTTAAATGAAAGATTTGAAAGATTGTGTCCACTGTGCAGATCAGGCTCAATGACCTTGGACTGGAAAATAGGTCGTTTTCACGGGAGGATTTTTTTCCTGCATGTCTCTGTGTTGAAATTTCCCTGGCTTTATGGGACATTGCTTTCACTAAAAATCAGAAGAGTGCACTATAGGATAGACTCAACAAAAAATGGGTTGCACAGTACATTTTTGGTCTGCAAAATGTGGTTTTGCATTCAAACATGAGGATTATATTTTAATGAAGGCAGAAGTTTTGTTTTCCTCCGGCGATAGTTTGGGATCCATTTTTCCTTGCAGAAGCCAGTGCGTCCTAACTACTAAACTACATTCGCACAGCTTCTCGAATAATTACATTATTGGTATAGCACTGTTTATGATGCAGTTGTCTTTGTAATGTGATCAGTTTTGAATTACAGAAGTCTACTCTGCTTATTTATATGCAGCAAGTTTACAGAGGCAATTCCACCTTGTCAACTTGCTTTTTAAGTGTGAGACCTGCAGTTCTTCGCTTTTCATGCCAGCTCTTTGTTATTGATTTCTGTATTCACTAAACGTCTTAGCTCAGTTTTGCAGTAATTCCTACACAAGAAGACACATTACTCTAAAGCAGATGTCCAGTTTGATTCATTTGTCTAGGCATTTTTATAGACTTCTATTAACCAGCGATTAACAGTAGACTGGGGACCATAACTTTGTCTTGCAGGTTTGCACTCCACTAAAGCATCCTTTTGTTGATTAATACTTTCTACTTCGAACATATCGCCTGCTGGGATGGCTATCATTTCCTGCCACTATAACTGTTCCTCCAGTGTGTTTTCTATGCGTGTGTGTGTGTGTGTGTGTGTGTGTGTGTGTGTGTGTGTGTGTGTGTGTGTGTGTTTGTGTGTGTATGTGCTTTTGCAGTTAGTCAGACATTTTTCTTCAAATCCCTTGGGGGTCTGCACTCTCTGCTCTGTCAGTCCAAGGAGCCTGCACAATGCCTCCCAGCCTCAGTAAAGTATAGTGGTGGTGGTGCTGGTTGCAAAGATGGGTGGGGGGGGGGGGGGGCATGGCAGCACCACGGTGCATTACAACCTGGAGGACAGGGTAGCAAGACAGGCCAAAGTCCTTTGACTTTTGGCCACTGTTCCACTTTATTGTCTTTCCTAAAATGTACACAATAAACAAACCCTCTCCCTCGTCCGCTCTGCTTTCACCCCTGGATGTCTGTGCTCTCATTACTATAGTGCTCCAGCAGAGTCGGGCAGGTCAGAGCTGCTGTACATGATACAGAATTTCTCCCTTCTCCTGTTTGACCAACCTATTTTCTTCCCACTGGCATCTCAAATACCTCCCTCTACACCAAAAAGGGGGTTGAGGAGCACTATCCGGCATGAGTTTGTTTTAGACAGTGCTGTTTTAAAGAGTATCCATCCATCCAGCCATCCATCCATCTTCTCCTGCTTTTCCGTTAGGGTCGCGGAAGTAACAGCTCCAGCAGAGAGCCCCAAACTTCTCTTTCCCTGGCCACATCAACCAGCTCTGACTGGTGGATTCCAAGGCGCTCCCAGGCCAGCGAAGAGATATAATCCCTCCACCTGGTCCTAGGTCTACCCCTTGGTTTCTTCCCAGCTGGACATGCCTTCTGGCTCAGCTCTCTTTTCGTCACAACAGTGCAGTAAAGCGACTGCAGTACCGCTCCCGCTGCTCCGATTCTCCAGCCCATCTCACGCTCCATTGTTCCCTCACTCGAGAACAAGACCCCGAGATACTTGAACTCCTTCACTTGGGGTAAGGCTTCATTCCCTACCTGGAGTGGACTGTCCATCAGTTTCCTGCTGAGAACCATGGCCTCAGATTTGGAGGTGCTGATCCTCATCCCAGCCGCTTCACACTCCTCAACTCCTATACCTAGAACATTAGCTAAAGCTGGTAGTTAGGCAAGCCTCTGTGTGAGGTTAGTTTAGTTTTAGTTTAGTTTAGATGTTTATTGTCATTCACAGAACATGGGGGGGTACATGAAAGGGAACGAACATAGTACTCAGGCCTCCGTGCTAGCTATCTGACTGAATGCATTTGAGAACAAAATAGATAGGTTAAAATAAGACAAGTAAATGATGGAATATTTGTTGATGTAGTGGCAGAACAAATATTCCATCCAAAGTCTGATTTAAACTGAAGCTAACAAAGTATCTACAACTTTAAATAAATCGGTATTCACAACTGAACTTTTTCAGAAAGTCTGGTGGCAGCATGTTTTATAGCTAACACATTGAGATTAGGCACGCCATACTTAAAACATGTAGCAATCTTATTACTGACCAAACACCACATTTCTGTGATATTCATGTAATCGAAAAATTCTAACTCCTTTCATCATGAGGACAATCAAAACAAAGCCAGTGTCTGTAAAATACAAAAGCATAAATAACATCATGGTGGTAGGCTGTTTTCATTTGGAGGATATCTCAGTGCATTCTTCTTCTGTTCTGTGAACGTGCTGTTTATTCTGACTACAGTATCACACTGCTGAGTCTCTGTTTAGCATGAAAAATGAGCTATATGAAAAGCCAGTGTGTGATTAGTCACTTTGTTTTTGAAGCTGGGACAGGGCAGTCTGTGTACGCCACAGCTATACGCCATGATGATTAATTTGCTGCTTGGCTCTTGTATACATTTGTTTTTGTTGTGGCCATTTGAGATTGTGTGTGTGTGTGTGTGTGTGTGTGTGTTATTGTGCGTAGTTTTGTGTCAGCCTAATACAATAGTTTACCTGTTCAAATTAGTGTCTATACAACAGGCTTTTAAAATCCTTATCATTTTCTTTGTGCATATTTAACATTCTGCATAATATTATATTGTACATCATACCATATGTATATGATAAATGATCTACTATGTAAGTGAGTAGATATGAATCCATTTACTCTATGAATGGTAATGAGGAAGAGGAAGTCAGAAACCCTGATGGTAATATAGCACCTGTTCCTGTGAGAGAAAATTGTAATAGATGAATGGCAGCGGAAGTGTCTATCTCTTACCGTTTCTCATGCTTCCCCTCTCTTTCTGAGACGCAAACAGTTTACTGCTTCAGGCACAAATCTGAATGTGTCATTCAATGTCAAATCAGCTATTAAAAACACAACACATTTAGATATTGTCATGAAGGCTCTGCTTGACATTAGAAACCACAACTGTTCTAGACAGCCCTGAAGCTTTCAAAGAACAAGGACACTTTTTACCATTCAATTATAAGGCTATTTGCATAAATGTTAATTTCTTTCCATGGAAATATTAAAACATACTGTGAGCAGGCAGGATTGTTGCTTTTGAAGATTGTGATTTGGAAAAATTAAGCAATTTCCCATGGAGTCTTATACCTGCATTTCAACAAATGTTTCTGTGGTACTTTGTTATTAATACAACAACGATAATCAAAGTGTGCCTCAGGCTGAAAATAACAGCAGAACAGCACCAGCACAAACAAGAAAACTGTTCTAGGGACACATACAGGCACAATCAATGTGCAATTTTCCAATTAATGTCACTAAAGGTTTTAGAAACGGAGAAAGAGAGAAACAAATATTGGAAAAGGACCAGTTGGCTAACTATTTTAAACGTTCAATTAAATGATATTCAACCATTATTTCATACCAATAGCATAATTTGTTTTACTTTGATGTTGTTTATTTGCTGTAGAGTGTATCAAGCAAATTGAATGGAACGAGGTCCTAAGTGTTTTCCTCTGACTAAAAGCTATTTAGGACTCTCCCTGCAGCACAATGTGTTTGCCTCCCTTATGCATAATATCGTTTATGTGACATTTCAGAGCAATCAATATTTGCGCTTGGCAGTTTTATGACTCTGCGTAAATGTGGTGTAGAATTAAACATGGTGTTTGCAGGCTACACAACAGCCTTCAGCTTACATTTAGACAGGAGAAACAAGGCCAAAAAATGGACTTACTACTCTAAAGTCTGTCTTTTTTTTCTTCCTCTCCTCCTGTCAATTGATTTGTCTGTATGCGCAGCCAGATGTTCACTGTCTCCAATTACTTTCAGATTCATATCACTCTTTGAAAAAAGCTGGTTGTATGCACTTGAAAGTCTTTTTTTTCTTGGCAAAATGTTTGTCTGTTTTTGCAAACACATTTGTAACTGCACAGTTGCAGGACTTCTAACTGCATCGATAATATCAATGTGCTTTCCAATTCCTATAATTTAGAGGTGTGTGTGTGTGTGTGTGTGTGTGTGTGTGTGTGTGTGTGTGTGTGTGTGTGTGTGTGTGTGTGTGTGTGTGTGTGTGTGTGTGTGTGTGTGTGTGTGTGTGTGTGTGTGTGTGTGTGTGTGTATTTGTCCTGTCCTACAGTAGTGCCGCTTCAGCTGGTCGGAAGTTTTAAAGTCTAGCTTGGTAACGGCTACCCCATGGTTGTTGAAATGGGCACTTCTCCTTACGATTTCTGAGCTCAGATGCAAAAAAAAAACGTTCTTTTCCTTTTTTAAAATATTTTAACTAGTCCTTTGAACTCCCTTTATCACTTCAGTTTCTGAGGATTATTCTACTCTGGATGAAAAAAAACTCATTTTTGTCCCCTCTCCCTCCCTCATGGCTCTAATCCCATCGTCTCTTCTCTCTGAATGCTCTCCCTTTTCCCTTTCTTCTCTTCTCCATTACTGTCCCATCTCGGCCTCTATTTTATCCAATCGTCATCTCCCTGTTTATTATCCCCTTTTCTCCTTGACTGCCCTCCTCTCCAAATGTCCTTCTCCCATTTTTGCTTTTTTCCCTCTTCTGTGTTCATCATTTCTTCATTCCTCTCTCAAATTCACTCTCTCTACTGTAAATCTACACTCCTGCTACATCCACTCCTGCATGCCCCCGCAGCTTTACTCAAATATTTGATTTCTTTTTTTTTGTTTTGTTTTCTTCTTGTCTTGCGGTTCCTTGCAACTCTTCTCACATTTGACTTCTCAACTTCACTTATTTTATGAAGTTTCCCATCACAAAGCGGCATGTTTCTAAACAGAGATGTGGAGAAACAAAATCTTGACAAAGTTCAGAGATTTGCCCTACCTGTATCTCCCGTCGGCTCATCTTTTCATTTGTTTGTGTTCCCTCATCCCTCCCTCTGACTCTGGTGCACATCTAACTGCCCCCCACCCTCATGCGCTCACACACACATGCACACAGGCTCTGATTGCGACCTGACGGAGCGTTAAATTACAGTCTCACCGACACTGTTGTGAGGGAATTGCTGTGGGCTCTGCTTGCTATCTTTTATCCTCTCTTGCTCTCACCCTTCTTCCCTTCTTTTCTTCTATCTTCACAGATCTTTCTCTCCACTCTCAGTCTCCGTCTTCTGTCACCTGTTGTTTCCCACATGCTACTGATCTGTTTGTGTTTTCATCATTGCATATCTTTTCTCTTCTGCTGTCATCATTCTCCTGCACACCTGTCTTCTTGGGTCACTCGCCCCATCCCCTCTTTTATCTCTTTTGCTCTGATCTTCTTGCATCATTATTTTAACTTTCCTTCTCCTGGAGTCCTTTGCTGACAACTTCTTTTGTTAATTTTACAGACAGTGCTGCCATAGGCATTTCCTGCAGTTCACTCCAGCTCTTCTCTCTCTTTCTTTTATTCCCCAAAGCTATGTTCTGGAGCTGGATTCTTCCTTTCTTTCCCCAAGACCATCCACTTTAATTTCTTAATTCTCCTATCCCTGTCCCTCTCTTGTGTTTCCCATCGCCATTCTCCTCTCTAATTCCCTTCTTCCCTCCCTCCCATCTTCTTCCCTTCTCCCTCCAAGCGCTCATTACCATGTGTGTGTGTCTGTGTCAGGTTTAATCCTGTCACTGAAAGGTCAGCAGCAGGGATTTCCCTGGGCATCACAGCTAGCAGCTTTAGCACTCAGCATCACAAGCCTTATGCATTATATTAATAAATAGTGCCAGCAGCCATACCCCTCAATTCCATTAGCCTGCATGTTAAATAGCTAACACCTAGCCCCAAGCTCAAGCAACAAAAGCCTTCTGCAGCGTAGGTTCTATAAAAGACCAGCGGCTGTAGCACTTATTGTCAACAGCTAATGGCTATAGCATAGCTTAACAGCAACAGCCTTTTGCTGCACAGTTAAAAGGATAGCAGCTGTTAAGCACTGAGCCACCATCGTTTAGCTTTGAAGGCTAAGGGAGGTCAGACAGCATTGGGGTTAGCAACCGTTACGCAATGGATTTTCTAGATATGAGATCTAATATAATAAACAGATGTTCAATTTATAATATTAGCAATGTGAAGTATATTACACTAAATACCACTTTTTACATCATGCTAGCCATGCGCACCATTTTTCTCTCTCGCCAATACTCGCCAATGTGCAAAATTAACATATAGGCACGTGTTTTTGGGGGGATTTCACATGATATTGGCCCAGTGTGTTTCATTAACTCCTCACTACTGCCTGCCTTTCTTATACTGCATTATTATCTGCTGTCCCTTCTCTTCGTAAGAAAACAGTTACAAAATGCAGAGTGGAAATGTTGTTGAATCTTTCAAGTAAATGTAGACAACTTGCAAATAGGTGTTTTCTTGCTCAGCCCCCTGGACTAATTGGAGATATTATGAGTTGTGACAGAGAAGGAGAAAGTAATTCTTAGCAACAAGTGTAAAGCTACCTTTGAGATAAAGCATCAAATGCTCAGCAACCAAAAAAAACCAAAACAATGATTTGCATGGAATGCAGTTCTAAAGGATAACAAATGAGTTTTAATCAATGTTTTAGTCTTTCACAATGACAATGGAGAAGAGTAAAAATACACCACGAAATTAAATGAAACTTGATAATGATTTCCAATTTCTCTTGCACAGTTTCAGTTAATCCAATTTGAGACCCTCAGTATGTTTCATTTGGTTAAGGCTAATAATACTTTTAGCCTAAACATCGTCTCAGTGACCCCACTGATAGATCTCTTGAAATGCAATCAGTTTCCTGAGGGAGCATAAGAGTTTAGGGTTAGACGGAAAAGCTCCGGCCACCAAGGGAACAGTCATTTCTTTGATCTTCTCTTCACTACATTGGTTTAGGATAAGAAGTTGATGCGTCCCTGAATGCCCTCTGTCTTGTTAGCTGAGGCTTGATTTAGCGCTCTCATCCAGAGAGTCTCACACAGGCCAGGCGCATCAGTAATACATTACTGAGCAAATCAAAACAGGATTAAACCATGCAAAGCTAACTTATCTTTTAAAGGGAAATAACTGTCTGCTATTTGTAACAGGAGTGTTACTGTATTATGTAAGGAAATACTTGTATGGATATAGCTGGTAGAAAAATATATTCAAATTGAATCCAAAGCACAAGCCTTGAGGTAACAGTTTGTGTTCATGATGTTTTCATATATAGGCTTATTAACTATTTCACATGAAACCGATTGGTCTCTTTAAAGAAAAAAAAAACATCAGAATGACTTGTAAGGTACAACTTTTCAACAGCTGAAGGAAACATATGTCTATATCTTACTGTATATGTCCTGTAGTTCAAGATTTACGAGCCACTGAGTATTTCAAGAAACTGGTCCGGTTATGATCATATGTAAATATATGTTATTGATGTCTGAGTTTGAGGAGGGTTAAAAAAATAGCCCTCTTTCAAGTTATGTGGGTTAAGAGCATATTCCTCTGCTAAAAGGGGTTGTCAGCCTCAATTAATTGTCCCCTTGTCATCAGACTATTCATATATCATTGTGGAGGCTACATATTTGCATGTTTCCTCCCAGTGTTAATGCTCAATGCATTAAGATGAAATGTGCTGTGTGTATGACACATTGTTTGTGCTAAGAGCGAATACAGCTATCCTTGCAATATAATCATGAGTGCACATTAGGATTCACTCGAAGATTTAAATGCCCATTATTAACTAACAAGAACTGTATAGAAGCTGCCTGCTGATGACTTGAAACATTATGAATCTGACCTGAGATCAGACTCCAATATGGCATCACATTCAAAGACAGAACTACTTATTACAGCGTTGAAATACAAAGCAAAGGAGGAAAGGGTGGCATCCCTTTTAATTAGGTTGATTATTTAATGACTGTGCAATCCTTTAATATAAATGTTTGCGCCCTGTTTAATATGAAGAAATCCACCCAGTGCCTGGTACTTGAATGTAACTTAAAAATTGCCTGTGAAAGGTTTGTGAGGTGACCGTAGACTTAATCTACTTCCTCTGTGTGGATGACAATCTTATTTACAAAAATTCATCATTTTTTGGCATATCTTGGGGGAAAACAAGACCCCTCCTGTTACATACTGTACTTCCTAAATGGAAATGTTGTTTAATGCAGGCTTCTGGGTTTCTATGATGAAATGCATGATGCCCAATACCTGATATTTAAAATATGTATTCATATTTGTAGAAATAGCCATACTCTATGCTTGAGTGACGACCACAGACATATTAAAAGTGATGCAAAGCAGAGGGGTTGCAAACAATAGCATTCATATTTGCTTTATTTGAGATAAAATCGTCCACTTATTTATAACACACAATTAACCCAGATAAAGTGTTTGTTTTGCCAGCAGCTGGTTTGCAGATACTGGGTGTTGATTAGCATCTTGCCTTTTTAGTATTTTCCCCTTTCATTTAGTTGTTCTAACACAGATAACATGTCCCATTATTGAAGTCCATATTCATAAACAAACACACACAACACAATTGGACATACTTTGTGTACAATCAACAGTACAGACACAAGTGTTTGTACAAAAGCAGCAAAGAAAGAAAGAAAGAAACAAATGGGAAAACCATGGAAGAACACCCTTCTGTGCTCAACACCGACCTGTACTAAACTCCCTTATCCTTTTAAATCCTTTTCTTTCTCATTCAATTAAAAAAACAACAACAAGGGTTGTGTACAATCTGTTAATTATCTACTTGTGCAAAATAATATACAAATACCATCATTAACCCATCTTCTTATCGTGTATCTTTTTGCTCGGGCGGGGTATAATTTAATGTTTGTGGGCAGTATGATGGTGTTAGTGATATGATGGATGTCTGAGCAGCTGTATTTGTTGTTGAGTGAGGATGTGTGAGGTATTCATATAAATATGACTCTCTACCAGCAGACCGATATCTGATATTTAAATGCTCAGTTTAAAGGTCAACAGTTTTGTAAATTGACACAGAAATGTGTGCCACATCTTAAGGCTGGGTTGAGAAAAGGGCATAGACGACCTTTCATTTTCATTGGATAAGAACTGTGCAGCTAGAGTATTGAATAAACTTGCAGGGTAACATAAGGGCCTGACAAGTATTATTGAATGTAGCTTTTGGATAAATAGTTCAAAATGTTATTTTATATGATCAAAAATGGCCTCCTTCACTTGACATAGTATGACTTTATGGAATGGACAAATGGAAAATGTTGCAGTTGAAGAAATCAAACTTGCAATAAAGGAATTTTCAATAACTAAATAATAATACTAACTTTTTTTTAACTTGCAGGAATGAAGGAAAATATATCTCTCAGGGATATATTTTGAAGCTGTACCCTGTTATTTATAGCCACATCACAATTTGAATCTGGCAGGAGATGTTTTTCATACCTTGCTATATAATTTCTTTCACAAAAAGCTGTCCCATATCGACATGTTCACAGTGAGAAAATAGAAAAGAATACAGCAGAAAGCTGGACATGTATATGAGAAAACAAAAAACTTAGAAAACAGTCTTAGTTACAGGATGTATGTACAGTGGGGCAAAAAAGTATTTAGTCAGCCACCAATTGTGCAAGTTCTCCCATTTAAAAAGATGAGAGAGGCCTGTAATTTTTATCATAGGTATACCTCAACTATGAGAGACAGAATGAGAAAAAAAAAATCCAGGAAATCACATTGTAGGATTTTTAATGAATTAATTGGTAAATTCCTCGGTAAAATAAGTATTGGGTCACCTACAAACAAGCAAGATTTCTGGCTCTCACAGACCTGTAACTTCTTCTTTAAGAGGCTCCTCTGTCCTCCACTCGTTACCTGTATTAATGGCACCTTTTTGAACTCGTTATCAGTATAAAAGACACCTGTCCACAACCTCAAACAGTCATACTCCAAACTCCACTATGGCCAAGACCAAAGAGCTGTCAAAGGAGACCAGAGACAAAATTGTAGACCTGCACCAGGCTGGGAAAACTGAATCTGCAATAGGTAAGCAGCTTGGTGTGAAGAAATCAACTGTGGGAGCAATTATTAGAAAATGGAAGACATACAAGACCACTGCTAATCTCCCTCGATCTGGGGCTCCACGCAAGATCTCACCCCGTGGGGTCAAAATGATCACAAGAACGGTGAGCAAAAATCCCAGAACCACACGGGGGGACCTAGTGAATGACCTGCAGAGAGCTGGGACCAAAGTAACAGAGGCTACCATCAGTAACACACTACGCCGCCAGGGACTTAAATCCTGCAGTTCCAGACGTGTCCCCCTGCTTAAGCCAGTACATGTCCAGGCCCGTCTGAAGTTTGCTAGAGGGCATTTGGATGATCCAGAAGAGGATTGGGAGAATGTCATATGGTCAGATGAAACCAAAATAGAACTTTTTGGTAAAAACTCAACTCGTCGTGTTTGGAGGAGAAAGAATGCAGAGTTGCATCCAAAGAACACCATACCTACTGTGAAGCATGGGGGTGGAAACATCATGTTTTGGGGCTGTTTTTCTGCAAAGGGACCAGGACGACTGATCCGTGTAAAGGAAAGAATGAATGGGGCCATGTATCGTGAGATTTTGAGTGAAAACCTCCTTCCATCAGCAAGGGCACTGAAGATGAAGCGTGGCTGGGTCTTTCAGCATGACAATGATCCCAAACACACCGCCAGGGCAACGAAGGAGTGGCTTCGTAAGAAGCATTTCAAGGTCCTGGAGTGGCCTAGCAGTCTCCAGATCTCAACCCCATAGAAAATCTTTGGAGGGAGTTGAAAGTCCGTGTTGCCCAGCGACAGCCCCAAAACATCACTGCTTTAGAGGAGATCTGCATGGAGGAATGGGCCAAAATACCAGCAACAGTGTGTGAAAACCTTGTGAAGACTTACAGAAAACGTTTGACCTCTGTCATTGCCAACAAAGGGTGTATAACAAAGTATTGAGATGAACTTTTGTTATTGACCAAATACTTATTTTCCACAATAATTTGAAAATAAATTCATTAAAAATCCTACAATGTGATTTTCTGGATTTTTTTTTCTCATTCTGTCTCTCATAGTTGAGGTATACCTGTGATAAAAATTACAGGCCTCTCTCATCTTTTTAAATGGGAGAACTTGCACAATTGGTGGCTGACTAAATACTTTTTTGCCCCACTGTATATCATCTGTTTAACATTAGATGAAAACATGACTGCATGCATTTGAAGCTATGCACCAAGATAACCAGTCGCCTGTTTCTTTTTTTAACTGCTTTGCATTGTCTCTCTATTTGAGCAGGAGGACAGAAGACAGAAGGATGGCTGGTACTAAGTACGAAGGAGGAAGAAAGTGAAAGAGAAGAAAGTGTGTGCTGTGTCTTTAGCTAATAATTGCGCATCTATGTTCACAAGGTAAGCAACAACTTTATCTTTCTCGTTTGTTAGTGGATTGGCAGGGAGTAAACAGTGGGTTTATCAGAGGTTTTCAATTGGAAACTAGTTTTAGTGCAGCTTTGACTGAGTTTTGTTTGTGGCCGTTTTTTTTATAGCCCTTATGAAATCGTATCTCTTTTTATCCCGTCGTTCACTCTCTCGATCTCTCTTTGTCTTCCAGTGGCTGTGGTGCTCAAAGATATGTCAGGAAGAAACCTGCACCAGCCTCCATAAATATCCTGTCAGGAAGGTCTAGGTAGCTATTACGAAGGCCTATAAAAACAGACCCAGGGGCAGGAGTCAACCAACCCTAATATGGCAGTGACTACAAAGCTGCCCGACCTACTCTGAGAAGAACATCAATAAAACAAGATCAACAATTATGTTTTTGTATGTACAGATGGAGTGTTTTTGATATTATCTTTATTCTAAGTCTGTACAACATGTTTTTATTAATACTATTTCAAGAGTAAGACTTTATTGTGATTGTTATGATACTGATGTGACTGTTTCTCTCCGGTTCTCTTTTGAATATGGGTTATCTGATGGTCTCGAGAAAGAGCGAAAGCCCTAAGGAACAACTCTGCAGCCTGTCATGGAGCTCATGCAAGAGACAGGACACACGAGATCATCAGTGGACAGCGTGTGGAGTAAAAGGAGCCAGAGGGAAAGAGAGGAGTTAGAGCTGTGCTAATTTTGAACAAATTAAAATAAAAAAATCAATGTGTTTTCAAACTCTAACAGTAACAGATGGTTGACAGTCAGATGACAGATAGGCAGATGTGAATTGTGAGAATTGTATCTAGTCTCATCTCTCCAAAATACATAGTTACAGTATTATCAAGTAAAAAACCCCACAGCAGATTGGAATTGATGCTCTGAGCAGTTAGCTGTTATTTAACTTATCACTCCATCTGCTCTTTATGTTTATTCACAAACATTTCGTTTTTTCTGTAAACTCTTATCTTCTTCACATTTTCTGTTGTCTTTATTTCCTTTTTTGTACTTCTCACCTCTCAGCTTTCTTTTGGCCAGGCACATTTCATCACACACAAACACAGACACATGAGGAAAGAGCAGTGAAGCAGATGCAGTTGACTTTCTGCACCAGCGAAGCATAACAGTGTAGTTAGCCTGCTTGGCATGAAACAGAACGCCTCAGCACGAGCATAACAGAGCACAGCAGGGCGAGGGCTCTGTGGAGCAGCAGGGGCAACTCACATGTCACGTTGTGAGTTCAAGTTCAGTATATTACCTGTTGCTGCATATAGTTACCACTCTCTCTCTGTCTCTCTGTCTCTTTCTCTTTCTCTCTCTCTCTCTAACACACGAACACACGAACACAGACACACCTGTTTTATTTTCTGATCTCATTGAAAATTCATCATCATGCTGAACAAACATTTAGCATAAAGCAGTGCAGCCTCACAGGGCAGTAGAGTGACTGTAGAATCTCAATCCGTATGTTATTCGCCGTTGAAAATGACGATTAAAATATGAATATATATTATTAATGTTATGCTCATCTTGTTCCAGGTGGTGGGGAGACTTTACCAGCTTGAACTGGGCATAACGGCAGGTTATATTAACTGTCTGGATGTGTCTGGGATAACCATTACAGTCACCTTTACACTAAGTGAAAGTTTCCATTTTGTTAAATGTCTATTTTTGATTTGTCTGTTCTATGCTAATCTGATATATGCAATGCAGTGCCTTCTTGCGGCCAAGTCAATGGTCCATTTTACTCTTGCTTGGATCCGCATTACACAGTACAGTAATGCCGATCCAAGCAAGAGCAGAATGGACCATTGATCTGTGCTAGATCACTGCACTTTTTTTGTGACTTAATACGAAGTAAAGCAGGTCTATATCCTTTGCTGTGCTTTACTGCGCTGCGGTCTTTAATGCTGTACTGTACCACATCATGCTGAGCTTGAAATGTGATTTCCTATGTAGTGCCTTTCTCTAATATAGAACTGGGGTCAGTATCCCAACGATAGGAATGCAACGATAAAAGTCTTTGATGAGCAGTTTGGAGCCCTGCCTTCAGCATTTACGAGTTCTGTTTACCAGCAAGTCAGATGCAGTGAACCGGACAGCATTGGAAATACAGTCAGTGGCTAAGTGTTGAGAAGGTATAATAAAAGTATTTTTAGGGAAAAGGTCTTAGGTATGCCCTGCTATGTCATCTTACCTGTTAACTCCTTAAATAACAATAATTGTTTTGTTATGCTAATGCAAATCATGGCTTTGAGTATCACAGAAATCAAAAGCATTGAAGCACTTTCATACATTATTTAGTCCATGCATGTTTCAATAAATAAAAGGATTTATTTTGCCTTTTTGTTATCCTAATGGATTTGAGGAGGACAGCAGAGTGCTGGTTCGCAACCACTGAATCATCCCTTTCTAATTTGGGAAGCAACACATCTGCCACTAATTAAGCAGACTGAGTGAATCACAGCCTTTGCGGACACGCACATGCGTGCGCGGACAGACACACAAACACAGGATGATTGTAAAAAAGGGTAGACATTCTGGTTATTTTACAGTGTCTGAGGCATTAATGCTTAATCTACTGTATCAGTGACAGTGATGTTGTTTGTTTTTACTCCGTTAGGAGGTCCCATACTGTATTAGTTCACATGAGAGTATGCAGTAAACATGAAAAGACGACGACGAGGATTGGGAATGAGAGGTAAAATATTGTAATTTTTAAGCAGAATAGCTTAATTTGCATCACCTCATTTGTATAAAAGCACGTATGATATTAAGCCACATTGCCTTGCAGAGTCTTTGGTATAATATTGGATTGAATATCAATTATGGCTGACCTTCACATATTCTACCCAGGCAGCAGTACTTTATTGCTAATATTGGCTAGAATAAATTATTTGAAATGAAGAGACTGCCATTATTTTTTCTCTCTGACACTGTTTATTCGAAATGTATCTTTCACATCTCAATGTCACTATTTTATTATTAGTGTTTCATGAACGTAGTTTTTTTGTTCTGCTCCTTTCTCTGCTCATGCCCATGTTGAATACTTTCTCACACTTACATACAGATTTCTTTGCTGATTCCTTAAACAGTACACAAACACTCTTGAATTTAATTTTTGACACCAGATTGATATGCGATGGAGGAATACGAACACCGTCTTTCGCATTGTAATTACATTACCTTTAAACACACAAGCAAACAGGATTAAAATGTACACACGTAAAAAAACAAACACCCATGAATATTTTTTTCTCCTGGGTGCTACCTTTTCTCTCCCGATTGTTCTGTATTCTCATTTCCTTTATTTCATTTACAGTGGTAGATGTGCATACATTTGGCATATCTAACTCAATAATAATACAAATGGATGATAAAATGTCATTAAAAGTAATCTCAAGATGTGTGTAGTGATGTACTGTTCCCTGTGTTTATCTGGAGTATGAATGGATGTTAGGGGTAAAATGTCAAACTGTAATTAAAAGTAAACCAAATGTGATAAGGACACTGTGACCTGGCACATTCACCATATGACATGTTAATAAGTCTTAAGTCTAAGTCTTAATTTCCCAAATTCTTCACTATCATAGCACAATAACATGAACACAGTAACCCGGTTTGAGAGCATAATGACCTACTGTATGAGGGACAACCTCCAGAGTTCAGAATAAAGGATGATAAAACTTGTATTGTCTCTCTCTCCTTCTCTCTCCGATGGCCTTTCTCCACCTGTCACTCAGTCATGCTCCCTCTATTGACTTTTTCTCTCCCTATCTTCCTCCCATCAGTCTTTCAGAGCCTGAGCCCGAGGAGATAGACATTCACCAACTCCATCTCCTGTCCTCCATGTACTGATTTCCTTCAGTATCTCTACATCCAGCCCCCATCCCTCCCCCAACCCAACATCTCTTTCCTGTCTTCATTCTCAAATTAAAATGCAGCCTTGGATAAGAGCCATACTGCCAAAGAGTTTTGTGCGAGAATAATTATTCCAAATGTTCCACATTATGCATGTATTAATGTACACTTCCCTATGTAATATAACACCTCAGTCACTGTCAATTTCTCTGTCTGCCTCTGCTCCATCCCTCTCTCTACTTTCAGGAGTAATGGATGACCATGTTGTTATGGTGTCAGGGTCTCTCCGTCGCTGCACTCCCACTCCATCTCCCTCTCTGCATCAGTGTGATAGAGAGCCATGATTTGGCAGTCTTTCTCTCTCTTTCTGTCAGTTTATGTTGCTTTCCCTCTCTCCTCCTCTCCCTCGGTCTGTCCCCACACTAATAGATGGCCATGGTGGGGTGGATGTGTCAGGAGACGCATTCATGTTGGCTCCATTAAACTGTAACCTTGCTACTCTGAAGGACAATGCCATAACATCTCTGTCTCTCTTTCCCTTACTCTGATTTAGTTATGGAACTAAAGATACCCTGCTACTAAAAACATAATGATTACCAGTTACGTTACTTAACTAATTCACTAGATCGTTCCATGTTGACTGTAGTTAAAAATGTAAATTAGACGTCTTGGTAATAAATAAAAAAACAGTCACTTTCTGAGTTCCAAGAAAGGCAAATTAATAAAACAGTACAGATAAAAATGTGTAGTGCAATTCTGTTTCATGTTGCTGCTACTCAGTAAATCATTACAAAGCATTCAAGTCAGCATTCATGCATTCACAAACACAATCATACTAAAGCAGAGGCTTCCACATATAACCTAATCAAGACACATTCACACGCAACATTAAAGTTGGGGTAAAGAATATGCCTAATGATTCGACCTCTTCGATTTTTTGACTGCATGGGCCAGGGTTCGAACAACTGACAGATTGGTAGCAACCACTCTAGATCCTATCCAATTTCTATCCACATGCAGTTAACTCTCTTTCTATGTTTGAAGAAACAGCTGCTCTCCCAAAGGACTTAAGATACCACTGAGCTCATGAAGCTCAAACCCCTCTTTTTGAGACCAAACATCATACCTTTATTTACAGTTGGGAGGTTTGGTGGTTCCCCTTTGGGTCATCTCTGTTGGCCAGTGCATTCTTCCAATTTGGTCTCACCTAAATTTACTACTGTGAAACTGCTGAAGAGAGGGCTGAGTAAAGCCATAAGTCAATCTGCTGTATGTTATTTTTTCATAAACCAACATCAAATGGGGAGTCTGATGGATTTTGTCTAAGTCATTTTTTAGCTGCCTGTGTTCTCTAATTAACTGATATGGGACACAAGAAATTGTTTTGGGAAAGAGGGGGGTGTCATATAATCAGAATGTACAGTTGGGAGGTTTGGTGGTTCCCCTTTGGGTCATCTCTGTTGGCTAGTGCATTCTTCCAATTTGGTCTCACCTAAATTTACTACTGTGAAACTGCTGAAGAGAGGGCTGAGTAAAGCCATAAGTCAATCTGCTGTATGTTATTTTTTCATAAACCAACATCAAATGGGGAGTCTGATGGATTTTGTCTAAGTCATTTTTTAGCTGCCTGTGTTCTCTAATTAACTGATATGGGACACAAGAAATTGTTTTGGGAAAGAGGGGGGTGTCATATAATCAGAATGTACCATCCATCATAACTGTTTCAAAACAGAATGTGCCAATGAAACATTACTTAGTTCAGACTGAAGTGAAAAGGTATTTGTTTTGATATGGCATGGGAGACAGATAGCAAATCAAATTCTCTGTATACAGAATATCTTACCCAGAATGGGTTGAGTGTTGCCAAGTCTGACTGATTTCTAGTGGCGGTCTATTTTGAATGTCATTTTCAGAAACTGACCTATTTTAGATTTTGAGTGACATTTTGTGGAGAAAAAATGCTTTGGTCTGAAGGCCTTGTCTTTCATACACCTACTGGTTACTCTGTCTGTATTCCAGTAACAAGAGTCACCTCTGTTTCAGCTCCATTCTGCATTCATAGATGGGAGTATGATTTGACATAAATAGGCTCAATATATCTACATAGACGATAATAAAGAGAAGGGAGTACTTCACGAGTAGAGTCGAAAAACTGGCTTCCAATATTCACCCCTAATCCTTTCTGTATAACCGGCATGTTGGCTCCTTAATGCAACACTTAACTGGGGCATTAACCAATCAATTCCAATCAATTACTTGATTGGACGATGGATCATCCGTCAGCATGAAGCACTGATCTCATGATCAGCAGATGGGAGTGATCGGTTTATTGACTGGCAGGCCAATGTTGAACTGACAAGGACAGAGACGCTCTGAGAGTCGACAGGGTGTTGATGTGTAATTGCCACTTGAAAACAAGCATGTATGTGACAAGAAAACATCCACACAGGCATTGAGATTATATCATCCACTATCAGTTATATTATTATTATAAAAAATTGACATCTGTCACCCCTCACATACTCACGTACTGTTTTAAAAAGCTGGATATGAAAACTACAGACTCCCATCTGAGAGACACCATTAACAACTGTGCAACCAAATGGGACAAAGACGCTTCTGACATTTTTGGAAGTGACGAAGAAGACTAAGTGTAAAACAAAATACTCCAGAGACCCGACAGATCCCAACTTATCAAATATAACTTCTGGTATGATAAATAATGTACAGTATGAGTCACTGCATGTTTCGTGCTCCAAATGAATATGGGGTTAGTGGCTTTGTCAGGCTTTGACCTTAAAAACGACAAATGCCTTTTAGATCTCTGTTAAAGAATATGTGGTTTTATTAACGACAAGATAATCAGACATTTTAGATGGTCCCAATGGAAGAACATTTGTATGTATTAAGCGTCATATTTCTGTATATTTCCAAGACAAACTCCCTTAGCAACAAAGAATGGTGGTTATTTCTGTTTGTCTCAGATCATGCTCTTTAAAACCCTGTTTTTATCTTATGTTGTGTCTTTCTGCAATACACTTCTGCCCTCTCCTTGCTGTTTATTCTTGTTCTCCTCTCTCAAAATCCCAAACAAACTTGTCCTGTCAAGAAATCACTCAACCAGTTTAGTGGGCATTGTCCTTTTCAACTTTCCTTCTCATGCCTTCTCTCCAAATTTGGCGATTCATAACAACATCAAAAAAAGGCTTTGCACGCACGTGACCCCCACACACACACACACACACACACACACACACACACACACACACACACACACACACACACACACACACACACACACACACACACACACACACACACACACACACACACACACACACACACACACACACACACGTCTTTCCTGATGTTGATCCACAAAGAGAGCAGTTACGCAGAGAAATGATAAGGAACAAACTGCAAACTGTGGAGGGTTGAGGAGGGTGGCAAGGGAGATGAGGGAGGCAATGACTAGTTTGTGTGTGTCAGACAGACAGAGAGAGAGACAGAGAGAGAGAGAGAGAGAGAGAGAGAGAGAGAGAGAGACAGAGACAGAGAAAAAGAGCAGAGAGCAACATGAAAGATAAGTATGTGAGAGAGCAAGGGAGTTAGAGTGAGAGAGATCAGAGCATGTTGAGAAGAGCTTTTGGCTTTTCTCTCTGAGGATAAAGCTTGTTCCGGCCTTGTGAGGCTGTGTCGCTGCAGCACTGTCCATGGTGCTGAATAAGCTAGAGGGTCTTCCGCCGTTTTTTATCTCCCTAACTTCCTCTCTTACATTTTCTCTCCTCGTCTGTCTTTATCTCTTTTGCCCTTTCTTTGTCTTCTCGATCTCTCTCTCTTCACTTCACAGTCGCTTTATTGTTGTGAAACACAGCAAGTCAAGGCAATGTCAACACACTCAGTATTGAAATGACAGTAGGCGAAATCACGACGAAAAACAAAAACAAAAACACAATGGATATATAAAATGTGATGTGAACATTTGTAAATCAGGAGACATTTGCTTTTGTGTGGATTTAAGAAATAGAGTAATGTGGTAATGTGTTGACAATGACAATGGCTGCAACTTAAAAAGGCTGCACTCAGCAGAAATAATAGCTATGGTAATTTATTCAAACGCATACAACATAACATGGTTACGCTTACTTCACAAGGACCTCTTAAAGCCACTTACAAACCCTTCCGTCTTTCGTTTCCAGAAAACAAAGAGAAATGTAGTTATTACGCCACCACACAGCCTCTTAGTGGTTGTCTGACATATGTGCCTATGACATGGGAGACCAATGCCTGTAACTTTGTTCTTCCAAAGTGTTCAGCATAAATGTTTCCTACCCTTAATTAAGTTTGTGATGTACGTTAACTGGGTTGAAATGATTCACATGGGCTGTTTGGCATGCAAGGAACTATTTCAGTTACAAAGACATTATTTACATAAATGTGGTTGTCTGTTTTAGTGATAATTCTCAGTATAGTTACAATTAACTCAATCAAATCAATTATACCATTAAGTTTTTTTAATGGGGGTTTAGAAAATGTACATTACCTTTAATTTCACGACGCAACACTTTTGTGCATTACAAAAGTTCCCTGTCACCTATTATTAGTGATCATAGCTTGTCAAGTTATATGTTCACATTTTCCTTTAGGGTTTATTATTGACACTTGTCTGTTAGTGTGCCATCATATAGACCAACTGTGTATTTATGAAAAAATGTGTTTCCCGCTTCTGTATGTTTGGCGTCATACTCTTCTCTGTTTCTCTTTCAATTTTCTAGAATTTGGTCTGGATAGATGCTGGATAACGAGTTAGCTAGACTGTGTTACGCTGTAGGACAAGCTAGCTGACGAAACCTCTGCCATGATTCTGTACAATTGTGAGACTAAAAGGTATTATAGGTAAAATAGATGTGAATGTTCATGAATTATGTTCATTAAGTTGGTAGTGTATATTGTCCGATCTATGCTCTGCTGAGGACAAAAACGATTTGCAGAATGTTATGATCAATGCTCCTTTCTAATCTTTCTCATAAAATTCAGCTAAATAATTCCAGTTAGGAATTATTTTTCATATGAGGACCCAAAATTGGTACATTGTGTGTTTCCTTGGCGTCACCCAGCTCTACTTACTTTGCTATGGATAGAAACCATCAAAAACGCTGATAAATGTTTCTGTTCTGTCAAATACTTGACAATATGCTGACACACGTGCTTTGAATCTCATCCCATTACACCTACAAATGCCACCAAAGATGACCTTTATGCATGTTGTTTCCCCAAAAAATCATCAAAGATATCCACTACTCCTATTTGTTTCTCACTTGATAGATTTCCCTTTCTCACACCCACAAGCACACATATGTATTTATCTTTTTTTAGACTGACCTTTAACCCATAGGCCAGAGGCTACTTGAGGTTAAAGAACATGCGCAAATTCAGAGTTTTCATTTTCTTGGACGCTGTCTAATCCCTGCCAACTCTCTAAATCTATTTGTCTTGCCTTACTCTGTTATTCTCTTTATCTCTTTATTATCCCCTGCACTTCCAGCCCAACCACCAAAAACCACCTTGAACTATTTATGTTCTGCCAGCAGTAAACCATATAATTTATCCTATCACTTGCTAATCAGATAATTGTAGAACACTGAGACTTTATAAGGCATGAAACCTGCAATTAAGTGAACTCATCAATCTGCCTCCCGTGCCGGATGTTTTACCCGTTTCTGATGCTAGCATTCATCACTCCAGCTTCTGAGTAACTACCATTTGATTAACTTTAGTTATCTGTGTCCAAAAGAAGGTCACACCTCTGCATTCATATTAATGACCCTCAAACTGAAAGGAATATGTCAAAAGTCACGGTAAATTCATGTTTTTTATTGTTTTGAGTTGGGAGAAACCTCTCTTCTCCACCCTCTGGTGGTCATTATAAGTGGGGCTTTTTTTAAAGTCATAATTCACATGGCATCCCACATTATGAAACGTACATGGCTGCAAATTGGTGACAAAATGGCCATCCATAATGATAAAGTCAAAGTTATAAAGCTAAGAATGCAAATCAGCATATAACACAAAACGTCAAAAGATTGCTTTGAAAGCAAGAACTAGTTGCCAATTTCGCATTTCCTGTGCTCTTTACATCTCTACAACATTAATTTCCACTGGTATTACGTCTGCTCAGCAGATGTTGAGCATGTTAACACCAACAACGTAATAAGCAAGTGTTTTGTATATTGTTACACAAAAAACTGTCTTTGTTGGATTACACTACATGCATAAATAGTATGCCTAAATAAATATACTACTTGTTACCTAAATAATAATAAATTCATAACAAGGAACTTTAACCAAGGGTTGTACGTGTATTTCCCACTGCCAACTTGAGGTTTCTGCCCCTCATTGAGAACCTCTGGCCTTGTTGATGTGTGTTGTGTCTCCTGCCGGACCCAAATGATATCAACTACTTGTCCCAGGCAAACGCCCCGGAGATGGCATCACGTTCAGTCGTCATAACGTATCAATCGGTTATTACCAGCTAGTAATCCCGGAGCACCGACTTGTCAATAGGAAAAGCAGGACACGGACACAGTCTGAAGGAGACAGACAGGAGAGGGGCTGGTAGGCGTATCGCCTCTCGGGACAAACCGACGCACTGTGTGAAAGTAACTGCAGGAGGAAGCTCACCGGCGGACCAGAGTGCTTTCTAACGGCAGGGAGGGGGGAAAGGACAAGAATGATTTGATGGTGGATTCCTAGCGGAATTAATCATTTTTCCTGACCTATAACGCCTCAATCTATAGGCTTCCATCCACCGGACGGCACGCACTCTTGTCCATCGCCTGTCCTTGGAGAGACCGACACAGGGAGAACAGATAGGTCAAGACAAAGTCACTTCTGTGGCTGGAAAGGAGGGGACGCCCGTTTACCAAGCCTCTCTGTTTCTGCAGTTTATGTTTTAACCAGTTGTTATCTTATTGATAATGTTCTTACCTTGAGAGGGATAATTACCAACCACAAAGGATTACTGTCCTCCAGCCAAGTGCAACTACTTTGAAATGGGAATGAGCCAAATGTTGTGTTGGTGCAGGATTGACAGCCGCTGAATGGGGGCGCAGAGAGCATCTGTAGGGGAGTTTACGCCGGCTGAGCAGCCCAAAACGAAGACCGTGCCCGGATTCACCGAGTAGCCAACAGAGACGTTTCCTTACTATCCACACTGCTTTTTCTCTATTCAGGACACACGATCCCAGCTATATTAACCTCGAACGGATGTGTGCTTTTTATCGCTTCACCGATGCACGGAGTCTTAACGAAAACGCAGACAGCTCACATGGAGACCAAATGAGTGCGCAACGCGGCTGTGCGCCGGTTTAACGGCGTTTTACCACGCTTACAGAACCGTCCCAGTGGATCAACGGCGGACGAGGGTTTGCTGTAGGTTATCAGCTGCCACCGGTCACGTACCCGCATCGGGCTTTTAAGGCAAACTCCAAGGGAACTAAATTGAAACGCCTCGCGTGCCCCAGCACCAGCAGGAGCCCCGCAGCCCGACCAGCGTTGCGCGGTATAAAACCAAAATAAAAGTGGATATCATTACTTATTTGGTTCAACAATTATCTGTCCAGAGGAGGATTATTTAACGTATTGTTTGCTGAGTTCTTCACCTGGCTTTTCAAGAGAAGGGGAGAACGGAGGAGAAACCGCCTTTACCTAACCGGCAAGGAGGAGAGAGAGACACGCAGGTATGGGTGTCTCTTTATCTACTTTCTCATCTGTCGGATTATTGCACAATTTCATCCCTACTCTGCTCCTTCAATCATCAAATGTTGCTCTTTGTGTCTTAAGACGCTTTTGAGAGATTGATTTGTAATTTTAGAAGGGGTCGACTTGATTACAGATAGGGATCGAGCGAGAGAGAGAGGGAAAGAGAGAGAGAGAGAGAGAGAGAGAGAGAGAGAGAGAGAGAGAGAGAGAGAGAGAGAGAGAGAGAGAGAGAGAGAGGCAGATGGGGAGATAATGGCGGTATGGGTTTCTCTCTCATACGATTTAGAGATAGTCATATCCTTTCCCTAGATTAAAGACAGTGGGGCCATGCCCGGGGGGTCTTAATGCATTGGAAATGTGAAGAAATAGGTGTGAAACATGAGGAGATGGGATTAAAAAAAAAGCATGGTAGGAAAGGGGCTGAGGAGTCAGAGTTTCGAGAAGAAGGGACAATGAGGGAAGGATGGATGATATAAAAGGCAAAACTGAAGGGAGGAGAAGGTTACAGTTGATTATATTGGGGTTTGGGAGGCAAATTGGCAAGGAGAGCAGGACTAGGGGAACACAGACAAGGCAAGAAGTGAGACAGGGGAGACTTAAAAGGAGTTAGGGAAGAGGGTGAGGAAAGTGCTGATGTGGAATACAGAGAAGGAGATGGGCTGGGTGAAAGGCGAGAGGTGTTCAGGAGAAAGGGAAACATAATGGCAGGTGAAAGGGAAGGCAGCTTGAGAGGTGGGTAGAGAAATTAGAAGAAAACAAGAGAAAGATGTAAATAAATCTAACCGATAGTTGGGCAGTCAATGTGAAAATGACCAAGAATGTATAGAAGAGAGGGAAAATACAGGGTGAGCAGGTGCTGGCTTTTCAAATGATCCCCTGACAAAGCTCTAACTGCAGCATGCTGGAGGCTAAGAGTAGAATACTCTCTCTAACGGTGCTGCTGTTGCTACTTTGTGGTATATTGTCAAAGGGACTGCTGCGTAATGGTCGTTGCTTCTCCAAGGAAAGAGAAGAGGAGAAGCCAAAAAAAAGCTGCACACAGCCAACAGTTTAGTTTGCAGAGTCAGCTCATCAGCTCCTCTTTACCTGCCATTTCCTCTTCCTTAACAGTCCATTTGCATTTTGATTGGGTTTTACAAAAGCTGTAAGACATTGTAAAACACATGTAAACACACATGCCAGATTAAATAAGGCTCGGGGAACAGTTTTGCTTGTTTTCCTGTTTCTGCCTGAGTGTGTAGGGCAGAAAGTGTGTACCTGAGGCTTAGTCGAAGCCTTGTTTCGCTATTTCAATCTTTCCTGCCTACATAACATTTTGTCATTCTTTCTCGCCTGTATTGACTCATCATGTTTGAATGTGATTTGGAACAGTGGCAGTGTTTTGAAAGATTTCCAGTTATTAATTCCTTTCAGATCACAATCAATGTGTGAAATCCTCGTGTACGATTAAGCAGCATCTTAACAGACTGCGATGAATGGGAAATGTTTGAAGTAACTTCCTTTAATCGTGTTTCCACAATCATGACTTCATTTTCACCACAACATTTCACGCTCAAACTCAAATACTGACAGAGGATTGTATTGAGCTTAGAGCCTCAAACTTGGTAAATATGCCCAAAGAAGATTGCAGGCGGATTTTCCCCCGAGTCAAACTCAAAATACATTTCAAACATGCTTGTGTGCAATTACTAGTTGATGTAGTCCTAGAGCGGGCTGTAATGAGCTGGGCCGTAATTCTTAACATCATCGTGGTTACTTACATTGCTGTCACAGTGAGCTTGCCAACATGTGCACATGTTCAGGGTTATAGCTCATATTCTAGACAAGCGCTTATTTGAGATTCACAGTATCTCCCTATCTATGAAGACCACTATACATGAATAAACAGAACATTCTCACACTGCCATGGAAACAGAGTTTACATAGGCGGTCAATTACTGTACCTCAACGAGACATTTTTAGGTTCAGTTATTTTTTATTTAGTTTTCTCGTGGCTCACAAGGGTTTTCTCTTTTTTGTGTTCATAATGTTTCAGATGAAGTAACTATAAGTAATAATTGAGAATATGTAACATAATTGGATGAATGTGTCAATGTGCATACAATGTTAAACTGAGCAGTAACGTTTTTAAAAGCAATGGCTCTAAGCACTTTTGGTGATGTTGCAATAAGTAGAGATATACATTTTGGGAAAAGTAAAACAGTTTACAGGTTAAAGTATTTGTTTGGCTGTGTTTGTGATGTCCTACAATCCATGAAACTACTCCTTATGTTATATGTATTGTCAACAATGCTGCGGGAAGTTAATGCATCTAATCAGAAAAGTCCACTCCATAATCTCTTTTAAAAACCAGATATTGTTTTTACCCTGCAGTTGTTGTATGAGTTAAACAGATAAGATGGTTGTACAATTATTACGTTTATAGATGGTAGGTTGATTAAGTTATATTTGGAAAAAGCTTGTCTTGTTTCCTCATTTCAAACTGGCTGCCGGCACCAACTACATTGCTGATTGAGTTGAACCTTTAGTTTCATCTTACTCATTGCAAGAAAGCCAATAGACATATTTATGAAAATGTAGAGCTATTCCTTTGAACAGCAGATGTCGGAATGGATAAGGTAAGGGTAGACAGACTCATATAACTGCACAACCAGTTCTAAGGCAAATCAAGGAAACGTAGCCATTCCTGCTGAGAGGAAGGCCAGAAACTAATTTGACCCTGCTTTCAAGTATGTAAACAAGCCGTGAAAGTGGCGTTCCATTATCCTTCTGGCTTATTGGGATTTAAGCTGAAGGTTACAGAAAACATATAAGAGGGATTCATGGGGCCAGAAAGTGTGAGAAAAACTGCTCTCAAATCTCCTGATCATTTTTAACTCTGAAGTCATACGTATACAGCTGTCCAATTACTCCGGTGGCTATAACTCAGATTAGCAAATCGTTCTTTTCTCCCTCCTAATTAAGTGCAGCAGAGGTGGGAGATTGATGGGAGAGGGCATGTGACAATTTGAAAAGTGAGGTTCCCTTAACACTTCTGCATGAGCTGAATATGCATGGTACTTCATCTTCACAGTTTCTGGAATGGTGTTAAGTTTATAAGCAAGCAGAATGTTTCATACTGAGTTGAAGGACCCTGTTCGTGTACATTATAAGAACATAATCTGGCACTGACTCTGTTAATTAACTTGTATAATGTATTTCAGAATCGTAAGCCCTGAGTGGCAGAGCTTTGTGCCATTATCCCTCATAATTTCTGACTGGCTAGAAATGACACCCACACACCTTTTAAAATTAACTTTGAGCAAAAAAGCTTTCTTTTGGGGCCATCTAAAATACCTTTCAATCTGTCAACATGAGATTGAATAATTAAGCTTGAGAGAAGTGTGAGTTATGGAGTGTAAATCTAATTGATTGATGTGTCCGTCTGAGCGAGAGAGATGGAGCAGAAAAGAAAATGGAGCTCAATCTCAATGAGTTTTAGAGAGAGAAAGAAAATACAGTTTCGACAATGTGGGAAAATTGAGTTTTTCTTTAAAGAAATGTGAAAATTTGGCTGCAGTAATGGCTTGAAGTTTTCAGGAGTAAACAAATGAATGATGTTGCCAAGATGATGTAAAAGGATGGAAAAGCCAAAGAAAATAGAAAGATAAAAGAACGAGAAAATAGGGAGGCTGGAGGAAGTCTGATTAAAGAACAAACTGGAACATAGGAAGCTTTTGGGAAGACTTGCCCTTTATTTAGCAAGAGGGGTCAATGAAGAACAAATTCTGTTTTGGGGTAAAATACAGAGAGAGGGGGGAGATAAGGACAGCAGGGAATAGAGTGGGAGGAAAGGTTGATGAGCAGGAGGGGAAAGAGAAAAGAACAAAATTAAACATTTTGAGAAAAGAAGTAGAGCAAGAGGAAAATATTTCACCAGGAAACTGTAGGTGTTAGGACTGTGATATGGCTACATCCTGTTTTATAGTTTTAATGTCCAAAATATGTCATCATGATGTTCTCAACACAGCGACAGGCTGTCCACCACAGTAGGGGTTTAAATGTGTACACAGTTAGAGTATCTGTGTGTGTGTGTGTGTGTGTGTGTGTGTGTGTGTGTGTGTGTGTGTGTGTGTGTGTGTGTGTGTGTGTGTGTGTGTGAGAGTGTGTGTGTGCGTGTGTGTGTGTGTGTGTGTGTGTGTGTGTGTGTGTGTGTGTGTGTGCGTGCGTGCGTGCGTGCGTGCGTGCGTGCGTGCGTGCGTGTGTGTACATGTGTGTGGCAGCAGATGCTGGTTCAATGGCGCAATCCCACCTCACCACGGAAGAGCGGGTGAGAGATGCTGCTGAGTTAGAGGGAGAGAGAGAGGTGAAGAGAAGGAGGAGGGATAGTGCCAGGAGAAAGAGAGGAGTGAGCAGTGTGCTGAATGTCAAGCAGCATGGCATTAGAAGCAGGCAGGCAGAGGGATATAACGTTGCTAAGCTTAACCCCAGTGCTTTAAGTTTTCAAACTTAATTTCTGGGTTTGACGGTTTCATTGTGTTCTTTTTTCTTATTGTTGCTTATAAAACCATAATTGTCACAGTTTTGCTGATGTTGGACTGCGCTTTGTTGACACAGAGTTGTTTTGGTTTACTTTGTAACAGCACCCCTTATTTATGATGGAAATGTCTATCAATAAAAAATGCATTGTTTAAAATGTCTATGATAGAATACTGGGAGGCAGCTTATTGTAGTCATAAGCTGTAGCTATGGATACCTCAAATTGTCAGGATCATTACGGCGGGATCTATTTTTACCATACTTTTGTCAAACACTTGGGTCCTGGATATACAGCAGTGTGCAGCATCAATTACATGCTTTGTTTCTGACTACTATCAAATGAAGAGAAACGATATGTCTTGGTTTCCCATGGTAGAGGTAAATGTTGATCAATCTCTGACACACAAACTGTCATCTGTATCACCCATTTACTCTTTTGGCGGCACTATTTCCCAAAGCGACTTACAAATCAGTGGCAATCCAAGCGTAATATTAAGGCAAATCATTAATAACATCAAGTATTGTTTTTTCTTTTTCACTCAAATTCTACATTTTGGGATGATGTTGAGTTGTTCATGTCTGCAGCTCTATTTGTTATGTGATTTAATGTGGGGGGTGTTTCCTAATTATGTAATTTATCCACAACTGCACAATAGGTAACACCAGTAATTTCTGTCCCTAATTGACCTTTTGAGATACACATTCAGCTTGTGTATCTCAATCTTTGAGAACCTTAAAAGTCTTCCATTAGGGAACAAACTGCTATAAAAGGAAATGGAAAAAGATGATTTGATTGGCCATGACTGGTAAAACATTAGACCCAATCCTGCCCCTCTGACAATGCTCCCGAAGCCCCATCAAGTTGTCTGCTCACATCTAGGATGTGAATAAAATATCACATTTTACAACATGGTCACTGTAATAAATTAGCATACTTTATTAGCATAGTGGCCCACTGGTGCTTTCCATTAGTAATGTATGTTATGGGGCATGCAAAGGCTATCCTACTGTCACTGCATATTTAGGGTATATGGAGATTTTATTATTTTATAGTTTTCTAGAGAGAAATCAAAGCAGATTTGTTTTGTTTGTTTAATAAATATATTTCACAGAAATGATGTAATTAATCATTTCTCTTTTACCATTTTGTATTCTGGTATTAATAGCACATCTTCGTAATTAATTAATCCTTATAAAAAGTTCCTGAATATGTGTTTACTCAATTAAGCTTTAATCAAGATTCTTTGTTTTGCATAATTCCCAGTAAGTAAAAGAGAAAACAACACATCTTATTGAATGTGTGAATAATATAGTGTTATTGGCATAACTACAGTTTAAATCTATAAAGTTATTATTCCTTACAAATATAAGAACAATGTTTGGACACTCATATTACATTGAAAATCTGTCTGGAAAATTGGAAATTATTTACTTCCCCATTTTATTTTCTCCTAAACAACTTTAAAGTTTTACTTCAGTTTTTCGAAACTCTGATTGCAGGACTATTTAGCAGACTTTAAAGAGTTCCTAGACAATTATTCTGAGAGGCTTTATTACTGGACCATTAGGTAATGATGAGTTTAAGTATCTGTGCAACTTGTTCGGCGCTAATCAGGAACTGCTCACTAAGAAAATTGTCATTATTCAAATAGACTAGTTACCACTCATTCATTACTAATTACTTATACATTAGGTGATATATTTGGGCCATCCTCAGGGCAAGCAATATGTCAGTATAGTTTAAACTTTATTTGTCAATTCCCACTGATTTTACGTTATACAGCTGCTTGTTTTCTCTGTTGGTATCCATGTGTTTGCTTATAACGGTAAGCCCCTTCAGTCTGTAATTGTCTTGGTCTAGGGTGACAGAGCAGTCCTGACAAGCGAACCCAGATAGTGAGTGGAGACGGATTGAAGAGGAGTGTCTGCTCTCTTCTCTATCTCTCCTCATCTAGTACTCGTTTCTGACAGAAGCAGCTCGGCATGATGGATGGATGCCTCTCTCTTTCTCTATCCACCTCTCACTCTGTTCACAGTTTTGCTCTCACTCACTCATTTTTCTCCGCTTGGTTTCTCTTCATCTTCCCATCACTTGCTCCCTCCATATTCGGTAATTTTTCTCTGTCCAAACGTGACAATAATTCATTTATCATTTGTCACTTTTGCCTTTCTCCATCAGGTGTTTTCTTTACTTAGTTTCATAGCATGTTCATAGTCTATGAAGTGGTGTTTCAGTGATAGTGTCTGTGTTATAAAGATCTGCACAAACCCAGAGTTTTAAATGACTGGGGCAGAGTCATCTCTCATTCTATTTATGTTGCCATTTATCAGTCTGCTGTGTCTACAGGCATGAGTGTCTGGTAACTGTGCATGCATTCAATTCTGCATACTTAATCCTGCAGGCATAGTAGGTTGACTTTTCAATTGAAAGTAAACATGAAAAAGTGTTGAGTACCCATGGCCCAAAACAACTCCTACATTAAAACATAGAAAAGCTGCATTTTGGAAGATATATTGGAAAAGTGGTGTTCTAAGAAACAGTCAGCATAGCTTTTAGAAGTGGTTACTTGTATATTTTTGATTACGGCCTATGTTTAAGTTATTTAATTACATTAAGAACAATATCCAAGAAAGGTTAACCTAAGACATCAGATTTTGATATGTAAATGTATACAAAGACAGTAGAGTGCCATCTAATTACTATTGACAGAGCCAACAGAGCTTGGATGGTATTAAGAGAGCCTCTATTCCACAACTTTATTAACATAACCTTCATATGCTGCCTCTGGCAAATAGCAGTATTTAATATCAGAAAAGTGTCTCTGAAATGTTACCCAAGACACAAGAGTTATCCCAGTCAAACTTTGGTCGCTTCACTTACTCTGTGCTGTCAGTGTTGATGTCTTTAATCAAAACTGCTGCTATCAATTTGTTTGAATACATGGTGTGATTTACTCACTTGCAACACTTATTGTTGACAATCAATTCCAGTCGCCAGGGCACAATTTTTACTGAGGACCAATAGCTCAGTCAAGTTGGCCAAAACATTTTACCCACCCTTTTGTGGGCACATTTTTGCATTTGTGTGTGTCAAGTGTTTTTTGTGTTTTAATGCATTAATGTGTAGATGCATGGTGGTATATGTTAAGCTATGGTGAATTGTCTTGCAACAGTTTTGAAAGTGTTCTCAAAAAAACAGCAAGTGGAACTCGTGTTTTGTTGGAACTGTTTTCAAGGGTTAATAATGATGTTTTGCATGTGTCTAAGTTAAATATTATTGCCTCGTACAACTTTTCTTTTTAACAATGAAATTAGGAAGACATTTAATACATAAGTACTGCCTTTTAATAACACTCTTTCTTACTGTGTGATGTGCTGCACTTTTTTAGCACTGCTTGTCGTACAAATGCACACAGGGCTCTTGGGGCTCTGAGATGCTTTAATAGTGTAGACTTGATTCCCCTAATCATTGCACACTGCAAACAGAATTACAAGTGAACACACAAATTAATGAATGAACAGAGCCCAGCTCCTATAGAAGACTTCCTAAGCACTTAAAAGCCTTCCCATGTGTCTTGATCTTACTGTCACAGAAAATGTACCGTTACTTACAATGTGTTGGAGCACTGTCTGATGTGTTAAGGACAACAGGTGAGAGTGTGTCCCCTGAACTAATTTGTAGCTACACCTTTACATAATTACTAGTAATACATTTCAACCTTGTCATAGGTTTGGAAAACAGCTGCTAAAGGGACAGTCAAGCCCTCATCCTTGGCGCAGCGTGCTCAGCAGTTCACAAAATGAGTGTTTATTAACACTGGCTCACAGCACAGACCCAGCTGGGTTGAAATGGTCCACTTGACACACTATGAGTCTGATAGTCTGCAAGATAGTAGGGAGAACTAATTAGACTTGAGAAGGCAATCTACCGTAGATAATGGCGTTCTTCAGGAACTAGCAGGTTCTCAGCAAAAGGAGCAGTGTGGGCAGAAAACGTTGGAAACCAAGTCATTAATAGTTTATTAGTGTTTTTTATTTAACATTGATTCTTATCTGGAAATGTGGCTGTAATCTATATAGCTGATTTATGTGTTTTTCCTTTGTTTTTTGGATTGTCGACACAACACTGGAATTCTGTAGCTGGACATTGTAGTATGGAGTCATTGTATCATGTGCTCACATTTCCCCCGTAACACACTGGGAAAATGATCTCACTGCAGCTGTCTGTTAAGCTTGTCAGCGGTTTAGTACAGTGTTATCATCAGTAATTGAAATCGTAGCTTGCTCTCAAAGGCACAGTACTCTATAAGTGGCTGGGGCACTTGTAATATTAAACTATTATCTGCAGTGGAAAAACCCACTGTTACATGTTTTCAGTCAATTAAGCTTTAATCAACAGTCTCTTTTTTGCATAATTTCCCAGTAAGTAAAAGAGAAAACAACATATCTTATTTCATGTGTGAATAATATAGTAGTAGTGGCATAACCAGAGCTTAAATCTATAAAATCATTATTCAATACCAATATTAGAACAATGTTCGGAAACTCTGTCATATTACATTGAAAATCTGGCTGGAAAATCGGAAATGATTTAGTTCCCCGTTTTATTTTCTCCTAAGTAACTTTCTAGTTTTACTTCAGTTCTTGGAAAAAAAAGCCCTGGGGTACAGAAAATCTTTCCATCAGTAAAGGGGGTTGGGAGCTTTAACAAAAGCAGAATATGGGTTACACTTCCTTTGAATATGGATGTAAGGCTGGCAGTGTGGAGGCTCACTGCATGAGTTTAGCACACAGAGCATAGGACATTTGCATAAAGCAACAGATGCACACACGCACACAGCACACACACACACACACACACACACACACACACACACACACACACACACACACACACACACACACACACACACACACACACACACACACACACACACACACACACACACACACACACACACACACGCACACAATGCATTTTGTTATTCTCTCACAAAAAGTTCAAGCGCACGTGCAAGTTTGCACTCTTACTCTAATATTAAAGGTTTCTGTCACACACGCATACACACACTTTTTTGTTGCTCTACAGGTGCCTGCGAGGCTCCTGATGCATATTTTATGATGGTTTGATTGACATTGGAGATGGTTGTGTCTGTATGTGAGGGAGATCCAACAGCAAGTCATGGAGAAGGGTGCCTAAATATGTGTGTACCAAATCTCCGTTCAATATTTCTAGTAAAGTGTTAATACAAGTACGTACTACTTTTTTAGGTTGTTTGTGTAATAAAAAAAAAAAAAACTGCTGCTGCTTTGAAAGTTACATGTGGCTACCATTGTTTAATGCTGTTAATTGGGTCATTTAGAGGGATTTAGTGGACAATAAATTAAAAGGGACCATTTACAGCAGCAGTGTACACTTGGACTTCCATAGTAATAATATGTTGTGAAAAAAAAAGAAAAGAAGAAACCAAGACCGAAAAACTGCGTTTTATATCTATCTAATTTTATATACAGTACCTTGAAGCGTGTCAGTGTCAGAGATTATAATAACAAATACAGTGAATATGTATTACATCTTTTTTCATATGGTTTATCTCAAACCAACAAGTCAATGTCAAAGATCTTCGCTCTGATAAATCACAGAGAGGATCATCAACTGGTTCACTGGACCAGTATAGGCAGGATGAGGGCAGACATCTGGCTGGGGCCTCCCACTCAGCCTTCTCCCCTTTATATAGTTCTTTAAAACTAGGAGCTATTTGCCACTGGTGTACCAAGCAGTCCACAAATCATGTTACAGTGACGCACAAATTACTCAAAACAGCCATAGGGAAGGATATGATGACCAAGATGGCCGCCATTAAAAGCTGCAGCATCCAAACAGACCCTGATTGGTCTGATTTGAGTGGATTTCATCACTTTAGGGCTCAGGTTCGGTGATGGTTTAAAAGAATTGTCTGTATTAACTGCGCCCGCAGGACATTTAGAGCTTCAATTTAATGGCGTCCAGCTTTTACTGGTTTGACACTATGTGTTTGTGGGGCAGCTGTAGAGATCCAGCTGTTGTGCTTTGCTGCCAACTCATTGAGCTGGCAGCTGCTACGATATAGTTGTAGTGTGTATAGTTTCCATGCAAGCCTATGATAATCCTGTGGAAATATGAAGCCTTTTGGCTCACCGATTCTAAAGATTCATCCCTGACATTTATTATTGCTGTTGGGTACGCCTTTGCTAATCCGTTTTGGTGGTTGTCATGAGGACTGTGGCGATAATGAATCCCTATAATGATAATTGTTGTCTCACAAATAATGATATAATAGTTGTTTCCCCCCAAGGAGAGTAAGTAATGAACTGAGCACATTATATAACAAATAAATAGGTCACAATGTCAGAAAACAAACTGTTGTTTGGAGAAGTTGTATCAGGCTTCGAGTCTCATGTTTCTCACTGAGTTACATTTTCTAATATAACAGAACATAACGCAGAGTTGCAGGCACACATTTAAAGACACAGAGAGACAGGTTACACAACTGTGAGGAATAAAGTTGAGATCTCCTCCAAAAACATATATTTTCCCACGGTTTTCTAATTCATTATTTGAGCTAAGCTTCATATACATATAAATCTATATATATATCTATATATAATATATATATATATATATATATATATAAACTCACAGGCTCATCCAGAAAAAAAAAACTGAAGTGTTTTTTTGACATGGTGTTTTTTCAATAAGATTTATGAGGAATTATGATATTTGACATGCACTGTATTCTCTGTGGAATTCAACACCAAGTAACATATAAAGTGACACATTCTGAATTTAATAGAATTTAACTTCGACAAAATGCTGTCAAGTAACTGCTGCCATCATTTAGCAGCCTTAGGTCTGAAACTCAGACAAATCGAGATTGGTGTTGGCCTTGTGTAAGCACCTAAAAGTTTGCCTTTATTGGTGTGGCCTCATCAGGACATCAAAGGATGAAGCAGTAAGATTCACCGTCAGGCTTTGATAATAAAACTGTAACAATCTGAGTGATACACTTTTTAAAACATGCTAAAAATGTCTCATTGCAGAGAAGCTGTACATTATTCTGCATTTTCTTCTCCAAGTAATGCTGCAGAGAGAATATCTAGTAATAAAACTAGATTCCTGTGCATGACATGTCTGTGAGCTTCCATTACAAGTTTGTCAGGTTCACATAAGACATCTGCTATGAATACAAACTAAATGATGTAACTGGGTTATACATGCCCTAATGTGAAAGTTGTGGTTGATTTGGTAAGTCCCATTTAAAAAGTACAGCTCCCTGATTTCTGCCAGAAATCACACACCTATCGACCTCTGACGGGCTCCTTCGTTTGGATTGTTTGTTAAAAACTAAATACAACATACTGTATATACTCTTTAACTTTTGTTGAACCTGCTAATTGTTGTCTTCACTCGCTGAAGAAACATGTAGGAAATAAGCTAGCCAGCTATCTAGCCAGATATCACATTTGTATCTATAGCTATACGGCTTCTGCTCTGTAGGTTAAATTAAGTCCTGCATTGCAATCAAAAATTACCAATGACTACCTGTGACTATGACAAAGATCAACCAATCAAGCCATTATTCACTTAACTTTAAGTGGTCCAACTCACGGTAATATGCAAGTCATGAAATGCACACATGCAATTTAATGATGGAATTTGAATTAAAACCACCAGAGGTAATTAGAAGGAAGAAGAATATGTGGCTGAGATCGAAAATGGGTTTTGATGTGATGTAAGTTCAACTGACTTCATTTGAATGGTCTATTGTTAACAACAATTAAGTAATTGGATTTGGTTGGGGGGGTTGGCTTGATGAGCTCACAGTTTACTCAATTAGCTTAAGGGAAGGCTGAATCCCGAGTAGTTCCTAAAGAGCACTGGCCAGTTTTAAAGACTTCATTCGTACATCTCAAGATTTAAATTGTATTAAAATTGTAATTTTGCCTGACAGTCCCTTCTAGCGGGTGTGTGTTGGATCTTTGAAGAATATTGTTCATGGACATACTTTGCACTACTCAAGATCATAGAAATGATGTGTGTGAAATCCTATTCAAGATGTTTTTTTCTGATGTTGGTCCCCAGTGTTTTGAATCGTCACAGAGATGTATTGTTTCTTTGAACAAAAGCTTCCATATTTTATTTTCTTCCTCTCCAATTCATCTTCATGGACCCAAAATTAAAAGAAATTGGGTAACTTGCATTTGAACAAGGCGCTGGTACACACAATCCTGTTTTCCATTAATTTCCTGTCTGTCTCAGTAACATTTAATTTAAGTTAGTCCGGAAGAGATTTTTCCTATATCATGAGAAAACGTGCCAGATGGTTTGTTTACAGAACCGTCTGAGAAAACTATTTGGAAAAGTGTAGGTACCAAAAATATCGGCAGGGCATTGGTGAACCACCAAGCGTCACCTTTTATAACAAGCATTTATTTCAACCGATCAGATAAATGCTGGTGGCAGCATAAATGTAGTTCTTTGCCATCTTTTCCAAACCTGTAGCTTGACTTTGATTGGCCAGTTGTTTGAGCATAAATGCATTACTTGAAGATGGATTTCTTATGTGGTCTTTTGATATAAAAATGTAGCTGTGGTTAAATAGTACACATCACTCTACCTCTATTTTTTTTAAACCACATTTTACCTCCTACTTGTCTGATATTTAAGTTGGAATTGCCTACAAAGACATTTGGGATTGCGTTTTTAAACTTTTCTTTCTAATTGTTTTTGTTTCTGTTTGTTTTTGTTTCTGTTTGTTTTTTGTGTGTGAGCTCCAAAACTTGGCTTAAGGTAAGACATTAGAACATACCAATGTGGAGTTGAGGGAAAGTGTTATCTCCAGCACCAGATGATAATTATTTCAAAGCAGTTAAAAGATAAAGTGATGTTCAGTTGACTATCAATGAGATGGCAATGGTGTTTGTGTGCTGTTGTGCAAAGGGTCACACGATGGATGCATTTACTGGCTGCCGGCACCAAGCAAATGATTTATAATCCCTACTGTTATCATCACATACATTTTTAATTACACAACTTGTAATGTTCCGGGTATGTTGACAGTTGTTTATAACGCTAGTGTAATTAATGATCTTACACTTTTAAGATAATGATTTCTTTAATCATTTATAATTAATAAAATGAGCAATAGCCTTTCATTAATTAGCTAATCAGTGTTTATCAGCAGAAGATAATTAAATGTTAAACTCTTTAAAGTGTAATAAGACACCACTAGCTGGAGAAAAAACTGATTTAAAAAAAAAAAACCTGTATTTAACGGTTTAGACTTTACAGAACAAAACAAAAACATTGTTCAAGAATAAAATACTGATTAATACTTCAATGTCTTTACTCATGCTATCCATTTATATTAGTACTTAACAAGAAGTTATTGAGAGGAATATTGGCAACTAGTTTAAACGAAATGGGGCTATCTATGTACTACAACTTAATCATTTCTAAAAGATACACAATGCATGAAACATAATCAAAGCTCAGGGGATTACATCACATTTTGTGTATTTGTTATCTTTCGAAATGGTAAATTTTCACACAAGTTTTTACCATGCCTTGTCAAGCCCGGCTGACATCTTAATGGAAATCCCTAAAGCTACAGTCATTCGGTAAAGAAAAGTATATTTCCAGTGTTTGCATTGTGCATCAATCATGAGATAGTAGATAACAAATGTGCCAAATTAAGAAAAGCACAAAGGGTAACAGCCGGAACAGATATGCCTCAGGAACCCTTCAATAAATTAAATCCAGTCCAGACTAAATGAATGGGTTGATGAATAATAGAGGAAATGTAGAAAACCTATTTCCAATTCAGGTATTGCATTTCAGCATGTAAAGGTCTGCGTGTCTTCTAATTTAGTGTTGCTGACAGTGCAATACAAATAGAATAATTTGTCATTGTGCTGTGTGTTTTTGTGTGTGTGCAAGCTCTTGCAAGGAAATGTAAAGGATTGTTCACATAGACTCAAATGCACAAGTCCATTAGTGTGTGTGTGTGTGTGTGTGTGTGTGTGTGTGTGTGTGTGTGTGTGTGTGTGTGTGTGTGTGTGTGTGTGTGTGTGTGTGTGTGTGTATGTGGTCCTCTTTATTCAGCTGGGTGTTAAGAGCAAGCACTTTATAGATTGATAATCAGTGCAGCTTGTAATTTACCAATTGATCCCCATCAACTCCCATTATTATACTGGAAAGGCCTGCACTGTTTCTCTCTACGTATTCACATAATTGTCAGTCTCTCTCTTTCACTCACAGACACTTCTTTTAACTCATTGTCTAAGTGTCTCTCTCCGTATTTGTCTCTTTAAGACACGCACATTCACAGACTCTCTCTTCTTGTTAGAAAAAGGGAACATCAATACTGGGGTTTGAAACCTTTTTTGCACCTTAAAAGAAAATCCATTATAGCCAGTGACTGGCATGTCAATGTCTGCAGCTGTGAAATGTTTTTCAGATGTCCAGAGCTATGCAAGTGTGTCTGTCTCCTTAACTGATTGTGTGTATTAAATGACTCTCAGATATTAGTGAACAACAACAAAAAACCTTTTCAACCTCAGTCGGACACAAGAGCCCAGTCTGCTCTGATTGGTTAGCTGAGGAATTTAAATCTTTATAGTGTATGCTGCTAATATTTCATAATAGGCCCAAGATGTAATATAATTAAAATTCAGGAAGTCGTCTCCTTGTGCTTTTTTGTTCTGCTGTGAAACGATAATGGCTTTTGTTCTTAATTTTGGCATCAAGGTGCTAGAAGGGCTCTTATCTCTGACTGTTGCCAATAAAACTATAAACCTGCATTATTTATAGTGTTGCTGAAAATTGTTTTGAATGTCCGTACCCAACGGAAGCTTTTGTGTTGGCCCCAAACCCCAAAGCTAATTTTCTTTAAAAGGAACAAATTACTCAGGGCAAAGTTATCTTTCCTTGTCTCACCAAGTTTTGAGATATTTTGAATTGCCTCAGGTATACCACCTGAGCCCTGTGCCAAACAATGCAAACAACATTTATGAATCTTAACTTCTAATTAACACATTGACTGCATTTTAGTGCATTGGAAGGAGTGAATTAAGGCTTTGTTTTAGGTAAAACCAGAACCTCTGTTAATGATTTGCTTTATTTGTTGGCAGCTATTCATACAATAATTAATTACTATTAAGTGCCTGAAATGCTATAATGTGTTTGTAACTTGGGTGAAAATAGGGTGCATGTCAGGAAAGTAATCTCAGTAATATCTCAAGATATGTCAGGAACCTAAAATTCCAACATATTATGCCATTGAAAAATGTGTTAAATTAATAATTTACACCTAAAAAAAAATCATAATGACTGTACAAATCAATTGGAGTAGAATCAAGTGCAGATAAAACATGGCTAAGACATGAAATACTTCGTAAAAATTCAGGAAAAATGCTTAACAATGTAAAAATGTGTCCATACAAATCAGTTGCTCAGGTTCAGAAATGATGCTAAGACTATTTCTAAATATGTGTATTACCTTTTCTTTGTTTTTAAAGAGTCCATTTGACCTTCTTGTGTTTAAAAGGTTGGAGGGAAAGAGATGAGAGACAAAATTTCATTTTTCGAGAAACAAGGGGATGATAAACTGCAAAATAAGGTGCAAGAAAAACTTACTTGTACTCATTATGAGGCGCCCTTTCTTTTAAGCAAAGAAATTGCCTTTGTACAACTTGCTCACATGACAACTGAAAAGAACACAATGGCCTTCACACCAAGGGAGTTACTTTTTCATTACTCTGTACCCTCCTTTCTCGCCTCCTCTTTAGTTCCTCTCCTCTCATCTAATCTCGCCATCTCCTCTTCTTCCTAAGCTCTATCCTCCTGCTCTCCTCCTTGGTTCCAGGTCGCCATGGTGACTCAGTTTCTCTCCGGCCAGCAAACAGAATCCCAATCAGACTCAGTGCCCTCACACATGAACGCCAAGCACCAGCATGGCGGTGCCAGGAGGCCTGATGAGAGTAATGACAGATTAATGAGTGTCTATCGGCCACAGCTGACCTCTCCTTGGGCAGCTCATACACAACTAATTTATCTCCTCCTCCTTTTAAAAAAAATTGTTGTTCTTGTCCTTTGGTTTATCTTGGTTCTTTGTCTTTTTCATCACTCTTGTCTTCATTTCTTTTGTCTCCTATAGTTGGTAGTAATCGGGTCTGTAGAAAACATTTGAGTGGTACTGCTGTAATATTTTATTGGTCATAGTGTAGCTCACCATCTACACTCTTAGGATGCTATAAGGCACTTTGGTTAAAAAAATGACAAGCAGATGCATTGAGCTGGCTGCTGGATGGAGACAGATTATGCTACATTACAAATCTGTGAGGTCATTGGATGCTACTTTGGCACTAAAATCATGCACCATAGCCAAGCTGTCAGTGATGACACTTTGGCACATTTTCTAAAAGCATACTGAAACGAGGGAGATAGACACTATTTATTAAAAGGTTTCATAAATGCGGCTACCAATCTCGGCAGCTATCACAAGTTTAACGTCTGATTAATAGAGTCCTCTTATGCAAATCAAGTCTGTAACAATTGTTTTTTCAATTAAGTATACCAGGGGCAAAGCCATAACCTCATGTGGGGAAGAACTGCTAACAATTGAACAGACTGGAGAGCAGCCTGTGATCTCCAGCTGGAGCCGAGTGAAAGGCCAAGTGATGAAGGGCTAGCATAATACTGCCAGACTGAGCTTTTTTTAGCGTGGCCCTTCTTGATCTAAAGTTAATTTAGTGATGAGCCTTTTAAAGAATGCCTTAATTGATTAGACTGGCATTTAAACACCCTTTCAAGTATTCCTTATTACAAGATTTACTGTCTGTTGAGTCTGTGAATTAATGAAACCACATCACCTAAATAACAAACATAAACATGAAAGTTAGAAAGTCAGCAATGAACCGAAGAGTACAGCAACGGCATCTGGATTTGCAGTAATAAAACAACGATGACAAGCAGCATCAAGACTTCACCAAATAATATGTCCACGTACAGACTGTTGAATTTAAAAGCATCAAATGATTATTTTTTAATAATGCTTTTTTAATGCTGTATCATGGCTATCCCACAAAATGTACAACAGTTAATCTCACAGTATCTATTTCAACCATTCTGTTTATCACTCTTGGTCGTAGTTATGATCAAACAATGCACCTTTAATTAATTTGTTTTTTACTTCAAAAAACAGCGCAATGCTATAAAAGACTTGTTATCCTAGATGCTTCCAGCTGATTGGGCACCACATTTCATACTTTTAGGGCAACCAACCAAATTATGTCAGTACTGCCGAGTATCAATTCAAGTTCAATCCATAGGAGGTAATTTGGTTGCTGAGTTTGATTAACGATTCAAGAGAGAGTAAGACTAGGGTCCTTATGCAGCTTGTTGAGGTCACAAATAGTTAGAGCAATGGCGAGCTGAAAGCAGTTTATCTAAGAAGACGATGCTTGCTGCAGTATTTGTAATGTGAAATGACAAGCTTGGTTAGGCAACACTTTTGCTTCACAGCTAATTATAAGAAATCTCCTATATTGTCCATTTAAACTGCTTTCATGCATTTACTGCAGTTACGATAAGACACGGTTAACTTGAATTACCTGGGGTAATATCCCACAGTATTTCCCATTAAAAGCATATGTGGCACATTGTCTGAAAGAGACAGTGAAAACCAATTAAAGGCACAGCTACATCTCAGAGCAGGATCTTTATGTCTGTTCTCAAGATGAAGTTCTTCCCCTAAAACGTAAATCATATTGTACCTACTGTCTAGTTAGGCTCAGTACAGCTATAAAATGTACATAAGGTAAGTTTAGAAAGTCCACAAAAGAAAAACTGCGGTTTGTGTTGACATCTGCTTTTGAGCAGGGCTTGTCATTCACACATAACGCCTCATTGTTCTTCGACTTGACATTGCTTTGCATTGTTTTGTTCCGAGTGACTCAGTCATGGCTCACTACTGGCTGTACCTGCAGCTACAATTGTACTCCAAAAATGTCTTCAACATCATCAAGAAATCCTTCTTGGGCACACATTAGAACTTGCAGGGTCTCAGACAAATTGATTGTGTGACTTTTCAACATGTATTCATTTTTATGTTAATATGAAAGTTGGATATTATGGTTTTAAATAATAAAATATAGCTTAGAGACAGTGATAGCTGGCATCTGTGAGCAAACTCTGCCCACTGCCTCGAGCCAAGTTGTATATTCAGTGGATTACTGTTTCTAAGAAATGTGTTTTTAGGTGGTGCGTCTGAAAAAACAGTTATTGTTTGCACAGGGTATAACATCTGCTATACTCTGTGAAAGTTAGTATTTCCATGAAAAATGTTTCCCAGTGTGGGGACATCTTTTTAAGACTCTTAACTACAGAATGAGTAGAGGTACATAACAAATGTGTGTGTACTTTTTTCAAGGGTATACTTTGAATTGCAGCATGTTAGATTGGGCAACACACACATTGTGTATTTAGTACCAATTTAGAATGTATTTATTTAGTAAAATATTTTCTTTTTAAATAAATAGAAATGCAAAGAGGAGGGAGTAAACCAGGAGTAAAATCAAATATGACTTGTCCAAATGTGTTCTGTTAATGGATTTGAGCGTTTGTAATCACAAAATAAATAAAATGACTGCTTCATTGAAGATTATCTGTATCCTTTTGGAACCCTGAAATAAAGGACAATGAATAAAATGGTACATTGAATTTGAAATCAGAATGAACACACACATTGCATAGTTAAGGAACATCAGTATTCTTTTTTGATACTTTTGGTCTGCAGAAAATTGCCTTTGTCACAGTACATGTGCTACATGTGTGTAACCTTAATGTGAGAGAGATCCAATAGCTGCAAAAAGATTTCCCTCTTCCCACAAGTTTCAAACTGAGCATCTTACACCATTGGGTCAATATTGTAGATGACGAGACGTCATGCAGTCATCAATGCCACTGGCTGTGAGGTGCTGCACTTATTGCTCTTCTCTTCTTTCTTTCAATGTTTTTGCACAGTTTTTCCTCTCAGAAAAGGCTATAAATAGCTGCTCGATGTCACCATCTGGCTCCACACAGACTGCTCACCTCTGTATGTGGTAGTCAGTGTGAGTGCTGTGAGCTCTGTCAGCCTGTTGGCTCATACACCATATTACTGTGGCCTCTGTAAAGTAATAATAGTGTCGAGTGAGTTGGCTGGTGGCACCAATAGTATGCAGGATGCTCCACTGCACTGCTAGCAGCAAATAGCACCTTCCACAATTCTTTTGTCCAAGCATTGCCTTGATGCCCTGCGGGAACCTTGAATTGTTCATTGTCTGATATTTAACCAGTTCAGAACTGCTATCTAGAGTAAAACTGTTTTTTTTTTCTCCATTTGCAGAAAAGAAAAGTCAGGAGCTTTAGGATTTTGAGACACATAATGTAATTACAGCAAGGTTGGTGAATAGAAAATCAGCTGTAACAACGATGTGCATGATGTACAGGCACTACCTCAAATCCCTCTAAACATATTATCGTCTTTCAAATCAGCATTTGTAACAGACAGTTGGAACACTCTGTACTTCCCTGGTCGAAAGAACATACATGGAAGATTAGAATGATCAAATTGGTATCCATTGAGTATATTTTATATGCACAAGTGTTATGAGCTGTAGTCACAGAGAGGCTTCATCTGGATTACTCTTTCCTACAGAAGGACTGAGGTTAGTGTGTCAGAGAATGTGATGAACACAGGATTAATACATGCACACACACACACACACACACACACACACACACACACACATACACATGCACAAAATATCCATGGCAGGTGGAGTGGATGGAGGGGAGGGGTATGGAAGATGGAGATATGTGTGTTGGGATTAACGCAGTCACAGTCTGGGACTGTCACTCTCCATTGATCCATAATTTTATCCATCTTTCCAATAATTCAGCAGCTCATTCCTCTGACCATTTTCTTAAAATGCTAAATTGATCATGTGTGCCATGCAATTTCCATGACACTAGAGTCAATGAAATTTGCTCTGAATTCATGAATAGTCATTTTTCATGCTCAATTTGTATTCCTTTTCCTTTTGATTGCAGTGGAACCAAAATGATCTGAATTATAAGTATGCGTTTAAAGTGGTGAATACAAGATGAAAAGCACAAAGGAGGGTTATAGATTTCTTTTGCCGGCCCTCCTTCACACCACCAACTGTGTTAAAGAAAACGAAAGAGACACAGAGAGCCTGTAGGCAGCAAGACGTGAAGAGAGGCAGACAGTAAGACAGCCTGGTAGAAAGAAGAGAAAGGAAGAGAGAGGCGGCAGATAGAAAGAGACGAGTAGAAAAGAAGGTGGTTGGTAGCCAGCTGTTATTTTATGATGATCTCTTGTCTCGCCATGCTAGATACTCACACACAGCATTGACTGCTGCTGAGTTACATGCCATTTGCAATAATTGGGATGTTGCATAAAAAGTAATTTAGGTGACCAGAAAACTCCATTTGATCTGACAATTGTACACTGTGTAAAACAGAAACAAACAAAAACTCCCTTGTAATGAGATAAAACTGTCTGTGTTAGGACTCACTAGTTTCTCTCTCTCTTCCAGAATGTGATGGTTTTGTCATATTGTCTGACTGTTTTGCTGTCCTTCAGCCTTTTTTGTTTTGTTTTGAGTAATTCTCTGTACTCCCTTAGATGTGTGCTTTCAAAGAGAGACCAAGTTATGGTGGTGGAGCCTGGAGAAAGATCAAATGTTGCCGGTTCTGGTCTATTTCTCAGTACCTCTGTGGTGCTTTATGATGTCCTGAGAGCCCTACAGGAAAGAAAGGAACAGTAACAGCCTGAATTTCACACACATATACACACAGGGGATTTTTTACCACTTTAGCTATATCCAAAATAGGACATGGAACTATTTCTTCTTATTTCCAACATAATAAGAGAAGCTTTTTTAAAGGCAACAAACTAAACTTCATAATTGGACCATCTTCTAAAAAACGTGTTCTTAGTGAGAGAACATGCAAGACGAAAAATGCAGTTCAGTCAGACAACCTACGTGTTTCATTAATATGTTTTTTAGGAGCAGTATATAGTTTGAGTTATGCGTCTAGGCTCGGGCCTCATCACTCCACATATTAACATATCATTGAGTGATGATTAGATAACTAACCCCCGGGCCAACAGGTGGAAGCTGGGGAGGAAGCTGGGGTGGTGGTGGGGCAGGCGAGCATCGCCAACATGAACGCAGCAGCAGCAGCAAGGAGACAGCAGTGGCGGCAGCAGCATTAGCGAGGCAGAGGTAGGTGGATCCAACAGCTTGAATAGAGCGCCAGATTTAGGGGACTATGTTTGATTGGTTGCAAGAGTGACGAGGGGCGTTATGTGCGAATGTATCATTTGTGCTCGAATTGCCTGCCTTAACTAGCTCGCAGGCTTCGCCCCATTTATGTATAAGTGAAACATAAGCAGTTCAGATTCTCAATCTCAAATAGTAACTTGGTAAGAGTTCTTGTTGTTCTTGTTGTAGTGTCCTGATCCTTGTGTTGTGTTAACAGTTTCCTGTTGTATTTTGAAATGTTTTCCCTCCTTGTGTCATGTTTAGTCTCACTTCCTGTCTTGAGTTTCCCTCCTGTTCCTGATTGTGTCATTGTGTTCACCTGTTGCCCCTGTGTTTCTCCTCCTCTCTCCAGCTGTGTCATGTCTTGTGATTACCCTTGTGTATTTATATTGGTTCCCCTTTTGTCTCTTTTCCGGTTGTCATCGTTGTTCCCTACCCAGTCTTCTTGACTGTTCCTGTCCCTGTCCATGTTTTGCTCCGTACCTCGTGTCCCCTGGTTAGTAGTTTGTTCTTTTTCCTTTTTGTTACCAGCTTTAATTTGAATAAAGCTAGCTTTTAGTTTAAACACCATACCTGCCTCCTCAATTCGTTCTGCGCTTGGGTCCTTTTTCCCCCACACCCTGACATGTTTTTACAATTCATCGCAGCAAGTCATATCCTTCAACACAAGGTGAACAGGTGCGTACACAAGGTGCATGAGAGCTCATTATATGGTTGTGATGATGTGGAACACTTGCTTTGGCCTTCAACATCAATAGATTTTACCGCAAGTAAAAACACTTCAGATTATAAAACGACATAACCATCATCAACACACCAAATGAGGAAGGCTGTTTGAAAAACAAATTTAAGGCTAACAAAACTAACCTTTGTATTTAAGATCGTACTTGATATTCTGAAATCTTGACTTCATTCAACTTGTTCACCAAAATAAATGGAACAACTGTTGCCACCTTTTCAAACATTCAGTTTTTTGTTGTATAGAACATGGAGCAGATTATTTGCCATCAAGATGAACCGTTTCATACGCAAGATATCATAAATTAATCTCTTACGTTATGTGAAGTCAAAACGATGGGCATACTGCTGCGTCAAAGAGCTCTTATGGGAAGATATTTTTCTTCGGCATGGACTGGGAATCAGACTAGATGGATACTTAGATAGACAGCTTTTATACTAATTTGGATAACTCAACAAAAGTGAAAACAGAAACTATGATTCCTCAAAACACAATTTCTGTTAATGTTTATAATTCGTTTGCTGGCTTGACGAATGGTCCTTTCCGAGATGTGCATCATTATGAAGAGCATTTATTCCCCCACTGCTGGACGGAGTGCTTTAACTGCAGTTGAACATGCTAAATTAAACATAAGTACACACACACTAAAACAAACTTTACACTCTGCATAGCATGCAAATCCAAGAGTGGTCCATTGCTGGTCTGGCACCAACAACCACCTTACTATTCAGTTGAACAGCAACTTAACCATGTGACCCTGTCCACATGCTCTAAACTGGTGTTTTATTTATGTATATTTGAGTCATTGTCTGGAAAAGCTCGGCACTTGAAAAAATGGAGGGTTGTACTTGATAAAGTGTGTGTGTGTGTGTGTGTGTGTGTGTGTGTGTGTGTGTGTGTGTGTGTGTGTGTGTGTGTGTGTGTGTGTGTGTGTGTGTGTGTGTGTGTGTGTGTGTGTGTGATTGAGTAGGTGCAGATGGAGACAAGTTTGGACTTAAAATCATCCCCTTATACCCCACCTTAAAATATATTGTGACAACACAAACTGTCAGAATAAACTCCTTAGGGGGAACATTTATTTACATACTTATTAAAAAGTCAACTCATGAGTAGGGAAGAGAAACTTGCACTGGAGCTGCATATATTTTATGTCACATTTAGTGAATTTGTGGTACTAGATAAACAGGCAGGCATAGTTAAATCTCTAGCATCTTTCTTACCAACATACGGATATTTGTCATTGTTTTTACATTTGGTTGGTTTATGTGCCATCTCGGGATTTAGAAAAATACTTGGTTTTTAATGTGTTTAAACAAGTAACACATTCTAGTTTATTTTTATTTTTATTAGATCTCAAGCCTACAGCAATAAACCACACAAAGGGAGTTTATTTTCATGATTTTTGTAGGCAAAGCTTAAACTGGCAACATGTAACAAGTTTTTGCAATTTGGCCACAGGCTGGCAAAATGTGCTACAAAGGAAAACACACACACACACACACACACACACACACACACACACACACACACACACACACACACACACACACACACACACACACACACACACACACACACACACACACAATCTGTCACAATGTAATTCACAAGCTTGTGTCTTGCCCATCGTATTGGTTTGGCCCTGCATTTGATTTTAGTGGAAGTGTGAAATTTGGCACGAAAAATAGAAGAAAAAAATGTGGATTGCCATACCCCCACAGGCAACCACGTGGTTGCTAGGCAGCTATGGCATGTCATGTTCTTCAGGGTACTCTGTGTTAGAGAGAAAGAGAGAGAGACAGAGATGTCACATGTGTCTTTGCTCAATGTGACAGCTGGCAGTGCATATTCAAATATCACACCAAAAGTGCGCGCACACACAAACACACTTACGCGCACAAACCAAAATCCCCTGGTGCGTGATGACAGGCTGTGACTGTCAGTCCGTCCCATTGCAACTCTGTTCCTCCCTCACTACCCCTCGCTCTCTCCTCACATTGTCTATCCTGCTCTCTCTCATGTGTTTCTCTCTTCACTTTCACCCGCCATTTCTCTACTTTCCCTTCTACTCCTTCCCCTTCTGGTTTATATTTTCTGGCAGCAGCAAGAGGGTGACATCTCTCATCCCATCCATGCTGTCCCATCCTTTCTGTCTGAAAGCCTCTCCAGTAGCACTATCATAGTTTTGAAAGATTCAGGGACAAAAGTTGTTGCAATGAGCTTGTTATGAATACGTCTTTATGTCTGCAGGGAAACAGGTGATTTTTGTCAGCCCTGGCTGCGTTAACAGCTGTAGTGTAGAAGCCCTTGTAAAGGCTTCTCATTTCTATCAGAGGCTTAAGCAAGCAGAGAAAGAGCGCGACAGCAAGCCTGTCTAGACTTGTAGTCATTATGAATGAGCCTGAAGCTGCTTGTCAGCATGTTGTTTTGAGAATCAAGAGATGTTCTGCACCAGAGAAATGTGTGGTTTTGCACTCTCACTGCGGCTATGCTCTGAGGAGCAATGATTCAACCCAAAGAAATTTATCTTAAAAACAACTGACATTGTATGGAACCAAATACACGTCTTCTGCAAATTTTGGTACTTCATAGGCTAAGTCAAAAAATGACAAAAGTCTCAAACTGGAAAAACTCAAGAGAGGGCCATCATTAAGCTACCAAAATTAAACAGCAGCTGCCATTTAAAATTAAGCACCATCCAGGCAGAAACATAGGTATAAACAATATGATCTCCACAGCAGCTGCTGGCACTCGTATTAAATCAAGTAGGGAGCTGCACATATTTTACACACACAACTCTACATTACTATAAAAATTGTCATTGTCTACTTTGTCATCTGAAAACAGATTTCTGTACATTGGTATGTTTTTTGTTGTATTCACCTTCTAAACGACAGTTGATTTGGTAATATATAAATGACGAGCAGGCAGGACAGTAGAGAACTTTGTAAGTGTATAACTTCTGTAAGTCTATGCCACTATTTGCCAGGGCAGAACGTACCATTGTGTACAGGGTAACAAATTGTACTCTGAAAAACAATATAAAAGTATTGTCAGTTCAGGGCACACATTAGGTCTGACAGGTTCATTACGTTCTGGATTTGATCTTGCTTCTTTATGACGTGAATTGCTGGCCTAAGGGCACACTAAGGTTTGCCACCCTGGCTTTAGAAGGTAATGACACTGATGACCTGTAAAGTCAGTTCATCAACCTCTATTAATGACATACCACCAGTAAAAGTTGTTGAGTTGTGATGCTTTTAAAAAAGCTTTACTGCAGCTAGGAGCTTATACAACTGAAAGCGGTAAGCTCTGTACTCATCTCAATGTCATGTAATGTATGGTAATGTGCTCTCTTAATGATACATTTCACATATGTTGTCCAGGATGTCCTAAACTCTGAGAGATTTTATCCAGTGGTCCTCAATTCCCTCCCTCTACCTTTTTATTTCTAAGCATTTATATTGGACCTGGAGTGATTTATCCAAAAGTGTCAGCTCTGACTACTCTCATCTCTCTTAGGCTTAGCAACACTAGCGAAGAGACTATTACACATGCAAACTTGCACACTTTTAGAATCCAGTGTTATGCTGATGTGTAAATGTAAGTGGTTTTAATAAGTGATCAAGACGGTTGTAGACAAGCAAAAAAACTAGGCACTGATAAGTGATGTTATATTAAAGTGGGCTTTTAAGCTCTCTCTCTCTCACACTCTATACACACTCCATTAGTAAACAGCTTTTTAATGCCTTATTACAAAATTATGAAAGGTGAGACACATGTTGTAGTCATAACATTAGAGCAACAGCAGTATGTAGCAATTACAGTTTCGTCGACAGAATACACACACACACACACACACACACACACACACACACACACACACACACACACACACACACACACACACACACACACACACACACACACACACACACACAGCCCAGTTTATTCCATCTGATGAATGAATTACACAGCCGCTGTAATTGTTTCATTGGAATGTACTTCCTACCTCTCATGCCTAAATACATCCATTTCATTATCCACATGAGTAATTGTGATTTAAGCTGCTGAAATATTAAAGACTCATTACAGTAGGTCTACATTGTAGCATACTTAACGGTATTGCATTTATAAAAAATATAAAAAAATAAAATCCTTTCCAAATTTGAAGTGCAGTATTTTGACAGCTAGCTAGCTTTGTGAGACATTTGTATGTTTAAACACTAGTACCAGCACTATTCATTACGTTTGACAATCTAACTGGTGTTATATGTTTTGATGATGAGGAGTATCTTCTGTATAAGACACCGAACATACTGCAGGGCCAGCTCAAGTAGCCGATCCTGGCATTTTCACGTCCCTTCTGCTGGAGGAAATGTTTCCTACTTGGTGCACGATTGGCTTTAAGTATGTACTCAACAGATATTGGACAGATGAAGGGGAAAATGGGCTGCATGATTGAGAGGCCCATCAGTTCCAGTCTGACCTTGTGCATTGGGAGCTTAGACGAGCAGACAAGGGGACCAAGCTCTCATCTTATGTAAGTGGTGTCATATTCTGACTTTGCTCCAATGCTGAATGTACTGGCATGGTCTGGTCCCCTAGATAGACTGTAGCCCCATCTGTGTGTGTGTGTGTGTGTGTGTGTGTGTGTGTGTGTGTGTGTGTGTGTGTGTGTGTGTGTGTGTGTGTGTGTGTGTGTGTGTGTGTGTGTGTGTGTGTGTGTGTGTGTGTGTGTGTGTGTGTGTGTACTGGAATATAATGAGTTGTTTACCTGCAGTTTTGTGAAAATAATTTGAAATTGAAAATGCGTAGGAAAAAAAACAAGACAGGCAAAAAGATACGTGTTTGTTTCTTTCAATCATTAATAGTTCTGCCAGAGAGATGAGTGTTTCAAAGACAGATATCAAGGGACAAAAGAAATGTTGGAAAAAGGAAGTGGGAGAGAAAGATCAATAGCAGGAGGGTGACTGTGGGTTGGGAGAGATCAAAAATCCCATGTGATTTCATTGTGTTATGAAATTTGTTCCATATGTACAGTATGTTTCTGTTGAGTTTGGGGTTGAGAATGGCTTTTCGCTGCAGAGATGTGACAGTTCAGAGTCTTTGGTTTCCTTCCAGTGCATCAACAACCAACGTGAGCCTCCTGCCTTCGATAGGAAGGATATGACTATTTTAAATTCAAACCGTGATCTTTTGCCAAACCTTATTAAGTAGGTTTGTTGCCTGAGCAAAACAAAGTGTTTGTGTTCACACTCTAAAAACTAACAACTTGTTTACTCCAACCATAACGGTGCATCGTTGTTCGAGGCACAGGTTTAAACTGTGTTAGAAAGGGACCCAACGGGGTTCCTGGACAAGCATCCATCAGTGGTTAATCAACAACAATTTATTATGGACTGGTGTGCAGGTTATTTAACTTAATTAATGTACTCAATGGGCCTTGTTGACTTGTGATCTCTGTCTGAATTATAACATGTATACAGTCAGAGGATTTCTAATAACCAAGTGGATATAACGCATCTGCTGTTCTTTAGATAAAGATCATATTCTATAGGCTCAAGTGGAAGCCCTACAGGGCAAGATTAAGTGATTAACCAACTTTAAAGCTATGCAAATCTAACTCTTTAAAATGCCAGCCTCTATATTTACTGTTCAGTATATGATCCTGGAAACTGGGGCACTCACTAACAACAAAGGCCTCATTACAGCCAAGCAGTATATTCATGAAATAGCCTGATGCAGGAAGGAAAACAAAAACCATAATCATTTAACACTGCAAAGAAATAACAGTTGGTATAAATGATGTCTACAATTTCACTTCCAGCAGTGCAGGGAAATGTGGGGCATCTTATTTCTCCTTAGAGTAATACTCCAGAAACAACAGCTCCATTACGCTAAGCCTACATTTACCATGTGCCAGTTGTGATCGGTATGATTAATGATCAGAGCAAGTGGCTAAAAAGATGCACCTGTCACAATATGTTGGAGAGACAAAATCATCAATGGGGTTCCGGTGAAACACAGCACTATAAGACACAAAGTGATTGATAGATATCAGAAAGGATTGATGGGATTGGATAGAAACCCCCTCAGCCCAAGAGTTGCCACATTTAAATCCTTTATCAACATCTTGTACACTCTCTCATTTTTGACTTGAAGAAAAGGACATTATGATGTAGACAAAAAAGACCTGCAACAGATCCACAGCTAAGAAAAGAAGGAGTTATTGTGTACAAAGCGTAACAGCACTGCACACTGTGCAATTGTGCATGTGGGTGATACTGTGTGACTGTGTTAGTGTTATATTCATCTGTGTTTCTATTCAAGTGACCTAGAAATGGATCTGTTGCACAGTGTTTTATTTAACAAGGAAGCAGGGATGCCAAGCGTTGCCCTTAGAAGGACTTAGTGAGTATGTGGAAGAGTTCTGCCGTGAGGGCTTAATTATTGTTTCCAATACTCCCTAAATTATGAATACAGTGAGTTCAGCATTCATTCTTTGTGAATTATACTTTGTGCAATAAGGTTTTTGTTTTTAGACAGGAGCACATGATAAGTATTATTTTTTTCTCTTAAAAAATGTAGTCGTTAATTAAATCACAGCCCTTTCTTCTTCTAAGAAACTTACTCGGATTTCCCTCATAATGATCTGCATGAGTTGAATTGATGTGATTCACTCCTAGATAATTTAATCTCAATTTATATTGCCAACATTGTCGCTATTATTTATTGAAAAAAGTAATGCATTTAATTTTCATTGCCATGCTTCCCTTTATGCAGAAATTTAGTTGTGTTAGCTCTGTCTTATGCAAACATGGACTTGGTGAATAACATTTAAATGACATAATGAATTGAATAATACAAAGCTGCTCATGTCTCCAGCGATATCACCAAATTTGTTTAAAATGCATGTGGCTGTTATTTCCAATTATCCCTCTTCTGTTGACTGTGTTTTAGACATAAACACACACAGAACTCTAAATGCATTATATTTTAACATTGTAATGACAGTATTATTGTTATTGCATAGATCATGTATTCAGTTGATCAGATTTTGTTTATTTTTAGTACAAATGTGGCTAATGGATATGTGGAATAAGGATGTCATGAGAAATCCCACTTCAGTACCAAGCAGATGCAACATTCTGAAAATGTGACAGTACTTGTTTTTCTACAGTGACAGAGATACCGGGGGTCTCAGGAACAAAGCCGTCCTAACATCCTGAAAGGATGCAGTTATCGATGTGTCAATGGGACTCAACGTCTGGTTACCCTGGTAATGCTACGTGACATTGTTTTTGTTTCTACAACTACATGTCGAGTATTGTGACACACCTATTGTGCAATGTGGCACCTTTGCAATGTCTTCATACTGTGCTTAAGACAGGACAGTGGGTATTGGTTTAAACCAAAACTTAAACTCACCTATACAACACACTTTCCAACGCACAGATGTTTGCCTTTTTACATTTTGTGAATCAGAGCCAGTGTCAATTTTACGTGTAAATTGCTCTAGAATAATGCAATCTAAGGATGTTGTTTCATGTGTTTTTCCTTTGACACCATTTTTTTGGTGTGCCTGAGAACAAAAAAAAAAAGGTTTGGGATCTGGGATGAACTCAGAGCTGTTCTTTTAATGTTAATACATTGCAGAATAATCAATTAAAAAGTGAATAAATGTCCCTTCCACTTCACAAAATCTTGTAGGGTCTAAGATATTCAGTCTAATCATGTTTTGCATCACAAATCCCTGCTGGCAGATAAAATGACTGATGACACCAACTGATTTTGATTTTGGCATTTGTGATATAAACTAATGGACAAACCTTTCTCCAAAAAAAGCCCCCTAAAGCAACTCTTTTGGATGTATTGCAAAGCAAGTCTCACTTCTCAAGCATGTGTTTTCTAGCTGAGAATCGTAGCCTCAGAATGTCTTCTTTGGGTCTGAGAGCAATTTATAAAGCTCTGCTTTTGGTAGCAGCAGGCTTGATCTTAGATCAGTGTTTAAAGTGCTTCGTCTAGCTGATCTCGTTCATCATTCCGAGTACAAACTGACCCTCTTTCAGCAGCCTGTAAGGCTTAATGCCAGGTTCAGGCATAGGCAGCAGTGGACCCAGGTGCAAGGAGGTTTTGTGTGCCCATTGCTTGCACCTCCCCCAGCCCCACTCCCCTGCCCGCTTCACACAGAGAGGCATAACACATTTTCTTTTGGATGAGGTACCCTGCGGCGTCCCACGGGGCCGTGTGAACAGGAACAGCTGAACTGCCCTGCAGATTCCCCGATATCTCAATCACTGGTGGAATCCGAGGGGAAAATAAAGAGCACATATCACACTGTTGGGAAGGCAAGAGCCATTCAGAGATAAGAGGGACAAACTAGTGAACTGTAAGGTGTCCGCTCCCAAGACCAGCTAGGAAAATCTTGTTGAGAAGGTAGCAACAATCAGCCTGCTGTGTGACTGAATTAAGAAACTTGTTCCTGTCTTGATATACATTACTTAAAACTGTATAGATTGTACAAATCTGCGTGTTTTGTGCTCTGCACAGTGTTTGCATTTAATAGACCTCAGAAACGGCTTACTCCTGGGTGCCATACTCTCCGGTTTCTCTTTGCTCTCTCACACTCCCTCGTTCTCTTTCATGTGAATCTTTTCCTATCACACACTCCGTTGGATCAGCTTGAAAACACTTCTCTCCTACAATTTTTGTTCACAGGCATGTGTGGAGATATATCTGCATTAACACATATACACTTTGTTTGGTCCTTTTTCAACATACTATATCATCTGTGGTTTCATTATGAAGTTGCTTGTACAAGCTGTGTGTGTGTGTGTGTGTGTGTGTGTGTGTGTGTGTGTGTGTGTGTGTGTGTGTGTGTGTGTGTGTGTGTGTGTGTGTGTGTGTGTGTGTGTGTGTGTGTGTGTGTGTGTGTGTGTGTGTGTGTGTGTGGTGAACAGGAGAGATGGAAGCTTGTTTTATGAGGAATTTAATGATTTTCAAGATCACCAAACTGCATGAGTAGTCCCATATACAAACACAAAACCAGGTTTCCTCAAGCTCTATGCAAACACACATCTGGGAAGCACAAGTTTCATCAGACTGACATTGACTGAACCTGTTTGACCACCAGCAGGGGTTCTTGTACAATTTCCCAAATCCTGTCCTCCTTTCACTTTCTCCTCCGAAAGTCGTCTTTGCTTTTACCTATCTATCTTATCCAACCTTACAACTTATCTTCATATTTCTCCCCTCTCCTCTCCCACCTCTCTCACACATTTTCCCTTCACCTTTTTCCAACTCTATATCCCTAAATCTGTCAGAAAACTGTGTTGTGTTGCCATGTGCATCAAAGCAATACACTGAGAGTTGAAAACCGGATTACACTAGTATCATGTTGCTTAGCAAAGTGTCTCTATGAAGACTATAATATTTTAATAGCAGTAGCGGTAGTACACATGTACAATTAAAAGTGTTACCAAATAAAACAGTAAAACAAATATACAACTCTGGAAGTAATTAACAGAACACTGCACAATATCAGTTTTTCTGCTTTTACTATTTATAGGTATGTAAACTGATTTTTTTAAATGATAATCTACAAACTACTGACAACATTTCTCTGCGTTGGAATTAAACAGACATGGGAATGTAATGGCAGCCATACATGTAGAGATAAAGACTTAAGAAAATGTAGGATTGGTCTCTTAATTTTCCAGAGCTGTAGCCTGTACATATATACAGTATATATATGTATATATATATATATATATATATATATATATATATTTCGTTGAGATACAGATTAGTATATGAAGTCTGAGACAGACGGAGCCATGTGAAGGCAGAAAGTCATGCAACACAGGGCTCCTGAACTCTATTTAGCTTAAATAGGGCCACTGTAAATCCCTTAACAGTCACACTGCAAAAAGCATTAAACATGAATGCACAAACAAATTAGTTAACAGAGATTGGCTTTTAGTGCTCCGCCTGAGCACCTAATAATGATAATACTGATAAGTAGATAATAAACGATATACAGCACAAGGCCATTACTGGAATTATGTCCCCAAGGATAGCACAGGGGGAAGAAATAGGAGATCACTTCCTGTCTAACATTAACTATTGAGGGATTATAGTCCCTCGTTTTTTCTTTTTTCAAGATAGAAATAAAGAAGTTCGCCCTGAAATTCAAAACAGCTGAGAATGAAACAAACAGAGAAAGGGAAGGGGAAGGGAGAGAAGCAAGAAACAGAGAGCGAGCGGGAGTGATTCCAGAGGGCATGTGATGAGTTTTGTGCACTTATAGCAGTAATCGATATCAAGCGGAAACTGATCAGCAACACCAAGAGATGAGGAATATAAATGAGGAGGTGGAAGGACAGAGGGCGGGAGAGATTCTGAGGTAGATGCTTCAGAGTGTTTCTCTGCTCTCTCTGTAAATTCTATTCCATTTAATTCAGTTCTAGAACATGCCATATTATCCCATTTTTCCTCTTCCTTCCTCCCCTTTTGGCGTATTCCTTCTCCAGTCTGTGATTTCTTCCCTCCCATAGCATTCATCTTGCTGACAGTGAGAAGCTATACTGCATTTGTTGCTAAATGGGTGCCCTCCAGCATCGAGTTGTAGAACTGAGTGGTGGCAAATGGTGGACTCCGAAGCTCAGTGTGTTTTTGTCCTGAGGCTGCTCTCATGCACTGCTCTAACTACTGCCACTAAAACTGAGAGGCATATAGATACTGCTCAGTGTAACACATGCTAACACACATGCAGATACCAAACTGTGTACACACATGAAATGCACCACACATTCCTGAATACATATTAAGACAGATAGTGTAGAAATACATGTTTATAAAGGGATCCAAAAGAAACAAAACAGTGAACATTGTTTCCCATATAACTATATACTCATGCCCTTAATGGATGCTTTTAAACAACTTTTGTCAAAGTGTATATGCTGTGGTAGCCAGTAAATGCCCTCAGTTCACCTCTTTCCGCTGATCTCCATTAGCATACAGTCTCTACTTTTCCACATATCTTTACAATGAGCTTTAGAGAGAAAATTGGAGCATCAACTTTTATCTTTCAAAGGCTATATCATTATAATGAGGCATTACAGTTATACTGTCTGTACAAGAGAGCAGGGATGTGAAAACAGCTTTATACTAAGATACATTACGGCTATTGTTATGACACTCCAGCATTAACCCTGAAACGGTACCTTTATGTACACAATGTTTGAAAAGCATCTATAAGAATTAAAATGATTAATAATACACAAGAGTGAATACTTTAATTCGTAATGATCCAGTAGAGAGATAGCCAAACGCTAACATCATAGAGAAACACACACACACACACACACACACACACACACACACACACACACACACACACACACACACACACACACACACACACACACACACACACACACACACACACACACACACACACACACACACACACACACACACACACACACACACACACACACACACACACACAATTTAAAAATAAAGCTGTGTCTTTCTTTCAACCAAGGAAGTTACTCACGTTGCATGCTGAGTAGGGTCATGAAAGGGTGTGTGAGAATTGGTGAGAAGTGCTTAGTATGTGCTCTGTAAGTGTGTGTGTGTGTGTGTGTGTGTGTGTGTGTGTGTTTGTGTGTGTGTGTGTGTTTCTCTATGATGTTAGCGTTTGGCTATCTCTAGTGTGTGTGAGAGAGAGACACACCCGCTGCCAGGGTACCATGTCAAGAGTTATTCCTAGGTCTGACAACCAATAGATTACTTTTGTTCTTGCACAGCTCCCAGATGAAACAACTGTATTCACATCTGAACACAAAACAGCTCTCAGATGATCATTTTGAAGCCTTTTTTATTCATGCCACTCCCTCTTTTCTCTTTGTTCATGTGGCTTCGTGAAAATCAAGATTACAACAGTGTTTTTAATAACCTATTAAACTCCCATTCATTACAGTATGGCATCTTTGGACTCAGAGTACAGTGCTAATCAGCACATTGAACTCTTTCTAGATTAGACCCTAGATATTCGATTAAGTTTAAGTTTCTTTTATGAATGCGTATTGAAAGTAGGCAGGGAAGACTTGACATATTTCAGAGCAAAGTCCAAGGCTTCAGGATACAGAGGAGAAGGCAACATTTGTCCTAAAGATTGTTCCATTCCTCAAAATCAAACCATCCCTGTCAGCTTATATCTGCTTGTTTTTTTTATTTTGAAATTTAGTTTGAAATGAAATTGTGAACAAAACTTGTCTTAACTACTCGATGAAAACGGTCATCTTTTAACCATAAACACATATGTTGTAAAATAAAACTAGGTATTATACGTTTTGGCAGATCTTGCCTTAACTTATGAGAGGTAATAAAAATCTTTGGATTTTGTTTTCTTCAAAGCACTTTTATACTACATGCCATAATTAACTAATTCAAAAATTCCACCACTGATGACAGTCTATAATATTGTTTCAAAATGTAATTGTTTATCATTCATTTAATACATATTCAACCATTCTGGGCAACTTGACAACTCAATGAGGACTGCTCTATGGAAAGATTGAATTTAATATGATTTTTGATGATGTTGTCTACTGGCGGGTTATTTTATACATCAATGATTTCTTATTTTGTTCCCTACACATTCTTGAATAATGCAAATACTGAATTGTCTGGTTATTAGCATCAGTCAGCAAATCAGCTATCCTTTGTTTTTGCTGTCTCTGCAATGCAACAATGCTATGCCGGAATTTTGGAGCTTGGGGGGCAGTGGAAATATTGCTTGCAGCAAACACTTCCAGCAGCAGGAACTTTAATGAGATATGTTGTCAAAAAGTATTTACTTCCTCCCTTTTTATAGCATGCATCTTCAGCGCTCGGATAGCTTTGCCTGCATATTTTGGATCTCTCACAGTAGGTGTTATGGCAGGGAAAAGGATCTTAGACTCAGGTGGTACATTGCAAATATTGCAGTAGAAGTCATGAGACATAACTCACTACAGCATGACAAAGTGGTGGGGGCGGCCATGACTCAAGATAGGTACAATGTTTGTGTAACAAGAGAAAAGTGTTAGTCAATAAGTCATTTTCTTTGCAGATTAAACTGATAATACCTGATGTTTTTCTCTATGAATAGATCGATGACTTAATATAGATGATGGAGAAAGGCAAAGTCATTTGAGAGAGACAGATGTGAGAGAGCAACCTGGATGAGACGACAAAGACAAGGAGAGAGACATTTTAGAATTCAAATGTTGTTTACTCTGTGACTCACTGTAAACTAAACACACTTGGCATGTTAGCATAACCACAAAGGATATGTCAAAGGACAATGGCAACCTTTTCGGCAGATTCTTTTTGGCAGCAAATTTAAATGGTGCAGTTCCTGGAGGGGAAAGCTTGTGACCATTAGAGCTTGTGAAATAAAGGCAGAGATGCAGCCAAACCATTAAAACACATTGAGACTTTTCTCCTAAACACAAAGGGCTGTGTTATGTACATACTAGCCATATTAAACGCATGGCAGGCAACACGCATCACTTTGTCAGAGTGGGTGTTCTGAATATATCAGGGAAGGTCCATATATTATTTAAGCAGTGTAGCGATGGTGTGTGTTTTCTGAGCAGAGCGAAAGATGAAACTACTCTAGAAAGGATGGTTCGCTCCCACACATGCAGCTGTGTTCACTCTCTTAACACACACATGCACTCAAGCATGTGCACCCACCTACACACACACACACACACACACACACACACACACACACACACACACACACACACACACACACACACACACACACACACACACACACACACACACACACACACACACACACACACACACATACACACACACACACACACACACACACACACACACAGAAGTATCTTTGGAGGCTCAGCAGGCGTGCTGTCACCCCAACTGTCTGATTAATGATTTTTCTCCCGCTTCCTATCCTATCATCCTCTCTTTCCCTCTCTGCCAGGTGTTGCCATTAACTGACAATGTTGCTCAGAGTAAATCAGCTGTTGGCCATACTCAGGTTGAAGCTTATCATGTTAAGCTGTTTACATGCACTTTTTAAACCTGACAACTCACTGTTGCAGTGACTAAACCTGTGAACATCTGTGGATATCTGTGCACCTGTGGTGAGCCATCCGCACTCTGATAGAATGAAACCATACTGTTTACTGACTTTACCGCTTACAAAAGGAGAATAACTGGAAAGGAAAAATGAATATCCACATAAAATTATCTATAATAAATAATTTATGAAAGTAGGCTCCTGATACAACATCAAAAAATTACCACTCATGTTTGTTCATGTGTTAACAATGTGATTTAAAAACAAAATAGTTTGTATACTAGATAATGAGCCTCAAAAGCCCCAAAGGAAGAGGGAATATTAACTGTTCCTTCTTAATGTTATTCCTAGACTCTTTCACAAGTATAGTAATACTATGTTAAATATGGACGCATGATTGGCCTGTTGAAAGCCAAAGTAGCACTAATACTAAAGGTTGTCGTGTAAGTGTATGTTATGCTAATCAGGAATACAAACAGGAAGGGTCGTAAGCCTCATCTTGACATTAGCATTCCTCAGCAAAGGTTTCTTGCAATTATGGTGCTGTATAAATGTAAGCTGATACTGCCAACTCCGTCACATTGTTGCTATGGAAAAGAGATACTCTAAGCTAAATCCCTCATATGTGCCTGTCATGTTTTAAATGTGCTCTGCACTCCAAAGTGAAACCTGTTGTGACAATTTAATCGCACACCATGCAGACAACTATGAGAGTGAAGACATGAAAGCCATTGATCACAAAATATGTACTCAACAGTTGGCATATCTAACAAGGTGTATGTCAAAATACCTAAATAGATTCATTTTGTTTAGATTTTTAACTTTCCAGCTTAATAGAAAGGAAAGGCAGTCACTTAAGGCAGAGCAGAGATAATATTAGATCATCCCTGTAGGGCTTGAGAAGACTGAGCATCTACAGCCATGCAAGCAGTTCTCAGGCACAGCAGTTATTTGAGGTTACGCCAAAAACACAAGCAGCAGCAACGTACGGCATATGGCTAGTGAAATGGCTCTAAAAAGCTCAGGTTCTTGTCTGAACTTAGCAAGAAACAGCTGTTTTTATTCTGCGGCCAAACCTTGTTGATAGAGCAGAGGCTAAAGCATCAACAATCCCTGAATTCTTGTCAATCAATTTAAACAACATAATTTCACACAAAAACTTCAAGCAACAGGGAGGTGGGCTGATGATCTTCAAAGTCATTTTACATTTTTCATTTTGGCACAGTGGTTAATTAACAGAATTCATTGCAATCTCCACTAAATAATAGAAACATTATTTTATTATGGACCAACGTTGAGGATCAACAGACAGACACTGCCAGAGCCATGCCACAAATATTGGTGAACTGGTAGTAAACACATGTATAAATATAAGGCAGTTGGCAAAGTTGACATCTATTTTCAATAATGCAATGAACTAAACTTGTCTTTCTGAGTAGGGGTATAGATTTTGGGATTGGTTTGAGGTCAGTTGATTACACCAAAGATTAACTGTTTGATTCGATTAGCCTGTTGCTGCTCCAACAGGCTAATCAATCTTATTAGTGTTGCTAAACAAATTACTTCTGACAAAATTTTTAAAAAAGCCGTTATCATAAACAAAAATAAGTTAATTGAAATTGTTGACTGAGGTCAATATTCTTTGTGGTGGTGACACCTGCTTTTTTTTAATATGGGTCAAATTTCAAAGATGTTAATTAGGAGATAAAAGGTATTTTTATCACTCTCATAATGAATCCTGCTCTGTATGGGTACATTAATTTTGTCGGGTCCCTGTGTGCTTGCTGTTTTAAAACAAATTCAGATTGGTTGGAGGGGTGCATAAGATCACTTGATTAGGACAGCTTGCTACACCACAGGCCAACTGGCATCTAATCAGCACGCACATGCGCACACATGCGCACACATGCGCGCACGCACGCACGCACACACACACACACACACACACACACACACACACACACACACACACACACACACACACACACACACACACACACACACACACACACACACACACACACACACACACACACACACACACACACACACACACACACACACACACACACACACACACCTCTCTCTGTTTCTATCTCTCTTACATACTTTTGAAGCTGCCAACATTGTAACCACTGGTTGCAGTACCAAACTATTCAAATGATACAGATGAAAAAACAACGAAGAGGGGATTATTTCAGTTTTAAAAAACAAGAATAATGGCGAGGAAAAAATGTGTTTAATAAAGAAGAAACTTTGAGGTTCACAGTGTGAGAAATGGAAGATGGTGAAATACAGAAAGGGAATAGTGGTTTGTTTCAGGGAGGCCTGAAGATGACCACAGAGTTCATGTGGAGCCACCCTGTGTCTCCTTTTTTGAAATCTGTGTTTTTATTGTGTAAGTCTGTGTTTCCAGCCATTGATTCTTACTACTGTGTCCACAAGAGTCCGCAATTACTCTGTCACATTCGTCATAAACCAGCAGTTGTTGCTTTCAGTTTTACCTGAGAAACATGTCAGGGAGTGCAGTTTTGTGTTTTTACTTTGCTGAGTTGGCCCTAGCACCACTTAGTACAGAAAGTAAAAGGTGCCTGGTCGTGCTTTTAAAGCCTGTTTCTCCGCGCAGCAGCTTAACTGACTAGTTAAATCTCCATCCACCTACCACTCCACTCCACTCATACTTGAACTCTTACACCTGAAAGTGATCACTTGACTGTCTGTGGCTAGCGCTCGAGAGTTGGCTCAGTTCACACTTGTTTCTTTTACTTTTAATAGACAGAACACCATTTAAGAAGAGCTGTAGGTTCTTAGAATAATGTAGGCTTTGGAATTAGTAATAAAAGGTAAATCAGTGTGATTGTTGTATTTGTTTTTAGTGAGAAGCAGGAGGCAGAACTCTGTTGTATTAAAAGGCAGTCGGAGTATCAAAGTACCGCTTGTGGGTGATGTATGATTTCATTTAAATAAAGGGCATTTTATCATATTAATCACCATCCCTAATGTAACAGACTTTGGCCAGTTGATAATACTACACCAACTACAATTAAAAATAGCAGAGCAGTAGTTACAGAAAAACAACAAAAAGACTGGTTGTGTCCTTGATCGTTAAGGGAAGATCTCTTGAGTGAGATAATGTAGACTTCCAGGCATATCACAAATATTTCAGACTATTCCAGATTGGCCTCACCATAGTTTTGCACAAAGGAAGTAAACTATGTCCTGATGAAGCAAACCTGGAGAGTTTCAGTTCTCTGTAACTTTTAAAGTGTAATATTGTGTCCTTATGATCATCCTTCTCTTCAAGTCACAGTAGCTCAGGTAGCAGTTGCTACAGAGCAGAATAGAAAAACAGCGGCAGAGACATAGACAAACACAGAGAGTGAAACTTGAGAAGTTTACTTTGCAGCAAATTAGAAATCTGGGCAAAAACGTTAAAATATATTAAGGATCATGTTACTGTGAGCTATACTGCTGGATTCTTTGCACACCAAATACATTATCGCTAAAGTGAATGACATCCACTATAACTTGGCCAGAGGTCAGCAAAAGCAACACCCTGCAGTTGTGGAATTGAGACCAAAAAAACATCAGCTTTATCAGATATACACAAATCTTGTTCCTTTGAAAATGCTTATTCCCAAAACATACAGAATAAACTAATTGTTGCAAAACTTTGGAAAAGGTGAAACCATACAGTAGCAAACAATATAACTAATTTGACCTATTCAGCTGGTAAATGGAATAAAAAACTATGAAAGCTGTCGAGCACAAACTATTTGGAGCAAAAATGACAGGCATCAATTTACAAAAAGCACGATACAACCACTTATTACTCGCTGTAAACAATTGAATATAACATCATGTCAGCAGTCACTTACAAACAGAGATAAATCTGTGGTCTCAATCTGGATTTAGAAACACATCTCTACACCGAGTAGTGGCTATTAGAAAATCCAACTTCTTGAAATAGGACACTGAGCTGCGAACTCATTTCAGCGAAGTAGATATGATAATAGCTCCGGACTGTAGCACATTAAAGAGACACTTCTCATACTTTCACATAAATCACTTCTCAGTTATGTTCCCTACAGGAGGATTTCAGTCTGCTCAATCTGTGTCTTAAACGCGTACGGAATAGATTTAAGCAATTCAAAATTCTCTTCGTGGATTCTTGACTAAGCCCTCAGGGCGCAGTAGGTGGCAGACCACTATCAACCAGGCAGAGCTTTTCCACACTACTTCAGACTCTTTCATTTGACTTTTTTTACATTTAAAAAAATAAGTAAAATAAGGGGTAAAGCTGAGAGGCTGAAAAAGACTGTTGATATGCATGAGCTGAACTCAAGAAAACTTACAGGCAATTAAGCCGCCTCGCACATCCAACTCTTTCATTATTTCTTTATTCTAATGTTTTACTTCCAGAAGAACTTAGCGCTAAAAACAACTTTTACAAAGCAGGCTTTGCCATGCTTACGTTTCTTCAGCTCTCCAGTGAACAGAAGAGTAGCTTTATATGACGTTTAGCAAAAGGTTTGTGCAACTGCATAACTGTGAATGCATTAAACCACTGAAGCACATTAAGTATATAGGCTGATATAATTGTATCTTTCATATTATTCAAGTAGGAATATCAACACTGTAATACAGCTTTCTTTATCACTTCTCACTTTTTGTTTCCTTTAAAATGTCAGTGTTTTAAATAAGTGAACATTTTGAAGTGATTTTGGAAAATAATGAGAGTTAGTTTGATATACTGCACAATGTATACAAAATATGACAACTCGGAGCATGTTGTTCAAAAAGACTGTAATATGACTGTTTAAGGAACACTGTCATAGTCTGTAATAATACAGGGTTCAAAATAAAACATAAAATTGTGGATGGTGACATTTTAGCATCATAATATTGTATTTCCATTAAAATACAAACATTTGTATGATAATGCTATGACCATATTTGCTATAGCTTCACTGTTTTTCTAATAATTCAAACAACCCTCCCATTTATATGACCAGTAAAAAAAACAACACATTTTCGTCGTTATGTTAACACAAGATAAACCATACCATGTATGGATTCGTAATTGGTCCTTGTTTAAAGCATTCTACTTTTAGCCAATAACGACTTGGTAAGAGAAAGCATTCCCTATCTGCCTTGATAGCTTTGATTTGTGATGTTGCATTTTAGCATATTTAAATCAGACCATATTTATCTTATCCAAGTCTGTTGTTGCCAAGTATTAGTAATGTTATGATACCTGGCAATTTCAGATGTGGGTTTTGGAAATAATATTAGGTAAATAGAGATGCATAACTGGATATTCTTTCTATACAGTGGCCTCATCATCACTGTTGTCATATCCATACAACAACATGTTCTTTTTTTTTAAGTGGATGACATTATCCACTGCTCTAATTTGAAAATGGCTTGAGGCTTGAGAGGTTGCCTGTGATGAATGCAATATCAGTTGGGATAAATTCAATTAAATTGTTGTCTTTATAGCTGGCTATTGAATAGGAGTATAATCAAAATGGCACAATGGCTGCTGTCCTTAGGCCATGTGTGTCCCCTAAGTAGACACTATGTAGTAAATACTGGAGGTTTTTTGGTAAATGGGACTCTTGAGAAACTACTCACAGCATGAAGCCGTGTTCTGAGGTGTCTCACGAGCACTTATGCCTTAATGCTAACACGAACAATTTTGCAGACAATTCTCTATTATGTCTTCTTATCGCAACCCTGAATGTGAGCCTTAGTGAATGCACTTAATTGTTCTACTACGGCAAAATATGAGGATCTACATATCATGCCAGATAGCATTCAGTAAATTCATTAAAAGTTGAAAGACCTGTAGAGAAAGAGAGTAACAGAAAAATTGAGATACAGACAGGCTGCCATACAAGTAGAAGAGGGTTTGACAGGGAATTGTCTAAGAATGACAACAAGCAGGTGTATTGAGATTCTCCTTCTCTTTGGTACAATGACTTGTAGGTTTACATAAATAACAATTGTCTTTGAACACTCAAAATGCATATTGCAGTAATTTGGGCAACTCTGAAAACCAACCGTTCTAGTTGATGTCTTTAAATGTAAAATATACAGTGGGTTGAGAACTAAAAATGAGAGAGACCAACAAGCTGAGTCGTCAAGGATAAAAAAGAAAGGACGAGAGGACAGGGAGGCTGAAAAAACTAACTGAAGACAAGATGAAACACTGAAAGACCAAATTCGCCTGTTAAATTGCACAGTAATGAGGTCCAGGAGAAACCAAGTGTTGAGGAATGGACCACAGGATATTGTGTCTAACAGTGGCCATGGCTAACTGCAGCAATATGTGTGTGTAAATGGAAATGTCTTATATTACTACGGGTTGATTGGGTTATATTGCGAAGTTTAGATCAGCCAGACCCCTTATTATAACTGCATAGACAGTCACGCACGCACGCACGCACGCACGCACGCACGCACGCACGCACGCACGCATGCACGCACGCACTCACTCACACACTCACACACACACACACACACACACACACACAGGGTGGAAAAACACCTGAAGTTCTGTGACTGATCACTGCCCAGTGAATGGATGTAACAAGGAGCAGGTGGGAGGGGGAGAGTGAGGAAACTGAGGGGAGGCAAGCAAATATAGTGGTGGGAGAAAGGACAAATTATAGTCGTGTCGTAGAGGGAGGACAGAAAAATAAAAATTGTTCAAGAGAAGGCAATGAAGAAATGGAGACATTGAGAGAGGGTGAACACATCTTATTAAACAGAAGTTTAAATATACACAGTAATTGTAGGATGAATTCATATAGATGATCAAGTGTGGAATGTGCAAATGAGGATATAATGAATAGAGCAGAGCATTGGAGGGCAGGCAATTTGAGGAGGCAGTGATCAAATGAGGGAAATAGAGTGAGAGGCTGACAAATGTAGAGGAGGGGAAACACATGGAGGAAGAGATGACCAAATGGGGAGAGTGTTAGGAGTTTGAATTGAGGGGTTGACAAAATGGAGGAAGAAGGCAATGATATTTGAGTGTAAGCATTTAGGATACTTAACATCTCAAGGTCATGATGACTGATTTTGATTCAAACTGAGTAGATGTAATTAAAAATGTCGAAAACAATTGTGTGAAATATTGTGTAAAGTTTGGTTGTCAGTAAGAACAAACTAAATCTCACAAAAAGACATTTCCATATGGGATTTGGAAAATGCTGAGCTTTAGAGACCAAAAACAGCTCACACAGTGTTTTTGCAAACCAGCCAATTACAATACAATTACATGAAGTAAAACACTCTGGCTCACCTAGAAACACATTTAGATTTACATCGTAGTACAATGATTGACCAAGCATTCATGCACAATCTGACATGCCTCAAAATGCATACTGTATAGTCATGGAGGTTGAGTTTGTGAAGAAATAATTGTATAAGATCCATCTTGCAGTGTGAAAAGCAATGAACCTGTAAGCTTGCTGTTATTGCACAGTGAGAGGGGTTTTTAGATGAAAGAAAAGAGGTAAAGGGAGGGAAGACAAGTACAATGGTGAGGGGCAATATAGGTTAGGAGAGTACAGAGCTTGGGATATAAAACGAACTTGGTTATCTGGCGAACACTCCCAAAAAATGTAGAAAAAATGGGACAGGGATGATGGTAAAATGAAACCTAGGGCACAGGGTTCAAAGGAAAACAAGGAAATTGAAAGGAGAAGCAGTAGACAGAAACAAAGAGTGTGATATACTACAGTATACCAACAGGCAAAAAAAGGCAATAGACAGACATGAAAGAGGGATAGACAGACATAGACTGAGAGAGACCGGTGGCGGTGTTGTGTGGGAGGTGGAGAGAATGCAATGGAGAGGTCAGTGTTAACTGCTGTGGTCTGGTTTTCTCCCTGAGACCTATCACAACCTATCAACTCACTCCAGTGGAACACACACACTCATACACACACAATGTAGTGCCTCCCCGTCGATGTGGACAGGCTAAATAGAGAGAAATAGTAGTGCTGTAAGTGGTTGGGAGATGGAGAGAGGGGGGAGATCAAATTGTTTCAGATGAGAGAGGCTGGTGCAAGATCATACTACCTGTGTGTGTGTGTGTGTAGAGTGTGTTGATGGGTGTGTGTGTAATTTTGCACATGGGTGCCTTTGTGCTTTTCAGAGGGGAGATGGAATCCATTTGAGAGAAAGGGTATACTGCACCATTATTTTGTGTATGGTCTACAACCTGCCCACACTTTAGTTGTGAGTTTGATTTGGTCAAGGTCGCAGACCGGCTACCACTATGCCATTCTGACAGCAAGAGTTCATGCACAGTGTCAGAAACCTACATGACGGATGTGTTATTGATTACAGTGTTGAGTGATCAAAGTCCTGGGCACAGTTAAGCCCAGGTATGTCACCATTTGTTAAAGAACCAGTGAAGTTTAATTGTCACATTACTGTGCAGTTCAAGGAAAGGCACACTTTGTTGTTACCTATTTTATTTATTGTGCTGGAACAGAAGAACAATCTCTTTGTTTGTAATACATGAAATGATGGTCACGTCTGACAAACTTCAATAAAGGTTAAACGCTGATGCAGCATTGACTGAGATATCTTGACTGTTAGTCCTTAACATGGGTCATTTTTCAAAAACATTTGATGGTTCCCTTAATGCTAATCTATAGCTAATCAGGCAATCCCTGGTAGATACCAACTCCACAATATCCAGTGTTTAGCACAAGCTAACTGTTAAGCAGTCTCAAACCTACAATCAGGGGCATTTCTCAGACCTGACAAAGCTTTTCCACATCACAGTATAATTTAACCGTCACACCCTGAGTATTAATCCCCACGACTATCAGATGATTGGTGAGGTTACACCACTACTATTGGGTATGTTCCCTTTTAAGTATGTTCTCTTTTGTTATGATACTGTATACTAGCATAGACAACCATATTTTCCAGATTTATTCAAAAATACAAACTGACTGTAAAGGCTCTAAGTGGGGAAAGAAGAGGCAGACAGGAATGGGAGCGGACGATAAGGGACAGCAAAGGCAGCTGTCAGTCATCGTCAGTCATGTGGCAAAATTGGCCAAGAGGCGGGGAATAGAGATAATGCTTTTACAGGTCACCTGCACAAATGATCTGTGTCACCATGGGCTTTTACCGAAACCTTTGTTTGATTTAGGGGGAGAGGGGCTTAAAATGTATCCTAACGTAATATTAACAGTCCAGAGGTTTGTTCATCTCCACAGTGTTTACTTGTAATGGGTTCATGTCAAAAGGTGTTTTAGGGATCACTTCCTTTGGATTAAGAGTACTTCTCTCCATTAAGCTGGCTCACATGAAGTCATATTGATTGACACTGAACTACTCAACAGACTTTAACGACAGACAGAAATGGTGAGATACCTTTTATATGCAGTAAAGTATTTCAGGTTCTCCATGTCTGTTTATTCACTTCCTCATTCCTCCTTTCTCCTTTCTACCCTCCTTTTTTCTCACTTCCCATTCTATTTTTGTATGTCATCCTCTCTACCAGTCATCTCTTTCAACTAAATGAATATATTTGTTCCCTATATTTCACATTTCCACCAGTAGAAGCTTCATAGTGGCTGGCAGTGAGGATTCATCACATGAATTAGTCATTCCCCTTTATTCATTATTAAAATAAAATGATTTATCATGGTTTAAGTACAGCTATCCCATCCAAATACAAAATCCCCCTGCAGTCAAAACACAGATATCACAGTTACCAAGGGTTTAATTTTCCCCCCGAGACTTGTGCTTTCCATCAGAAATAATTAATGTCTCCTTCTGTTGTTATTCTACTTTTTATTTCCCTTAAATTAACTCAAATGCTTATGCCTCAGAATCAGAAATGGCAGAATGAATTCCCACATCAGACATACCATCTTATCCTACTATTTTACAAAGTGGGTTTATTTCAGCACTAGCACAGAAAGGAACGTACAATAACACATGAGATTATACAAAACAAAATAATGCAACAAAGATATCTGACTGAAGGTACTGTTCCCCCCAAACATACGCTATAAGCAGGCTAGTAAACTGCTTGGAGTTGCAATTGCTTATCAAAGATGTGAGGACCTTATGTGCCGGTACACAGTGCAAGACAGATAATGTGAACATTTATGTGCACAAACTAAAATGTAATTATCTTTGCTGATGTTTAGGATGAATGTTTGGAGATGTATCTGTGTATTAATGTCATGGACCGTTGTGTTCTGATAGATTCATCCTCCTCCTCTCGCCTAATCTCTAATCCCTTGCACAGCTGGGGCTCTATGTGTGTGTGTGTGTGTGTGTGTGTGTGTGTGTGTGTGTGTGTGTGTGTGTGTGTGTCTGCATGTAAGTGTGTCCGTGTTAAGCTTCATATCAGTGTTTGAGAGTTGCATTTGCATGCGGATATGTGTTTGCAACCCTCTATGTGTGACTATGTGCCTGAGGGGTTCAAACAGTGTCATCTTTAACAATATTTTGTCAAGTGTGCTGTCCTTCTTAGTGCATAGCTGACTTATTTCCATCCTCTGACACATTAAAGAGCTGTAATTGCATAAAGTCAGACTATACTACATTTTTAACCCATCAACTGTATTCATATTAATTGATTAAAGTTACTTTTATTAATGATCATTTTCACAAAAACATTCAAATATATATAAAGATAAAATGAATAAACAAACACCATTTTTGAGCGAGGAGAGTTCGGGCAGAGCTTGATGGAGAGAGTTCTTATTTTTGTATACAGCTGCCAATGCGTTTGCTGTTTTAGAAAATATACAACACAACACACTTTCTTCCTCTTAAGACATTAATTGTGCATTGGATGAGCTAAGTGTTTTTCAAAACCAAATGAATGGCAAACATGTTGATGTGTGGCCCCAAAATCTTACATTCAGTAGTATTGAGATGACTGATGTCCATGTGTCATGGCAGCAGCTTGGAAATGCAGTGCTGCTTATACATCTTCATCTCACACAGTTCACTTGTCAATATTCAAGTCATTACATTCCTATTTGGTGTGACATATTTCTAACTTACTTTCTGTATGTGTGAGAGTGCCAGTGACAGCTTCCATATTTAGGACACTGTGTGTGCAGTATGTCCATGTGTGTGCTTGTAGTTACAAGCCTTAGTGTTCTTAAGTGCACTGGGCACATATGTGTGAGCATAGGCGATCACACAACATCAGAGCTGGATATCACATGTAGCACTGTGTCCAGATCACTGTGTGCCCTTGGTGGATACACTTCCACACATGCATGCTTCAGCTGACATACTGTGTGCTTTTACACGGTGCGCCTGTGAAGTTGTGCGTGTAGTGCTAAAAGGCTTGGCTGTCAGCTGGGAGCTTTCAGAGGTCATGACATCAACATTTAACCATACAAAATGCTCTCTGATAGACATGTTTGCACCTCACTAATATACCTAGTAATTTCCAGTTTATCAGATTCATTAATATGTTTGCATTTGGAACTCATATGTGATTGACAAATGGACTACACTCACATATTTCTTTGATATTCATGCATTACTGCGGCTGCTTTCAGGAATGTGTTATGTGACTGCCATCCTTTACTATATATTGCCCTGTGCTTCTATAGTCGGATGTTGCTGCTTGTATTTGAAGTCATATATTGCTGTCCTATATCCAACATTTTCCTTTCTCCACCTGCCCTCTTAACTTTTGCTTTATTAAAAACAAAAAAGAGAAAACTATAACAGACCTGTGTATCCTACTAAAACACAAATGATCTCATCAAGGAGATTAACATTTCTAATCAAATTTAGTCTTGAAAAACTCTACGGCAGGTGTAATGAGGTCATTTTGAATGTTGACAATCATTTCTCGAGAGAAAAGCAGCTTTGATTTGTTGATTAAATGGACTCTATGATTAGCAAACTGGTGGTAGCCATGGTAACAGTTCCTCTTTGTGTTTCGTATTCTGCATTTGTCCTTCAGCCAGAAGTCTCAGGTGAATCCTCTCTCAATATTGCACATTTATTGTCTATGAGCACTGCCTTTGACACTCACATTGACCTGTGTTAAGCTAGACAAGGAGGGTAGGAAGGCGTGCTTTGTGCAATATACATGCAGTGCAATAAAAGCTCCTGCAATTTCTACTACTAATGTATTGTAACACAAGCACTCACACCAAGACATGACTTTGTAGATGTTTTCCTGTGATATTAAATACTTCATATGTTACACTGCCTTGGCAGCAAATCTAAAAGTAATGTATTTCGGGTGCAACATTTGAATTGAACAACATGGGCCACCCCCTTCATTTCTTGGGTGTTTAAATGAGATGGTTAAAACTGAAAGCGAATGGATGAATATCTTAAAACAAACCTTTATTTTTAAAAGAAATCGTTTAGGAGTCATTTTACTTGATGTGAGTTGTGGTTCGACATCTTTACCTGACTCTCAACATAATTACCCCACACCAGTTATACTGATGTGTTCAGTTTCTAAAGTGGCTCCAGTGATGAGACAGTAAGGGACATGGAGAGATACAAAGGGAGATAAGTGTGTGTGTGTGTGTGTGTGTGTGTGTGTGTGTGTGTGTGTGTGTGTGTGTGTGTGTGTGTGTGTGTGTGTGTGTGTGTGTGTGTGTGTGTGTGTGTGTGTGTGTGTGTGCGTGCGTGCGTGCGTGTGCATGTGTGTGCGTGTGCGTTTCAAAATCCGTATGGCTGTGTCTATGTCATGTTGGTTGGATTGCAGAGCAGATGGGTTTATAATGAGGAAACAGAATGATTCTGATAATGATGACCGGATAATTATACTGCATCTGAAGTAGGGAGGAAGGCGCAGGGAGGGTGGCAGTGGTGTTTTAAAAAGATTAAAAAACAGAGTGGAATGGATGACAGAAACAGGAGTGCTTGAACACAAAGAGGGGGTAAGATGAGCCCAATTCAGTGTGTCATGGGAAATGAGACATAAGATAATAGCAAAGTGCCCAAAGGCAATCTTAAAATATCTTATACAGAAATATGTACACTTTACGTAAATGTAACAATAGGAAACCACATCTCATTTAATGCTGACATATCCTGTTCTAGATAGATGACTTAAACAACATCTATACTGAAATTATGTTGGGCATGTTTTGGAATACCTCTTAATGACTAAGAAACGTACTATATGTGCCAATCTGATCTTTATATTCAGTCTTACTGTATTTGCTTAATTTATGGACAAACAGTAACATATTTAAGCAAATTACTTCAGGTGTAAGGCCTTAGCCTTGAAATTGCAAACAAAATTACTCGCAAGTAATTAATTCACACGCATAAAAGCAACCTTTAACATTGTCTCAATTGTTCTACTGCTTTTCATTACAACATGAAATCTACCATATCATTACAGTAAGACTTTAAGAAATTAAATCATGTAATGGACCTCAGTGTCGGTGACAAGTTGGAATACTCAAATTTTAGGTATAATTCACACCGGCCGGCGTTAAATGTTTAATAAAAGGCCTCTCTCGCAACATTATACGGTGATGTTAACTTCAAGCATGACAGAGTGTGAGACTAGAGCAGATGGTTTGAATCAGTTTAGAAATTCAACTGTTTTTATCACAAATCCTTTCTCAGGGATATGATGCTAATGTGACATGCATGGTGTGGTCTGTGGATGAGATTGTATACAGGTGTTAACAGTTTTTTCAAACAGTTTATGCAGGAACGGTCAAAAACCGGCAGGCACAATGACATTTTGACAGGTACATGTACAGCACATTCTGTGTCCTTCGCATTATAAAGAGAAGTCATGGAAAACACAGAGAATAGGAGATTGTTAAAGAGTTTATTTTATATAAAGTGTATATGTATTTGAATCACATAACCATAAAGGAGAAGATGCGATATTGTAGGTAACACTTTCACATCTAAATAAAATACTGATATGTCCAAGTTAGCATTTATTCACAACTCTGCAGTACTCCTACTTGGAAGCTGATAGGTGAGCTTGTGTTTGAAACAAATACATCATTAAAAGAAAAGATAAATTGGAAAACAACAAGTGTATCAAAGAGAGGGATAAGGAAGCATAAGGAATATAAGAAACATGTTTTTTGAGAAAGAAAGAGTCGTTTGCTACCTGATTTCAAAAAATAAAAGACAACAGTTAAAACGCATTAGCAGGTGCGTTTGTGTTAAGGAAGCAGTACTATGTGTGCTTCACTATGGCTGTTCATCTGACACCTTTTTCACATTAGTCTTTGTTTCTTCTTTTACTTTTATGTTCAAGTATCAGGGTGATGTCAGTTAAAAGCCATCACACACACGCACAGACCTTCTGCTTTGTACTTACAAAGACACTTTCCCTTTCTCCCTCTTTAATTTTGTATTCATGCACATGCTTATATACACGCACACACCAGGCTCACTGACAGGTCATTTCACCACAATCTAAAATAGCTGAGTGGAGAGAACAGAATGCTAAATATAGAGGCAAACTGAGGAGAATACCAACGACTTTCAAGATCATACAATACATAGGAGCAGCGTGATGGTGGCGATAAGGCATGTTTTGGAATGGCAGGGCAAGACCTAAAGGTGGTTAATGAAAGGATTAAAATAAATCTAATTAAAAGTGTTATTTTAGAAGTTTCATTTATTTGGAATTTTGCTTTAACAAAGTCTAGATTTTTTTTGATGAAATACAGTCAAATGGATGTTAATGTATGTTCAAGTTAACATTTTTGATTTATCATGGATAGAGCATTATATGATACTAATTTTAAAAGTTCACATGTTGAACCTCTTGATATCAGTTATTATCGTTACTTTGTAATGAAAGGTTGCTTTTTAAACCGTTTTTTTCTTTTGCCTCCACCAAACTAACATGAAATCGAACATTAAACATCTGACTTCGGTAGTTGCGAAGCGTCAGCATTTATCTTTCATGTTACCTAGCACAAAGTAGGATGGATTGGACCCAATACACAAACATTAATCCTTACTCTTTTTAATGTAAGTTTACTTAAGAAAATATATCTTATATGGTTCACTGAAGTAGTGTTATGGTTTTTTTATAGTGCCATCCTCACTCACATGCTGCCTTTAGTGTTGTTTCATCATTGTTTGATTTTATTTGATCTGATTGTCATAGAAAATACAATGTAAATTGACTGCATGGATTTTTAAACATAATTCAGATATCAGGCTGATTTAGTATGTGTTTTTATGTTGGACTTTTGCTAGTGAAAAAACCCTGTGTGATCAATTTATTCATGTTTTAAAAGGTAAAAGACTTATTCACATTAAAACAAAATGAAAAAAGCACCTCAAATGAACACAGGTTGGGTTTAAGGAGGAAATAGGTGCTCCTGATCAAAAGAGAAACGTGGAGGCAAATAAAATAATTGAACATGGGCATAATTTTGCAATTCACTGGGCACCAAATGTTCCCACAATTAATTAAGTTAAGGAGATTAATTAAGTAATTCAAGGTAAAAAATTCTGAATACAAGGTAACAAATTAGTATCATTACAAATTACTTTTCCTCCCTCAAGACCTACCAGGCTTAATAGATAAAAATTGGCAATATAGTATTTTAAGATGGAGCCTTGGTGGTTTATAAATGACACTCTTCTGAGGTTTGCTATCATTTTAAGTATCTCATTGAAGCTAGCAGAACCTGCCACGAAGGACTTAAACATAGCTGCAGCATCAGCATATCATACCACAGAGTATCCTCTTGTGTATAATTGTTTTGATAGTAAGAGGCAGAATAAAGTGTGGATCTCAAAGTGTGTGTGTTTGTGTGTGTTTGTGTGTGTGTGTGTGTGTGTGTGTGTGTGTGTGTGTGTGTGTGTGTGTGTGTGTGTGTGTGTGTGTGTGTGTGTGTGTGTGTATGCTGGTGGTGTGCATGTGTGTTATACATGTTTTAGTTTTTTGAAGGGAAAGTGGGGATGCCCCTTTGAAGATAATTAACACCTTTTAAGTCAAAATCAGACCGTGAATATGTCATCAATTATAAACTACAACAATAACACCGGCAACCTGAACAAGAATGTAAAAAAGATGTTCAGTACTGCTGGTGTCGCTGCTCATTGAGACGTGGTGTAAGGATGTTAGTGAAAAATAACAATGTATTATCATCCTTACTATTGTCATTATTAGACCCTGGTGGACAACTTATTTGCATGGTGCTGTGTTTAATGTCTACAAACCAATCAGCTACCCTACTTTTGTGTCAGATTGCTGTTTCATGTCTTAGTTATGGGACGACTTTAGGGCTCCGATGGGAGAAAGGATTTTCTAATAACCTGCAGCAGCGTGTTATAGCTAAGCTGGCTGAAATACTGACTGCCGACGTGTTCTCAACCTGTGTGTGTGTGTGTGTGTGTGTGACCGCGTGTGCGTGCATGCGTCCGTGCGTGCGTGTGTGTATACTGCGCTTCATGGAAACAAACTGTCAGTTTCAATTTGATAGTACTTTGATTCCTGATGGGATGAATTGTTAAAAACACTGACATAACTTTTGCATCAGTGCCCACATTTTTCAGTTCAGTCATTGAACATTTATATCGTGCACGGACTTCTAGGTTTCCTGTTGGGAAGATTGTAAATGGGGTCTTGATGTCTTATTTTAGAGAGCTTGTAGTGTAGAGTTATTGCAAGATAAATACAAATAGATATAATATTGAAATGAGACAATGTGTGGAGGAGAATATGTTCCTTTAAGGGCATCTTTGGAGTTTGAACATTGAGCATCAAGCTGGGGTGTTCCCGTATTTGTGTGGATAAGTGAGCCAGACTACTTTTGTGCTTTGTCTAAATGGAGGAAGAACAATTTTCAGCCTTACATTTTGTTGGCAGGAATGCTTGGACAGCTTCTTTTTATATGTGAACAAATGGTCCCAAAAGTCACAAGTGGTTTAAAATGTTGTTACTGAAATATGTTTACAACTATTGGATGGATCGAGTGATAGCGTAAATTCACTTAGTTATGCCCTTAATGATTATCCACGATATCATCAGGTTAAGAATGTTATCTTGCTAACATACTTAACTAAAATGACAAACAAGGTCAACTTAGATCTCATAAATATTTGCATATTAAGATTGTCATCATGGGCATTTGGGCAATGTCAGCATTTAGCTCAAAGCACTCGTCCACTTACAGTAAATCGCCTCAAAGAGCCGCAAGTGTGGCTGTAGACTTATAAACAATCACACACTAACCCTTGTCTTGTTTTTCTGTGTTCTTTCCTCAGGTCTTTGGATCCATATCCCTGGCACATCTTTTCAGTGCATCTACCAGTCACACCCATGTATCTTCATGTTGAGGCCTAATAAATCACAGCAGACCACATAGAGGTAAGCAAGGACTCACTAACAGTTTTTACTCTGCTATTTATCGGCCTATATGCAGTTTTGAACCGTTCCAATGGAGGGATGCAACATTGACTCTGTTCAGAATTGTGCTTGCTTGTTCCTTTTAAATTGTACCTGAAACATTTATTGCCAATTTTAATTAATACAATGTTAATGTTTCCCTTTGGGAAGTTAGAGAAGTATAGGGTATTTCCTAATGTTATGATGCATATATTTCAATTACAGATATACTATACTTTCCTAAAATTAACAAACTAGACATCTTCATTTTTGTTTTGATGTGCCAGTTCCTGATTTACTTTTGGAATATATTCTTGTATGTGTTTTATATTATGGTATTCCCCTTAAATGGTTTAGCATGGGTTGGTTGAACATCCTTCATATGCATGTCCCTGTGTACAGTATCTGTGAGAGTAAATGAGTTTAAAATGTACCCATGTGCCTGCCTGATTTACCATAATTATAAGAGGTTGAGTGTACTCATTACCATGTGGATGTAAATCTCTCCATGTGTGTGCGTGCTGTCTCTCACTGTGGCTGTGTGTGTATGTCTGATAAGAGCAGCGCTGCAGTCCTATGTGCTCTGCCTCTGTCAGAGACAAATTAGCAGGGCTGGGAAAGTACGGAAGGCCAGACAGGTTTGCACCGAGGCAGCTAAGCAGAGCCCAGATGGTGGAATTGATACAGGAGATATAGATGGATGTTAATCAAAGAAGGATAGGCTGTTAGAATCTGTAAAACCCTATACAGTACGTTCAGTGTACTCAAAACTTCTGTGGAAGCTGGTTTCATAAAAAAATATTGTCACACTTCCCTGCTGTTGTCTAAAAACAATATAACAAAGCCTCTTAGTAGGACATTTACACTTTTCAAAGAAGGGAGACCTGCTGGCTGAAGCAATATTAGGCTATAATTATTTTTCAGCTTTCATGTTGTTGCTAGATATAGATGCTAGATAAATACTTTGAAAAGGCAATACAGTCATTCATCTATTGGACATAACATGTAAGTTTTAAGGACTACATATTTTGCTTTCTTACAAATATGTAGTGTAATCAGGCTGTGATGATAAAAAACCTGCTGGGTTTTCACACAAACAGATTTTAGACAGTGAGGATTTTTTCACAGTGGCTTCACCCTTCAGACCAGTTGGAACAGAGGTCACAAACAACAAAATATTTCAGATAGTGAAACCAACATGATCTATAAAGCTTTAAAGATAAACTGCAGTCTTGTAAGGATCCTCTATACATTGATACATCAAGATACAAATTGATTGGGTAGTGTACATGTGTAGATTTGTCACTACACAACATGAAAAACCTCGACCCGAGATACTCGCTTATCTCTTTAGTTTCTACTGGCTGGCTTTTTCAGATGAGCAGAAGGTTAAAACTTTATTTTATTGGCCTTTTTTTCTGTTCAAAGTCTCATAAATGTGTGACTTCTGGCAGCCACCCAAAACACGGCAACAAAGTCTAGTCAGACAATCAGTATAGGCCATAACAGTTCTCCAAACATTTTTTGGCAGTGGAGGTGAGCCTTTTCCCCCAACAGTATTTTCTGTTATTACTTTAAATCCCATTTTAAAAAATAGTTATATGCATTGGGGATGCTTTCTAACTGCATCTTGTTCAACAAAACACACATTTGCTGTATGTGGAGGATAAGGTGATTGTAGTTATTGTGTGTAAACGGTATGTGAATGCAGCTCTCTCATAACTTTCTTTTGTCTATAGCAACGGCTTCTTTGGCATAATGGTTGTGTTTAAATGCAACTGTACATTTAACAAAACTTCACAAGACCTTTAAAAATAATACAAAAGGACATAAATGTGTGTCTCAATCCAATAATTTCAGAGGTTGCAGCACAATTTGCACCACCATTTTATTTATTCCCCTCCTGCTTGCAGCCTTCCCTGCCTTTCTCGCAATGTTTTCTTTTCCGCAAACACCCGAGAAATACATAAACCCCGGGCAAGTTTATTAGAGTAAACATCTAAGATATTTTATCTAATTTAGTAAAGTCGTTTCAAACTTGAAGAGAAACAAACAAATTATACTCATCCAACACTGATGCAACTTCAGATGATTCGTTTTTGACATTCAAATAACTTTTTACTTAGTTTTCAACGAGACAACGAGTCAAACAACAATCTTCTTATCTGCCTTTTAATTTCTAAGATAACTAAAAATGTCTCATTTGAACTATCTGGTATCTGTCACAATACAGCCTATTTCTATTTCTTTATCCCCTTGTGAAATCTTTTCATAGATTACACATCTGAATAGAATAAAGTAGGCAGCATGCTATCAAAGAAGTTACCACTTATCTAAGATTAGTTATCTTGGAAATTGAAGGGGATTGATGTGGGGGAATCAGATGTTTGAAGTCTACATCTCTAGAGTTTAAGTTGCATAAGTTCACAAGCATAGAAGGACGGGAATAGGTCACAGTTGTGTGTGTGTGTGTGTGTGTGTGTGTGTGTGTGTGTGTGTGTGTGTGTGTGTGTGTGTGTGTGTGTGTGTGTGTGTGTGTGTGTGTGTGTGTGTGTGTGTGTGTGTGTGTGTGTGGTTCTGAAATTGCTATCCAATCATAAGTGCAGTGTGTACTTCATGCAAACATACAGTTCACTTAGACATGTGTATTATGTTCTTTAAATCAGCAAAAAAAAAGCACTCAAGTTAATGAAGAGGTCAAGCATCTCTAAGTTAAAGTTCCAGGTTGAAACCTTTTTATCGATCCATTTATTCTGTTCCAAAGCCATACATGTTGGACTTCCTTCTGATCTGAGTCTTATTAACAAAACAGTGTGGTTTGTGGTATTCTGGTTTCTCTTTTCATCCAACACACACATGCATTTATCTGTGCAAATTCCAAGTCCTCAAAATAATCTGTCAATTTAAATGTGTCAAGAAAATGTCTAGCAACTGGGCACTGTCATCCCCCCATGTGCTTACCTGTCCATTCACACAAATATAAAAGGTTCTATAATGTCAACATACTGTATATATTGAATACAATACATGCATCTGAGGTCAACAGGAAGAGCTTGGTAGTCTTAAGAGGAAAAGGGTATTTCACAGTCTTTCAAACTGTAGAATATGAGGCTCTCATAGTCTTAGGAGACAATGTATCAGTAATTAGTGAACAAAGCATTTGAGCATTTTTCGAGTTTGCCTTGTCAGACTGTACATGGCAACAGGCCAAATGTGGTGCCATTTTTTATTCAAAGCATGTCATGTTGTTTTTGAAAACATGCCATAATTTTGTTACAGTATGCAGCTGGCCTTACAGTGCTGTCCAATTAAGGGAATCTTACACCATCACTTTGTGACGTCAATTGACCAGACGCAGGTCTAATGTCACAAACTCTGCACCAATCAGTTAAACTGATGAAGGCTATGTGTACATGAAGTGTTTTAGATGTACCTATGTGTGCAACCATGTCTGTTTTTTTGTTTTTTTAATAACAGTTGGAGAACTAAAAGATAATATGCCAGTAATAACGCATGCTGTTTCTTAGATACTCTATGATATCTAATATGGGTTCAAATTCAGTCTCCAGTCTTGTGTCCAGCAGTGATAATGTACAGTCTTCCAGCTCTGACAAACTTACATGCTACAGGAATCATATGATTATGCTGTTGCTCATTAATCATCAATAATTTTGTTTTTAAAAAACATGTGTCAATTCATAATGCACATTTTAATCATATGCAAATGTCAGAATAAGTCAAGATTATTGACCATTAAAATCCCAGAAATACATGAAATAACACATTTGAACATATTTAATAACAGGGTTTTCCCCACCGCAAATAAACAACTTTGATTGTCAGTGAAAGAATAATTTGCGCAGGAACAAACAGGCATCTTATATTGTTTTGCCGTTTCAAGGACAACACTTATCTCACACTGATACTTATAAAGCTCTCATTACCCATAAGTATATTCAAAGACCTTATGTTATGTTACTCTGCAACCAAGAAAGAACAGCAAACCATGTAATCTCTGAATGCATCCTCTCTGTGATGTCTTATCCTAGCCCATATGATTGAATCAAAACATGTCTCTGCAATCTATACGTAAACAAATTGAAATTTGTTTGTTATTATATTCAGAAATATACTTGCATTGTTTTGAATAAAACTATGTGTTCAGGAATGCTGCTGTTCTGATAATCTAAAGAACACATTTAACATGTGGGCTGTGTAAAGGAGCTTTCCAACCTACACTGTCTGGTTTGTATGAAGCCATCTCTGGCTTGTTTGCCAGATGAGTGTAGTACATTTTGGTAGAAGTAAAAGCTGTCAATCAAACCCTAATTAATAAGTCATAAGCGGTTAATATTGCTGTGCTTGTATTCAACTCCCTTAACTTTGACAGTTCATTAAGCCCACTAAAAACTGTGTGACAGCAATCCCACAGTAATCAGCCCCAAATCATTACTGTCTCTACCTTAGTTAGATAGTAATTATGCATAACATGCAGTCAATTTGCAGTCTAATAGTACTAATAATGACTACACATTTTTAGTGAGCTCTATGTGACCAAATAACAAACGCACACACACACACACACACACACACACACACACACACACACACACACACACACACACACACACACACACACACACACACACACACACACACACACACACACACACACACACACAGGTATGTATATATATATATATATATATATAAACTTAGACTTAAATGAGCTCATCTAGTTAACAGGAATGTCCTTCATAACCTATGATTTCAACTAGTCTCTTGTCAGTAAATTTGACTTTATTGGACCGCAAGGCAGAGAGCATGTGCAGCTGGATACTCTTGATCTCAGCTGGTTTAACAGCAATCTCTTCAAGAATGGATATCATTACTGGAAGATTGATGAATATTTCATTCAATCTCAGTGGAACTTCAGAAAACACACTATATGCGTGATTTCAGACACATTTCCTTAATTGTATCTGTTAAAACAAAAGAGAAAACTACTCCCACAGTATTTAGATAAACATTTACTGAAATGCCACACTCAAATTAAGGGAAGTAAATAAGTAGATCATTGTCTTAATGAAGCTGTAAGAACTGTAGTAAAGGAGGGTTGCTTTTGGCAGCCAGATCAGTGAAGGTAAACCATTGACCATCATCCTCCAAATAGAGGTTCCTGCACACTGGTATTAAATGTTGGGGATTGACCTTTACATCCACAGATTCATCACCTTGTATAGTGGTCCTGACTGTTAGATATCCATGACAGAGAATAACGGACAACATAATGTCTGGAATAGGCTCAATAAGGATTTATTAAAAGTGGTTAGACCCACTTAGGTGAGAGTGAATATTGAAATAGCATATCATTCTATTACAATTCAAACTTTACTTTCATATAACAGGTTCTGATTTGGTGTTATACAAAACATACTCTTTACCATACAACATGCATTTTATTTTGCTGCATCACGCCAGAATCTGTATCACACAACCCTCTCTGTCCATATGTGCGCCAGCCACCCGCCGTGACCTTCACTCATTGGCCTCTCAAAGGATGTCTTGTGCCTCCCCTCTGTACATTCTCATAAGTGTGATTATACAACATGCCAGATCATATCATGGCTAAGGTAAATAACGTAATAGATTCTCCACACAGAGGCCCTAGATAAATATGGAATCTTAACGTTCTATTGAAACTGAAGACCATGGCAGCCATGTCATTCTCTAAGCTGCCCCTGAAAGCCATTATATTCATATTTCTTCATAGCAATGAAGCCATATTACCATATGAAGGCCATAGGATAATATTATTATCAGCCAGCTCACTGTGTGTGCCTCTCCAGTGGCAGGGATCATTTCAAAGCACAGCCCAAAGCACAAGTGCATATGTGTGTATGTGTGCTTGTGCGTGTGTGTGTGCATGTGTGTGTGGGATCAGTTCCCTGAAGCGACAGCTGCACGCCGAGTTCCTGAATGGAGAAAGCTTCTCTGTGATGACTACCAAGTGGCACATGTGTCTTTTTTTCCTCTCATTTCTCTTACTTTGTACTTTCCCTTATCTTTTCCTTTATTTCCCTCTTGTGATCTGCTTCTTATTTCCCCATGTTCCTGTTGGCCTATACTCTTCTAACCCCTCTCTTCTCATTTACCCCCTCTCAGTTCTACATCTCCCATCCCCTTTTCTTTTTTCTATAATATTATTACTCCCCAATCACCATAATCACTGAATCAGAACTGCTTGCTTCTGCTCTCTGCAAAATGAGACACATCTGTCACATCTACAACCTCTATTAAACATTGAATAAGGGCAGAATAAAGACGGGAAGGAAGGCAGGAAAGGATGGAAGAAAGCATAAAAAAAGGAGTCAACAAAAGGAAAGGGAACAATTAAAAATTGTAGAAAGAAAAAAAAAGGGATTGGGGGCGAAGAGAGTAAGAATGTATGGAAACCTGGTGAAAAGAAAGGGGTATATATTTAGCACGGTTTCAGATTACGAGTCGTTTGATGTCAGCGCTCCATTAGCTAGAGCAGTGAGTATTTCAGAACTCTTGCTGTACAGAAAAAAAGTGTCTCTGTGAGTGTTTGTGTGTGTGTGTGTGTGTGTGTGTGTGTGTGTGTGTGTGTGTGTGTGTGTGTGTGTGTGTGTGTGTGTGTGTGTGTGTGTGTGTGCATGATAGCATGCATACATGTATTTGTGTGTAAGGGTTCATACGTGTGTTTTTGTGTGTGAGCGCGACAAAGATAGATGGAGGGAGGCTTGAGAGAAAACCATGTATTGTGTTCTTCATGGCCTCTTGGTTTGTGAGCCCGAAGGCCACAAATATAAAGGTGAACACACCCCATTGGAACACTGGGTTGTAGTTTTAATCTTTCCAATTATCATGCCGTTATTATAATCTACAGGTTAACGTTAGCTCTTTTAAAGTTTTTCATTTTTCAAGGTCGATTTTGGCTGTGCTTGTTCCAGCAGATCAAACAGCTAATGATCAAACAGCTTAGGTATTCCTATTCCCTTGACTGCCTTGGTTGATATTCCATTGCTTGTTGATACTTTTGCTGTTTTTGTCACTAGGTTGCAGTTTTTCTGTTATGATTACCTCTTTGATAACTGTCCTTACATTCAATTCAGTGGGATAGGGGTAGAAATGATTGAAAAGCCATTTTAAAAGTAATGGAAAACAATAACACTTGTAAAACAATTTAAGGTTTTGGTCCCTGCTTCTGCTTCTTCTACTACAAAACAAGATGCCATGCATTGCATATTCTCACCAAAAGTGAAGAATAAAAAGGAGCAGAAGATGTCGCATATTTACATAACAACAACATCCCCAGTTTGAGACTACAAAAAGTGACATCCCCCCATTCCCCGCACCATGGTGGCTAATGAAAGACTTGCAATGATCTAGCAGAACCATTGACATGGCAACATGAACTGAATCACATTTGCCAACTTTTCATTAACTACAATGTTAACCTTTACATTAATAGATATCTACTCACACAACAGATTTCTAAAATCTAATGATATGAAATGAAAGGTAAAACAATTTCACACAAACCATTTGGCAGTCAAAAACAAGACCGGTTGGAACTAGACACAGTGACAGGCAGAGCTTTATGTTACACAGGAATAAAAATAGCATTATTGATGTTTGGAGCTGAAAATCATATCATACAGCTCTGCTGAGAGTGAGATGGAAGCTGTTAGTTCCGCAGGAGGGTCAGAAGACGGGTAAAAAGAAGTTACTGTATCCATCTACCGGAGCAGAAAAACAAGGATCTTGAACCAGAGCGGCCCCAATTAGACATGGGGATGATGAAGAAGATGAACAGCTTGTTATATAGCAGGGCGGAAAGAGGAACTGATAGATTTATGTATTACATTTCATGTTGGACTAAAAGAGGATGAGAGGAGGCAAAAGAGATGATCGGTATCATGCAGATGAGAGAGCAGCAGTGTGTCAGTGTGTGTGTCGGAGTGGTTAGCATGACAGCAAAACAGAGGCTGTAGTAAATTGTCCACTGACATGCAGCGAGACAAGCATTGATGCACTTCACTAGCAGCAGCAATCACCTCATTATCTACTGTACTGACAGGGAGAGGGCTTAGTGTTCGAAAGACCTTACATATGGGGACATAGAGTCTGAACATAAACAGGAAAAATAGGATGACAAAAACACAAAAGGAGAGTGAGATTAATATAGACTGAAAGAAACATAGTTGGAGACCGAGTGTTAAACAGAAAGAAGAGAAGTAAATAGAGATAGGAGAGGAGACTGAAAGAGTCATGTAACAAAAGATCCATTAGCAAATGTCTGTTTCTCTCCTCTGCTTAGATCTCTGAAAGAAAGACTGTGTGTGTGTGTGTGTGTGTGTGTGTGTGTGTGTGTGTGTGTGTGTGTGTGTGTGTGTGTGTGTGTGTGTGTGTGTGTGTGTGTGTGTGTGTGTGTGTGTGTGTGTGGCTGAGATACCAGTGGTGTATCAATTCCAAATTGGGGTTGAGGGTTTGTCTGGGCAACTGTCTGTATCAGCACCTGTGTCTCTCTATTGAAAAAACGAGATGATCTATGCTGTTTATTTTTATCGCTTTCTAAAATCCTTTTGTTCCTGGCTGACAGTGTGATACACTGGAGCATGTCTTCCCTCAAATTTGAATTGAAAACTCAGAGGGGTTGTGTACGGCTGTGAAATGATCAACCTTTCCAATCCATTTATCTTTTTTTTGCCTAAATTCTGTTACGTGGGAAGTATTTTTTCTTGGGTGGCTCCTTTTTGCTGTTCTCCTCAAGGCTTATAGTAGTTGGCTTGCTCTTGCATGTGCACCATGGGACCAGATGTGTTTAACTGCACAGGATTTCTCTACCTAGGCTGCTTGTGAAAAGTTAAACTACTTGCATTCATTCATGCTGTTTCTACAACTGATTAAAGCAGAAGGTATCGTCTAACGAGCTACATCTACATCTCACTCTCTCAGCGCTGTGACAGAACTGTATGTAACCCGTGCTGAAAGCAAATTTGCAGTTCTAGGTTGAATAATGTATACTGACATATTCTCTCCAACCTGAAAGAAATGTATGAGTCATTGTTGGCCTACATGGGGAAATGTCAACTCACAGCAGATGTATGAATAAAACACTCTCGTCAAAAGCTGTGTAGCCGAGTCTAGAGTTAAAAGCTGGAGGCAAGATAATGTCTACACATTTTGTTTTAATATAAGAGGGACGTGATTACTTTCCTCACTTTAGAAATGAAAACCATAGCATTACACACAGTCTCTTTTGTACATCATTCGTTTAATTGTTTTAAAATAATTCAACTAAAGCAAGAGTGAGTAGAGATCATATAACACTTTGTTAAGACATACATGAGTCAGCTGCTGCCCTGGTAAGAAGTGGAACTAGCATTTACTCGTCCCATTGATTTCATAAGATGAACACCACACTTCATAGGCTATAAAAATACTGGTCCCCACAGAGAGTGTCTGCTCTCTTGTACTGCCCACTGGAAGGTCAGGGTCAGCTACAGAACAGCACCACTGGAGCCAAGAGGGATTTGGTTTCTTGTTTGAGGACACTTTGGCAGGGAAGATCCTTGCTTGCAGAAGGGGTTTGTTTGTACCCCTCTCCTCCAGCGGAAAAGGCTAGTCTGTGTTGCTGAACCTTGAACAAGAAGTCTATCGGGAAGATCAAAAGCGACTTATCAAAGATTTATGGTGAATTTTTACAGGAGCACAGATAGATTTATTTTGACCTGCCTGTCTAGACGTAAACATCAAAGAAACATACAGGAAAAAAACACACTAATGCTTTAGAAAGGTAAACAGGAGTGTCCTCATTTCATTGGTAAAAAGTATCTGAAAAGGTTTTGTCAATAAATCATGTCTGTTTACATAGAAATGGTTGATAGCATGCATCTTTCAAAGGCGCCAGCCAAAGTAAATTACTTCGTCAAATTTTAATATTGTCTGTTATTTGCTAACAATACAAGACATCGTACTAGAGAACATGTTATTACCTACAGAAAGTATGTGGTAGTTGAAAGTGAGGCCTGGCTACACAGTCAGCTATTGCTCTGATTCACTGCAGACAGTTTTGCTGTGGTCTAAAGTTGGCTGAACTCCGCCTCCCACATTTACTTTAATTTTTTAATGATTGCTTTTAACTGCGTGCTACTTAATTCCCATGTTAGGTTTTGGAATGAAACAAAATGAATAAAAGCTTTTAACCATGTGGCGGGAGACTACACAAAGAGCTCTTTGGGGTTTTCCCCAAATTATGATTTAAGTTAAAATTAAACAAATGTCTGTAATAATTTTAATATAGTTATTTTTAATGGACCCATAAAAAGTCTCCCTCTTCGCACTTTAAAAGCATCACAGTGTGTGTGTTTTATTATAATAAGGACACTTGCTGCAATGTGTCTTGAACAAAAATAAATTGTGGACAACCACAGTATTTATGCAACACAAACCCCGTCTCTATCTCTCTATGAATCTCTCTCTCCCCCTAATATGCACTCGCATTGACAGCAACTCCAGATTCATTACTTGTGAGTTCTCCGGACCAATCTTGCACTTTCTCAAAGCCCCCATACAGACACTCTCACTACACCCCCACAAATACAACACACACACACACACACACACACACACACACACACACACACACACACACACACACACACTCTTCCCACCTCCTCACTGTTACCATCCATGTGTCATTGGCTGTTGCTAAGTTACAGGCCCCCACCAAGTTTTTTTTCTGCGGCCAATAAAAGCTTTGCCTTCACTACTGGTTTTGACGAATACCCCATTCTGTAGGAGCACTTTGTTTTTGCTTTATCTCTTTTCATTGCCTCGCCTTGCCATGGTCACAGTGTCCATTCACTTGCCTTTTATTCTTTGATTTCAAGTTGCTCCCAATCTCACTCACTTTACCTTTTTCTTTTCTTCCCTCCATCTGAGGAACAGAACATAATGCAGTATAATTATTCAGGAAGTTAGAGACACAGCGAGTAGATCAGTTGTAGTTTTGCTTCAGTAGCAGTGGACATACTGTTTATGGTAGAATGGAAACTGCACATATTTGTTTCACCATTAATCACAGCTGCATTTCACAGAGATTAAGCTGCAGCAGAGCCTTGTTCACTTATGGGAACATGCATGTACTGTATGTTGTCTGATTTAAGTGAACCTTGAGAGTGTGTGTGTGTGTGTGTGTGTGTGTGTGTGTGTGTACCAGATGGATGATGCTGCTTTTGTGGTTGTTAATAACTCAGTGTTCTCGCCAGGGTAGACTTGGAAAAAATGGATTGAGCGCGCACGCACACACACACACACACACACACACACACACACACACACACACACACACACACACACACACACACACACACACACACACACACACACACACACACACACACACACACACACACACACACACACACACACACAGCTGTACATAAGCCGGCACTTACAGCAGCAAACAAGCCCCTTACAGACACACGCTTCTATAGAGTAAAGATATAAGGACTGTACATGTTAATGCTTCTGGTCACAGACTAAATAATGTACGAAACATATACGCATACGTTTGAGGGTATGTGCGTAGACATAGTTGCGTAGGTAATAAGCAAATACCATAAACACTCAGTAAGCACATGAACAAGCTCATGTACAGATATAGCAAATTATACAAAACACACTGTGCAGTGGTTCTGCAACAAAGCTGACAGGGTGATCCATCTCCATTGTAATGTGCAGCGCACTTTGGCAAAGCAGGCTGGACACACACACCAAGCTCCAAGCTCCTGGTTCTGTTTTGAGTTAAAAAATCCCATCAGTGAAAACAAAGCTACACATAAGCAGACTGATGGTTATATAGCAGGTAATATAAGTATTCTATTTAATAAAGGTAATGCATCACCTATGAATTCACTACTTCTATGTGTATGGCAGATACATCTGATCTATTAGGACATCAATGGAGATTTTAAAAGAGTTTGCATTCCTGAAGTATTCCGGTTGTGTTTGCATGGAAAACCCCTGGTGAGTCTAAAGATCACACTTCAGCAAAAGTAATTATCACCCATGATTTGATCTGCTTTCATATGCAAATACTTGTCTCTGTCTCTGACAGATGCAAAACCAACTTTGAGTTTCCAAATGTCTCTTGTAAAAGGTTGCAAAGGCATTATTCTCGATTTATACATTGTTTGTTGATTAAACAAACAATCATCTTAAATCATTCCTTAAAATAAGACACATTACAGCAAACAGGTTGAGATGTCTTCTGTATTGTTGATGTATACTACAGTATGTCATTTTAATGCAACTTGAGATTTACTGTACAGGGAGTATGCCCTGACTTTGTGATCAAAAGATGCCAGTTGTAGTAGACATTATCGCCAGAGGCCCTTGAAATAAATTCTCTCTTTATCTCCATGTATATGTATATATAGGGCTTTCTTTATATTCATGAATGCAAAGCATTTCATAAACAGCAAAGGTATCCTCCAAAATACAATTAAAGAATAGAATGAGAAGATATTGGCCTGCTCTGAGATTAAAATGATGCCTCACCTTGCAAAGAAAGAGATAGCGAATTCCGGGGCAGCATCTGAACTAGTTTTTGGAACTTCAGATATCATTTTGAAAAATGATTCCCATAATCCCATCACTCTGGGTTATTAGCAGAGCATGTAGGTCAGGGAATCAGGTGACCGAGACTGTTTTCCATAAAAGTAAGTTATTTCTGAAAATGTTTTAGACTTTTTAACTCATTGGAGAAACTTACATTGGTAAGTAAAGTTTATGGCTGGAGAAAGTGCTGTACAAACCCAAAGGCTCTTTAAAAAATACTTTAAAATGTGAAGTGTAAGAAACACAAAGAGAACAAACCGAGCTATTTCAGCTAAGATTTGAATAAGCCTCGAGTATTTCCATCTTTAAACACGAACAATCATAAATTGTAGTCAATTGTCCATTATCTTCTCACTCCCCCATCTTACTCACTGCAACCTCCTGCTTTCAGACTCGAAGTATTTTCTGTGATAAGTTCTCTAAAGTATTGTATGCTACATATTTCTCCATCCCTTTAATAAATGTATTTATGCTGTAGTGAGACGCGTTCCAAACCGCTTTAACAGGGCTGTAATAACACTGTTTTTTTTAAGATCTTACGGTTTGAGTTCTTCTTTATTTTTTGTCTGACCACGGCTATTGGATATATTTTAACGTGGACCCTTTTCACATTGCGGTGTATTCTTTTGGTTTCCATTATTCTGCAATTGCATTATGTATGCAATAACATAAAAGAGCTCTTACTTGCTTTAGGGCACAGAGAATCACATGTTGTTCCATCCTGACTGAAGAGCACAGACTGAATCAGAAGACAGTCCACTGTAATCAAAAGGAGCCTCAAACTTTAGCCTCCTTCTTACATGGTTTAACGGTGTAGCTTTGCAGTGTGCTATATTTACAATAAACACATTAGTAAAGACATCTCCTTGTTTTCATTGATTAAGTGCAAAAAGGTGGAATAAAATACACAGTGAGAAAGGAGCATAAGAAATTGTCCTTAATCTTCACAGGTAGAGTCGATAGAACATGGAGGTGATGTTTTCCCTTAGAAAAAGATGCCTAGGGTGTTTTTGCAGTAGGTGTTGCTAATTACTGCTTTCTTCAATACCCTGCAAAATGAAGTGAAAAGAAGCTCTAAACAGTGCTGCTTTACTGTAGAAACCTATAATGTAGCTGTGTTTGAAGTCCTTTGTGTATCTCTTGCATTTTGTTCCCGTAACTAATGAGCATGCTCTTGAAAAGCACATATTCTAGCATATACAACTTGCATACCGCTGTAGCATCCAAGTCGGTCTCTATATCTGCCCTAAACAGATTGAAGAAGACTCTGCCTGGGAAAAGCTGATTGATTCACAAATGCAAAGCACAGATCATACTGTCAAGCAAAACAAAGAGACTGTCAGTGTGTGTTTGTGCCTTACTTGGTGAAAAGATAAAAACATAAACATTTGTCATTGCTGGAGACATCCCCAACATTCTGGCAGCTCTTATTATCACTGAAAAAAAATGAATATCCATGCAGACCTCTCCAGTGTAATCAATACAAAATGATGTTGGAATGTGTTTTGTCCATAACATTAACTTTCAGACATGAAGAACATGGATCTATCTATCCATCTACTATCTATACCTGATTGTAATGACCTGACATTTAAGAACAATGACTGGCATTTGGGTGAGATTTACCCGTTAATGTTTATGTTGCTACACTGTTTTTATCTAGTATGTAAACTTAAGAGCTTAGTCAAGACTGATGTACGCGTTATTTGTTGTGATTAATAGTTTTCTTAATTGAAATCAAAAAGAGGCATGAATGCAGCCTGCTAAACAGCATTGCTTTCCAGATTCAAACCCCTGGAGTTACTCTTTTGCATATGATTGGAATGTCATGGTCTGTCAGCATGGTTTAATGTATCTTAATGAACTGCATCACATGTTGATGAAGCTGAAAGGGCTGTTCTTTTAAAATGACTGTCAACCTTCACAGCACAACCCTATCCCCAGTAAAAGGTGTTCCATGTAAATACCAACTGGATTAAACATGTTGCTGGTTTATGGGCGGTTACAAAGTTGTCAGTGGGTTGCACTCACATTTTCCCAAAAGGGTGCATTCTCTTTTGGGTCATTGTGAAGCCACCAGTACACAAATAATATCATATCTTGGCCCAACATGGCCAGTTTGGGTTCCAAATTGGCCAAAGATAGGATCAATGCATCCCTGTTAAGAGATAATGTTAACAATTGTTTGAATTCCGATATTCTGATGCCTAACGTGACAGTATGCATCCAATGTGTGCAGCAGAAAGGGACCCTGGGTAAAATCCTAATTTAAAATATGTATAGTTGTACCATTTTAAATAGTTTTCCGAAAATAGCTATTGTTAAAGTGAGTGGGACCATGTGAAGGATGGATGAGGAAAACATGAAACAAGCAGGGACAGCCTGAGAAAATACAACGATTCAGTAAGGAGGCCTGTGAACATTAGTCAGACATAACTGCAGTGTAAGACTTTTAGTATGAGGGTGAATACGACAGCCCGTCACTATCACAGCTGATTTAAACCGACTGGAGTTTCATTGATCCAAACACAACTGTCAAGTTTTACCCTCCACTGAAGATATCTCAACAGTTAGCTTTGGCACAACATTAGATTGTCATTGAAACCATTGCAACCAATTGTAATGGCCCACTCTAACAAGTGCAGTCAGCTCGGATCTGTTTTCTCTTGTGTTATTAACTCTCCCCAGCTCAACGAGCATGGCAGTGCGTAATGGTGTTTGACTGATCGCTATCACCCTCACTAAATTACACAGAAAAACCCATACGTCCGTAATTGAAAAGCATCAAAAACACACATAGTCTGTGTGTGGGAGAACAAAATGAGGTGTGTCTAAATGTTTGGAATAGAACCGCAATTATACTGTACATTTACGCTGTACGAATGCGAGGAGGATGAGTGGGTGAACCAAGGGAGGGATGGCTGCATTTAAACTCAACATTGGCACCAATTGCTGCAACATTAACACGTCAAAGATACATAACAATAATGCTTTCATAAAAGTAAGCGACACAGGGAGATAATCAGGGAGGACAGCCAGCATGAAGAGTCAGGGAAAAGAGAAGGATTAGTTACGAAGCCTGTGAAATAGGTGATTATTAAAACAGGCAGTAAATATGAAAGCAAATATTGTGGAGGGTTGGTTAAAAGGATAAGTATACCCTCTTTAGGAACCATGCTTAATTAACAAAGGTTAAAAAGGAAAGGAAAAAGAGCTGCGGGAGTGTGACCAATTTTGTGTTTGAAATAAAAAACCACAGTGTACTTGATCTGGATGTTCTGCATACTGCCTACCTAATTATTGATAAACCGTTGTGCCTAAGAAGGACATTTCTGGCTTTTTTACTGTGTCCATCATGTTGGCTTTGATAATCTATATACCATTATTTTGGAACGGGTGTTTATTTTTTTTATTTTGGAAGTTGAACCTCATCTCCTTTTTAAAATAAATGGTGTATTAAATGTACTCAGACACTTTGATCCCTCAGCCATTAGTGCATGAAATCATACAATCTGTTATTCAATCAATATTTCAATCTTGATTGATGGTTTCAAATGTGTAATTTTGACTTGCTTCCACCCAAAAAATTATACATTTCAATCCAGGTGTTATGGTATCACTGGGAGAGAAATGTGTATCACAAATGTAAATCAACATTTCCCTTTCACCCAATTTAGGCTTACTTTTGGGGTGATTTGTTAAAGGCAATCTTAAATAAAATATTTAAACAACAATAGATTTACCGAAAGATCCCACATGTTTCCTCTGAACACTAGTTTGACAGAGAAGGAGCTCATGTCTCATGAAGGAGGATCAAGTAATACAAATAATGGCAAGACTGAGATATAAAACAAATTACTTTATATTGTTGTCTAGTATGACGGATACACATGGGTAAAAATAGGGATGATGGAGTGAGTATAGGGTAACACATGGTATAATAGTATTATTGAGGGAGCATCAGCAGAATAATGTGGTGTATAAAGGGGGTGAGGATGGGGAGGTATACTGGGGGAATAATCAAGAGTAATGGAGAGAGCTATTGTTAGTCAAAGAAAAAGGTTGAGATGGAAAAAATGTCTTTGTGTATGTACCTTACAGTTTATCATTGTTTCTGTTCAATTCTTCTCATTGTTTAATAATCATAAATCCTTTATTATTAATAATAGAGAAAAAACAGGTTCAAAGTACAATACTAAACAGGGAAATCTAAGAGAGAAAAGCCTATAGAAAAGCTTGGAGTCATCTAAAGCGGTAGCACTTTGACATCCCTAGATACAAATGTACTCCTGGGGGTTTCAAGAGAACCAAAAGAGGAGCAGAAAAGAGGGATAGTACTTTACACAGGCCTCCCACTGATGACAAATTCAATGCTATTGATTAGCCTGATAGTCAAACTGGGCAGGCTAATATACTGCTGCCCAATGGTACACACATATCACACCATGGGAGTCATGTCTTCAGGGTTAGAGAGTAGAAATGGATCCATATTTAGCTGTCCTTTATAAATCTGACAGGTATAATTTGAGAGTCATTGAAGACTCTTGCCACACTTTCAAGCAGATGGCATGAATACTAATTAAACTGCAGCTCTGGAAAAAAAATATCAGTTTCTCCGGTTTTATTATTTAAAGGTTTTTCTTTGAGTTAAATGTTGTTGTTTTTTTGTATTGTATTCTATAAACTACTGATAACATGTCTCTGTGTTGGAATTCAACAGACACTGTGATGGCTGCCATACATGTAGAGATTGAGATTGAAGAAAAATGTGGAGTGGTCTCTTAATTTGTTATGGAGCTGTATATGTGTAATACAATTAGAATTCATTCGTATAGCCAAGCAATTTTCTTTTTCCTTGAGACATGTGATTATCATAAGACAGGTTTAATTAGTGTAAGCACACAACCAAGGCAGTGTTTTGGCATTGCACCTTCACTTTGTAGACCCTAAAGAGAACAGTATTTTAATTAAGTTGTCAAATACACCTCCATGACAACTTTTTTTTAAGATTAGATAGTCAAAGATGATTTATTTAAAGTATTGAACCGTGGTGTATTATTGTGCTATGTACTGTAACAGTGATTCAAGGCCAGGTGATGAACTATGAAAAAAAGAGTGTGAGAAGACACAGTTTGTCTACCACATCATGTCATCACAGATACAGGTCAACATCTTTTGCAATTGTTAATGTGACTTGTCTGCTGAAACGTGCGCCACACCTGTAAAACAGACAGGTGTTGTTGGAAACAGGTATTGAGC